>NC_045599.1:69592185-69897185 GCF_009762305.2 Zalophus californianus | reverse complement strand
TGTTCTCGGCACTAGGTAAAAGCTTTATTTAGTTCTCACAGTAATATTGTTCTTATGCTAGAGTCCCATTTTATAGACGAAGGAAATTATGGCTCGGAGAGGTTAAGAGACTTACCTAAGGTCACAGAGCTGTGCAATTTTTTGTTGAGTTTGAATCTGAACATAGATCTATGTGATTTTGAATGCTGTATTCTTCAAACCACTGGAATAGTTCACAGAAGCAGCTGCAGAATACTAACATGGCAATAACGTTTCCTTTTTTTTTTTTAAGATTTTATTTTATTTATTTATTTTAGAGAGACAGAGAGCGTGTGGGTGCACACGAGCTGAGTAGAGGAAGCGGGAGAGAGAAAGAATCCCAAACAGACTCTGCGCAGAATGCAGAGTGCAGAGCCCAATGCAGGGCTTGATCTCACGAACCTGAGATCATAACCTGAGTCGGAACCAAGTGGGTTGCTTAACCAACGGCGCCACCCAGGAGCCCCCATGGCAGTAAGATTTTTGATTTCAGTCTGATTATCAGTCTTCCAAGAGTGATATAAATACAGGACATACAGCATGAGTTTCTGAATCTTTGTCTTGAGACACACAGCCAATCAGAAGGAACTGGGGTAGAAGGAAGCAACAAAGATATAATAAAACCAAGTTTATCGTTTGAAAGTATGGATAAAAATGTTTACATTCCCAAAACTATAAATATTGAAAAATTAAAGACACACTGAGAAAATATTTCTGTTTTTATGACTTGTTGATATCCAGGGGGTTTTTCCTTAAGCCTCCAAACAATTTACAGCATTGCCAGCAGCATTCAGTACATTCAGAACAGGATCATTTCACCCACAGCTGAACGAGGGCCATGCTTGGGACAGCACCAGGGGGGCCTTTCAGCAGACAGGCCAGGGAGGAAGCCAGGGTCAGTGAGGGAAGAGCAAAGCAGAGCCATTTAAAGCAACACGGTTTATGTAAGTGTGATCTAATTGCTTCCACTGGAAATGGGTCAGATTCCAGTTGAGAGAACCAGGGGCCTTGATGACCCCGGTGAAATCAGATTGTGGCTTTTCTTTCAATCTCCTCGGAGAATATGGTCCTCTGGTGAAAGACTGATGCTTGAATTCATTTCCATCTGCTGTGTTTCCCAGTCTCTTCTTCCCTCCTCGTAGTTGATTTGCATTTTTTTTCTTTTCTGGTGAAACATGTTAAACTAAACAGGATATGTCATATGACAGACTGTGATAAATTTACTATTGGGAATAGGGAAAAAGTATGGGATAAAGAAATAGGTCTTTTTTGTCTCTCACGACCATGATTCAGTTCTGACTCAAAAGGAAGTGTGCCACCTACTGAATCACGGAAACCACTTCCTGTAGCTGTTTGGTTTATTCTGGAGGGGCATTAGGCCAAGTCCTGCCCTGCCCTGACCCCGACTGGCTCTTCAGAGCCAAAGCGTTCACAACTTGAGGTGGTTTGGCCTCGTACTCTGAGAACATTACATATTAAATTACAAGTGTTTCGTTTCCTAGCAAAGAGTCTTAAGCAACATGAAAACGAACATGTGTTATTTGCAAATGGAGTGTCTCATTACTCAACCTGAACTTCCGTACTTTTTCATAAGGTATATATCCCAGATAACCATTCTCAGGATTGGAATTCACGCTGCTTCTGTTTTTCCTGAGGGCAGTTTGGGCAGTCTGTAGGGTGGCATTAACCAGATGAGGTTTCAGGTGTACCCTTTCATTAGTGAAGCAATACTAGCCTTTTATTCATTCATGCAACGTATTTTTTGAGCACATGCTTACTGCCACGTCCTGTGCAAGGTGGGGCTAGAGGATACAGTGCCAAATGAGACATACAGCTCCTGACCTCATGATGCTTATGATCCACACTGAATGGAAATTAGGTTCTCCTCTCCAGAGGAGAAGATTGTGTTTGCACACAATTAAAAGGAATATAAACTAAAGGAAAACTTGTTTCCTCTTTGCCCACAGGATATTTCTGACACCAGATGCTTGGGTTTCTCCACACCAAGGAATTCTCCAATTCTCAGCAGCCACTATCCTGTAATTTAACTAAATTCTGACAGTAATTGGCCAGAATTAGCACATGCCCTCAGTTTAAGGGCTCAGTCCCACAAGATTGCACTTCAGACGTCGATCCTAAGACCCAGGTTGTCATCTGCACTTCTGATCAATGGGATATAAATTGAGCTTTTCCACCATCTCTTCTTTGGGTTTGATAATTAGCCAGAAGGGCTCAAAGAATTCAGAAAAATACTTCATTGACATTTACCGGTTTATTATAAAGGCTAGAACTCAGGAACAGCCAGAGGGAAGAGATACTTAAGGTAAGGTGTGGGTGGAGGGGGGTGTGCAGCTCCCATCCCCATCCCTGGATGTGCCACCCTCCCAGCACCTGGATGTGTTCACTGATGTGGAAGCTCTTAGAACTCCATAACTTAGAGGTTTTATGATGATTCGATTGACATGATTGATTAAATCCTTGGCCATTGGTGATTAAGTCATTCTCCAGCCCCTCTCCTCCCTGGAGGTCAAAGGGTGGGACTGAAATGACCTGATTGGGTCCTCTGGCAACCAGCCTTCGCCTTCCAAGAGTCATCTCATTACCATAAACCCAAGTATGGTTGAAAGGGGCTTGTTATGAATAACAAAAGATGCCCCTGACCCCGGTATTACTCAAGGAACTCCAAGGGTCTTCTGTGCCAGGAACCATGGAGGAAGACCAAAATATATATTTCTTATTATACCACAATCATGCAGCCCCAGCCTCTAGCATTGGGCCTTGCAGAAAGGAACCCCTCAATACTTGTTTGAGTAGCTACGTGAAAGAAAGAACAAAAGACAAAAAGACAAAGAAGAAAGGAAAGAAGGGAGGAGATAGGAAAGGGAGGGAGGAAAAGAAGTCACCTCACAATCATTTCTTACTGCATTTGCAAGGGAAGACGAAAATATCCAGCTATTTGTTTTCTTTCGTAGTGTCAATTCCAAATGGACTAAAGGTTTGTGGCCCTAGGTGCAGCTGGAGTCTCTAGTGCTTCAGGATACATATGAGCTCTTCATCAGGGAAGTTCAAGAAACAAGGAGGCCCATTCTGATGCCAGGTCAACATTAGAAGTCTTGAACACCCTCTCTGAGAGTAAAAGCCTCTTTATTGTCCACCACAGAATAGGCCAGAATCCTTAATGATAGATAATATTTTATTTCCCTGGTGGTCCCTGCCCAAAAGATATGTCAAAGAATGGCTACAAATCTGTGTAACACTGAGCAAGTAATTTACCCACCTCATAGAACAGTAGTGAGAATTCAATCAGACAAGGGGGACCTGGGTCTTGATGACAGCTCAGGTGTTGATCTCAGGGTTGTGAGTTCTAGCCCCACGTTGGACTCCACGATGGACGTGGAGCCTACTTAAAAGAAAAAAAAAAAAACAAAACAGAATTCAGTGAGACAATGTCTAGAATGGTCCTTGGCACACAGGAGGCTCCTTGTAAATAGAAGCTTTCAGTGCTAACTTCTTTTTTTTTTTTTTAAAGATTTTATTTATTTATTTGAGAGAGAGAGAATGAGAGATAGAGAGCACGAGAGGGAAGAGGGTCAGAGGGAGAAGCAGACTCCCCGCTGAGCAGGGAGCCCGATGCGGGACTCGATCCCGGGACTCCAGGATCATGACCTGAGCCGAAGGCAGTTGCTTAACCAACTCAGCCACCCAGGCGCCCCCAGTGCTAACTTCTCTTAATCTCATTACCATTACTATTTAGACTACTGTTACTTAGGTTATATCCCGTAAGGCCAGCAGTGTTTCCAGGATCTGACCAGTGGCTTTATGTTTAATAATGGAATTCTACAGTTCGGTGTCACAGCCTCTCTAAACCCATGCTCTCCTTTTGACAATCTTAAACATTTTATATTGACCTCCAGTTGAAACTCCCTGTCAAGAAGAGATTGTCTAGGGGCGCCTGGGTGGCTCAGTTGTTAAGTGTCTGCCTTCGGCTCGGGTCATGATCCCAGGGTCCTGGGATTGAGCCCCGCATCGGGCTCCCTGCTCCGCAGGAAGCCTGCTTTTCCTTCTCCCACTCCCCCTGCTTGTGTTCCCTCTCTTGCTGTGTGTCTCTCTGTCAAATAAATAAATAAAATCTTAAAAAAAAAGGAAGAGATTGTCTAGATTACTTACTTATGTCTAATTTATGAGAGCAATATTTTTCCCCAAATGTAAGGTTATATAATGTAGAATGCTTTAAAAAATCATATGTAACCCAAATATAACTAGTGTTATAAGATAAATAGAGGCATATTACAAATTCTAAGAGTTTATTTGAGCAACAATTGCACCAAATTGGGCAGCGCCAGACCAGAAGTGGTCAGGAGTGCTCCACCAACAGGAGCTAAGAGAAAGACTTCTAGAAACGAGGCGGAAGCAAAGCAAGAGAACTATTTGATTGTCAATAGCTTAAGTGCTTGCCTTGTTTGGGGAAAGCCTAACTGACTGTGACTGGTTGTCCTTTGTTTCAATTTTAACCTTGAGGAATTAGAGGCTTAGGTTTGGGTTTGCTTATGTAGGCTGCTAAGGCATTAGAACCACCTCAGTCTAATGGCCTCCATTCTTTAATTTGACCCTAGGTATTTTTGCCCCTGACCTAAGGCTATTCTCCAGACATTTGACTTACAAGAGGAAGAAGCAAAAAAAAAAAAAGAGAAAAAGAGGAAGAGAAGTAGGAAGAGACACAAAGAAGGGAAAAATCCCCAACAGAAATACTGAAGAGAGATGGAGTTTTATTGAAGTTTCCTTAAGTACTGCTGAGGTGTTTGTACGGTACCCCACACCACAAAGATAAGCAATATGTCGTTCAAACCTTTTTTGAACGTGTTCAAAAGGTGTTTTCACATTTTATTAGCTACAGTATAGACCGTAGAGCTGCCTCATTCCCTCCCCTCCCCTTCCCCCCACCACGGGGTCAGGCCTTCCCAGAAGCCCCTGCCTTGGCTGCCTGCACCCGCTGGAACTCCTGCTGCAGCTGAGCCAGGGTCTCCCTCTGTTGCTCTGACTGCCGTTCGAGGCCCCGGAGCTGGGATTCATATCGCTTAATTTCAGCTGTGATATATAGTCCAGCCTCTTCCCCACGGTGGCCCGAGCCTCTCCCAGCTCCTGTTTGACCAGCACAGGACCCAGAAGTTTAAAGACCACGTTGGACCCGTCTAGCAGGGCCAGCTCCTCCTTCACGATATTATTTTCTGTTAGTTGGGCCTCAAGCTTCTGCCGCCCTGACATGGATTTACTCAAGTCCTCTGTAGCTGCTGATATTTCTCCACTTCTCCCTGTAGCTTCTTCTGGATTAGATCGGCCATGGCGGGGACGAAGGCCTGCGGGGAGCGGGAGAGGGGCGCTGGATGGTACCCGAACTCCCCTCTCTGGCCTGGCCTGCCGAAATGACAGCACTCTTGAGAGGCAGCCTCCCGGGGCGTTGCAGCCTCACCCCGTCCACCCAGTTTCCCTCATTGTTTCCCTTCATTTAGAAACCCAACATCTCCCTTCACAATAGCTTCTTCTTTACTCAGATGACACTTTTCTTCTCTGTTTCCTCCATATTATCCCAGAGTCTGCTCCCTGTTTAACCTCCTCTGAGCTTCCCTAGTTCCCTCCCCTATCATATCATTTGGCTCAACAAAGAATGGGAAGTTAGACCCTAACTGAAGTTTTCAAAATAAAGGCATTATAAAAAGCTCTTTAGCCAAGAATCATGATAACAATTACAGCAAACAAATAAATTAGCTCACAAGTCTCAAGCCCAACAATATTTTAAACCCTCATCTCTACATACAGTTTTGTTCCCATTTTTGGTCTGTTCATTGATACATCCCAAGTGGTTGTAACAGTACCTGGCAAAAATATTTATTGAATAAATAAATTAGCTTAAGAATTAACATTCCAAATAAAACAAAATGCCATTAGATTATCCTTTCTGCTTTTTCCTCTTAAATATTCTGTGTGAAACCAATAGTCACACATGCATCCATATGAAAGAATACAATTTTGTCATTAATTTTTTTATTATGTCACTTAAGGTCAAATGTCACAAAAAATTATATTGAACTCTTGACCAATCTATCTATTTTTTCCATTGGAATATTGGCCCAACTAAGAAATAACATCAAGGAAAAATTATTTGTTGGCAGAAAAATATCCTCTCTAAATTCTTGTGTGTTTTGTTTTGATTTTTCCTTAGTGACTAGAGGTCAGTTTCAATCCACTGAAGCACAGATTCCAAATTTTCAATCTGGTTTTCTTGAGTACTGACAGAGTGCCAAGAATGAGGCAATGACACAAAATCACTACCAAGACACACACACACACACACACACACACACACACACACACACACACACAGTCTAGGGCACGTTCTGGTGACTTGCAAGCTTCTTCCCCTCTAAAATGTATTCTCAAATTCTTATGAATTTTTTTTTTAATCTAATACACTGGTCAGGGTATTCCAGATCCTAAAAGATATAACAGAATCATCTACTGACCAAAGATTATGTGTCCTCTACTTATCCTTCCTTGTTTCTTTTTTTATTTTTAAAGATTTTATTTATTTGAGAGAGAGAGAGGGAGAGTGAGAGAGAGATCACGAGCAGGGGAGAAGTGTAGAGGGAGAAGCAGACTCCCCACCCAGCAGGGAGCCCGACGCGGGACTCTATCCCAGGACCCTGGGATCATGACCCGAGCCGAAGGCAGCCGCTTAACCGGCTGAGCCACCCAGGCACCCACCTTGTTTCCTTTTAAAATTTGAATTTTAGGGGCGCCTGGGTGGATCAGTCGGTTGGGTGTCTGCCTTCAGCCCCCTGCATCGGGCTCCCTGCTCAGTGGGGAACATGCTTCTCCCTCTCCCTCTGCTGCTCTCTCTCTCTCAAATAAATGAATAAAATCTTTTTTAAAAATGTGAATTTTAATATGCTTAGGGATGGGTCAATGACTATAAATGTAATTACTGAAAAAGCAATAATTTTGTGTTAGCCTAGTAATAACGGAAACTACATGTTATTTGACAGCCTTAAAGGAATCACATGTTTGATGTAGTACAGGGACAGTGCCCTAAAAGGGTGGCATGCTGGACTGCCAAGAGAACAAACGTCCACTACAAGTAATATGAGCACCGGGTTTGGATGCAATCCATCTCTGTATGTGACTGGCTGCAGTTCACTCCATCTGAGCCCGTTTTTTTCAGCTATGACTAGAGATATCAACACCTATCTCCTTATTTCATGAATCTCTTTACTAAAATTAACCATAATCTGTTGTTCTGTGATTCTATAAGTCTCAGAATAATCTTTCCCTGTTATAGCTAACTTCTCTATCATGGTCAGAGATATTCACCTGGTTATTTTGGCTTCTCTAATCCTGCTGGAGAAAACACCTCCAAGGGAGCTTTTGGTCAGGAGCTGACAATGGCATTTAAGGTCACTTGTCTTTTGATAAAGAAGGAGAATTTGAAAGGAGACCAATAATATATATATACATATATATATATATTTTTTTTTTTACTTAGATCTAGTAACTTCCCTGATAAGGATATGTAATTCATACTTGTTACATCCTAATTAATGCCAACCCCTTTTTATGCATTATGTCATTTAATTCTCACAGGAATCCTTTGAGATAGGTTATCAGCTAGGGTGTTTGACTGTAAGTTACAGGGGAAAAAAAATCTCTAACTGACTAAAACAATACAGGCACTTGTTGGCTCACCTAACTGGTAGTCTAGGGAGAGAGCAGCTTCAGGATTGGCTGATGAATCTAGGGGCCTCATACTGTCACCAGGTTTCTAGGTCCTATTGCTGTCCTTATATCCAGCACTGGTTTCCTCCTAACACCAGTTTTCCTTTGTAGCATGGCCATCAGTAGAAAACCTGCTTCTTTACAGAGATCTAGCAAAGGTGAGAGACTACTCCACCAACACTGAAAAAAGTGAAACAACTGCCTTCTCCTTAGGATCCACCTTTAGTCTGATGCTTGTCTCTTAAATAGTAGCTATTGGGGGTAGAGTTGGGGGGAGGAGAAATACTATGGTATGATTAACTCATCTCATGATCCAGAGGATTATGATTATCTTGACTGATTTGGATGAATTATAATTTACTCCTGGTGCTGGGGCAATTCTCTGCACCACAATGACTACTACATAGTGAAAAAAGAATAGATCAAATTTGGGAGAGCCAACTGTAATGTGTACTACAGGTAAATATTGCTAATTCCCAATTTACAGATGAGAAAACTGACACACAGGGGAAAAGGTTAAGTTAATTTGCTCACGATGATAACTGAGACTGGATGGTTTAGTTCCATTCTAATAGCAATTATCTCCTGCATGAATTTCTTTCTTTTTTTTTTTTTTAAGATTTTATTTTTAAGTAACCTCTACACCCAACCTGGGGCTCAAATTCACAGCCCTGAGAGATCAAGAGTCATATGCTCCACCAACTGAGCCAGTCAGGTGCCCCTCCTGCATGCATTTCGTAAAGCTTATGATATATACAAGGAATTCCAAGATAAAGAGAAGGTGTGTAAAGGAAAGACCACAGTACTAGGCATCAAGGGATGAGGTTCCAGTCTTGTCGCTCCCACTTACTAGCTGTGTGACTTCTGTGAAAATGAGAATAATAAAACCTACTTACTGGAATAGTAGCAAATACTCAAACAGGAACCCTGCAGAAGAGTGGCATCATTTGGGAACTTGCTTGAAATGGAAATTCTTCACCTCACCCCAGACTCATTCAGAAGGGGGGGGGGCAGCAATAAATTTAATAAGCATTCCAACTATTTCTGATGCTTGCTAAAATCTGAGAACCGCTGGCCTCACACATCGCCTGGTGCACAAACTTAGGTTTGTTCTTATGTTCTAAAGACAATGAGCATGTTGACTTCTATCTCCAAGAGCTCACAAGCTAGGGAAACAAAAAGTTCCATATTAAATTCTTTAATACAGGACCATACTGAGTGATAAATTATCAAATACAAGCTGAATGTGCTTTGAAAGCTTATTAAGGGGTTGAATTTATTTCTAACAAGGCGAATCTCAGAAGGCTTTATAGATAAAAATAGGGGTAAAATAGCTATAAACTGTAAAGTAACACAGATAATCAAACTTCCAGGGGTTACTGCAAAGTTGTACCTAGAAAGTTAACTTAATATATATCAGTACAGGGGCGCCTGGGTGGCTCAGTCGGTTAAGCATTGGACTCTTGACCTCAGCTCAGGTCTTGATCTCAGGATCATGAGTTCAAGTCCCAAGTTAAAAAATAATAATAATTATATACATTATGTATGTGTGTATATACAAATTAACAGATTAGATAACTCATATTACATGTGAATAAAAACCCATCGAAGTCAGAAGAGGAAAATTTTAGTCCTGATAATTACATTTACCAGCTGTCCCTCAATGTCCTATTTCATAAAAAAAGAGGTTGGTCTGGAACCCTGGTTCTTAATCAAGGGAAAATAAGGTAGGCCCAAGGCATGTGCAGACTTAAAGCTTCCACAGGGGAGTGTAGGCACAGCCTGGTTAAAAAGCACTGTACTAAATTATCTAATCTCTGGAGATTATCAAATGTAAAGTTAAAGCATTAAGGAAGTATGTAAACATTTAAAATCTGTAAGCCAACCTCTGCTTTTTCTTTCTTTTTTCTTTTTCTTTGCTTAACATCTCTGAAAGTGCTCCAATACCTGAACACCCAATTAATCAAAGGGAAACATCTGTAATATGTAGCAACTAAAATATCACCTTCACTGTGTGGATCACAAAGTCCTTGGCAATGACTTCCATACCAGACTAGTGAGTGTTGTTGTTCTCATTTTCCAGATGGATAAACAGAGGATAAAGGCCTTGTTCAGTGTCACACATTTCTGCCACCAACTGAGAGACAATGGATGTCAGTCTTCTCTTTCCTTCAACGATAAAAGCTTTCAAGCTCTTACAGTCAACAAGAACTTTTGGAAAGATTACACTGGCTGAAAGGCATATACATGGATGACATCGACAAATAGGAGGAAATTAACTTGAAGCTGAGTGTCTAACTTATTCACTGACTCTCAGTGGTAGAGACAAAAGAAAAGTAAAGTTTTAGCAAAGAAGGGTCTGAAAAGAAAATAAATATAGCTAATTATCGAGTACTGTTTTTATACAGTAAAATAAGTGAAAATTACTCTTCTTTAGGTGGTAATTCCTATCTCTTAACTTGAGTCATCCATTCATTCAATAAATACTTATTATTGCCTTTTATGTGCCAAGTCCTCATTTCTGTACTGGAAATGTAACAATGAGCAGAGCAGATAATAATAGTAATAACAATAGCTATTGTCGCAGGGACCAATAATATATTAATAAATAATAACTGTTGAATAAAATGTCAAAACCCAGTGTGCACTAGCATTCTCTTTGGGGCTGTACCCACTGACTATAACACAGCTAATCTACTTTGAAATTCTCCAGCTTTCAGGCTCTCTATCAAAAAAGCTATTGTTGAACCTGCTTGTGCACTCTCTGTCTCAAAATGAATAAATAAATAAATAAATAAATAAATAAATAAACAACAAATTCGAACTCTCAAATTACTTGGCTTTAAAAAATGCCATCTTCATACTGTTTTAACACAAAACAAGTGTTCCTTTCAGTTTTGCTTGCAATGAAAACAAGCATATTTGAGATGAATTTTCAGTGGTCAATTCATTGCATATATGATCTGTAAGAGTAAATGCTTTGGGGGGGCTCTAAAAAACATCTCTTCGTCTTTTTAAATGTCAGTGTACTCACAGTGATGGTGCTCTCAGTTGTTAGGAAATTTTTTGAGACAAGTGGGAGGGGAGTGTGGAGGGGGGAAGGGGTAGAGTGATGCAATATTTCTGAGTGTCATGTGATTTCACAATTTGTTTTTCAATCTGTTTGGTTGGACTTCCAAAAAGAAACTCTCATATATCAACAAGCATATAAACTGAAGCTTCAAACACTAAAAACAAAACCACAGAGTTTCAAATATACAACATGTATATATTCCTATTATTTGATGGGATGTTCCTGAGAAATGTGAATTTTTCTCTGACAGATTTACTAACTTGCTTCATCTGAACACAAGAACCATAAACAATACCCAATGAGAAAACTTTCTGTGTTCTCCAAGGTCAAAGTTGGAAGAAGTGTAGGGAATTCAGTTTTCCTTACTCGACAGTATTCATCATTCTTGTACTCAGTATGCTCATGAAAAATGCAAGCCTCTTATAGTTAGCACAAAGACGCAGCAAACTTTCAGGGATAAAATATAAACTGATGAAACTGGGAGGATGTAAAAATATAGCTATTAACCTCTTACAGTCCCAGATTTAAAGTTGAAACTCTATGCCCTTCATTGTGAAGAAAAAGTCAGTCAATGTAACTGTAAACAAGAAAACCAATCCTTGTTTTCCTGTTCCACTACTTTGAGCACCTGTGAGAACTTTTGCTGTTACTTAGCCATTAACCTACGCAGGCCTTCCAAGTTTCTGTGTGTTGTGTTTTTCAGTGTTTTTCCACTTTCTGTTGAGCGTTTCTGGTACAGTATAGATTGCTCAGTGATAATAGGTACATGAGGAGGAAAAAACAAAATTCAAGTTCCAAAATGGGATTAAGAATAGCAGCAATAAAACATAATTGTCTGGAAAGGACAGTCTTGGAGGCAGGTGGGTCAAATAAAATACACACTTGGTTTGGATCTGGAAATGTTTCAAATTTGTCTCTATTAAGCATTTATTTGGCAAATAATAAGCCAGTTAACTTTTCCGTGATTCTTGATTTTTTAAAAAGGTTAAAAACAAATGAAGACATAAGTTTGTTTGTTTACTTGTTTATTTATTTTTGTAATTTCTACACCCAACATGGGACTTATACCCATGAGCACGCTCATCCGACTGAGCCAGCCCGGTGCCCCGACATGAGTTTATTTTTTAAAGGAAATTTGACAATTAAATATAAAGTGGCATGACTAGATTATATGGCAGTAAAATGTAAATTGTTTTGTTGCCAGATCCAGAAGCCTGAGACAATCTTCACTGTCATAACTGTAGAGTGTCTCACTATGTATTCTTCCAATATTCTCAGATTTTTTTCTCACCTTTACTATACCACATTTTATTCATGGGTACCACAAACATGTTTATTTCATTCAAGTCCTAGTCAACTTTTCCATATAGATTAAGAATTATTCTCCCATAGAGCTGTGGCCTTCTCATAGCATCTTAAGTCCTATGCATTTAACACTCCTGTGTAGAAAAAGAACACACCACACTAGAATTCTGATGATGATATGATGAATCACATGTCAGCAGCAAGTTATTATATAAAGTTCGAAGCTTGTTAGAGCAGAAATGGTACTAAAAATAAAATCCCCCCACCCAAAAAACTCTTCTAAGTCCCAGGGCCATCATTTTTAAATAAATCTTGCATGTATTTCTTCCATATCTTGCCAGTGTAAGAGTATTAATATTTACAAAGTGTGCAATTCATTACCAGGTAGTAACTCAAGCAAAGGAAGAAATCTGGCTGGATCAGTGATTTGTCAGCAAGACCTGAATCACGGGAGGTTGGTCTCTGGTGTATCCTCCTGGTCCAAAAAGTAGGAGGTGGTGGTCCACCGAGCCAGGAATTGCCTGGCAGGAGCAACACCCTGGCTGTTGCGCAGGGTAGGTTGCATTTTTTGGCTTTTGCTCCTGAACCAAAAGTTCAAGTGTGAAAACCGGGACTGAAGCCTCTTCTCGGCTGGAACCAAGACACCCCCAGTTCAGCCAGAAGTTAGTTTGAGGGTGTAGTAGCCCAGCATTCCAGGAGTGGCACACGGCAGCAGGAGGGGTGCCAGGGCTAGGCCCCAGCTGCAGAGCAGGGCTGGCCGCACATCCTTCACTTCATGAACATCCTGGACGCCTGGGCAGAGACACTGTTGGGACAGAATCAATATGTGACTTCCGTGCCGAGTCTATTATCTCCACTGGGATAGGCATGGATTTGAGAAGAGTCAGACTGTGGCCTGCGGATTGCAGACCTCCTTCTCCACAGTGCAGTGGATCCTTTCTCCTTTATGCGTTGTTTCATCTTTCTTATGAGTAAAGAGCTCACGTTTCTCCCTTGCTCTGTTTGCATAACCAAACGCTTCTCCAGCAGTGGTTTCCAAAGCTGACTGCATCAGAAGGAAGAAGCACCTTCAGATGGGTGCTTCTGACAGAACCTGTCCCCTCAGAAGGCTAGCTTTGAGGTTTACCTCCATGCAAATCACATTTTTAAAATTACAATGTAGACGATACTTAAGGGGAAAAAACCCCAGGACAGGACAGAGTTGCATAAATTTAAGGTAGAAGTCCACCTCATCACCCTCTGCTAACCCCACTCTCTGAAGGTAATTTCTGTTCACAATCCGATGTGCTTTGGTGGTCCTTTCTCTAAACACACGCAAACATATATGCATGTACGTGTTTCCAAGAGTTTGTGCTTTTTGGGTTTTGTTTTGTTTTTACAAAAATGGTCTCTCGATATTCTCTTTATTCATTAAAAATGTGTGTGCACATGGCAGTCGGAGGGGCTGTAAATGAAACATGCCTTTCTCTTCTCCCTCCCAGCCTCACTCAATGAGCTGACTCTGTGTGATCTTATGACGGGAGAGAGCTTTCTGGTGTGGCATCCAGGACCTGGCCCATGCTGCAGAGGCGTTGGCCACTGACACACACAACATCTGGTTTTCAGATAGAAGTCATGCAGCCAAGACTGTACTCAGGTACTTGTGTTTCGGAGCCTAACACAGTCCAGGGTCAGACTGATTTTAACCAGCTAGGAGGAAATATGTGAATGAGTTTGTGATACGTGATTTAGCTGAAAATGTCAGTGATTTGAATGCAACGAAATTGGTATGAAACTTGCCAGTGGCTAAAATTTTGTGGTTTGCTTCTGCACTGCTTTTAGCACAAAAAACAATTATGATATATGTGCAAAATGGCAGCCTGACCAGTTGTGCATGCACGTGCACGCGCACGCGCGCACACACACACACACACACACACACACACACACAAGATATAGTGCTTTTCACACATCTTAATTGCTTCTCTGTTAAGGAAATTGTAACTGCAAATCCTCAAAGTGTAGTATCCCCTTACGTGATAGTTCCATTTCATTATCAGGTAATATATATAATGAATACTGTTGAGAAGTGACTAAGACACCTATTTATAGGGAAAGTTAAGGTTAAGACACCACTTTCATGGACGACAATTACAAAGACTTACAGTCATACTCCTATATCTCTGTACAGAAATGAGTTACTATTTTAAGATGATGACTGATGTTTTTCTTTCTTGCATTTCTCGTTTGCCCACATCAACCTGTAGGTTAGAGGAAGGGAATGCCTCTGAGTAGGAAGACTACAGAGTAAAGAAGTAAACTGAAGTACTCAATAACTTTTCAGAAGGCTAAGGTAGGTGGAATTGTCTTGAAAGCCAATACTACAAGAGAAGAAAGGCTGTTTTAAATTTCTTAAGACTTAGAGCCTGAAGGAACCAGAGGATCAGAAAGTTTCTATTTTAAGCCACAGAGTGGGTAAAATGACTAGTGTTTCTCCAGCCTGAAGAAGGGAGAGATTCAAAGGGAGACCTGGTCAGGGCATACGTGCTGTCCCTGAGTGAGGGTAAGAGAAACCTCATAAAACTTAGCAAGACTGGAGGTGGAGACTGTGAGGAGTTCTGCCTCTATTCTCAGGGGATAGCCTGACGAGACTCTAAGCCTGTCAGAGGTTGCATGCAGTACAGCAGACCAAGGAGGAGCTGGGTGCCTGGACCTGAGGGGAGCCTTCCCCCATGGAGGGAAGGAGGGTTCCCACTGTTCTGATCCCACAGTTCTCAAGAGGAGCAGTGGGGTAGCTGAGAATAGCCAGGGGGTGCAAAGGAGCCTGGGGTAGGATGAGGAGGATAAAGAGTGTTTGAGCATGACATCTACAGATTGTGAACTGCGGGCAGCAGCAGCAGCAGGGGCCAGCAGAGTGGGTTCTAGTTCGAGGCTAACAAGGATAGAGGCTGACAGAAGGCCAAGTGTACCATTCCCCCCGGATGTCAGGGTGAGACATAGGCCCCACTCTCCTCCTTTGGTCAGCTCATCGCTAAAAGAGAGGAGGAGGGGAGAAGACAGAGAAAGAGCAATCCTGTGTTAAGTGAGAATTACTAAAAAATAAAATGAGTTTTGAATTAGCAAAATGCAGTTTTCCATGGGCAGTGGAAACAGGGCTCTTGAGACGGGCTAAGATCAGAGATAGAGAAACAAAGCTACATATGTGCATATCTGAGTCCGTGTCTGTAATTTTCATGCCCACTTATCTATACACAAGGACATACAGGCACGACTAAACAAGTATTTGTGTCTTTTTTAATAATATCATAGACCCTGGAGGCAAACAGACCTGGGCTTGAATCTCGTATTATCCACTTAATAGCTGGATGACTTTGAACAAATTTCTTGATCCAAGATTTTGCTTCAGGAAACTAGGAATAATAGTGTCTTATAGGTTTGTTTTAAGGATTAAATGAGATACAAAGGTTACCCTAAGACCTGGCATATGGTAAGCCCTTAATAAATGCTATTTACCATGATCATAACAATAATTATTATGCATGTGCTCATTTTGACTATAAATCTGAGCTTTTGCTTGGCAAGATTTAATTACCTGTTGTATATACAAAGCATAGCACATCCAGCTACTGATACTATAAATGCTTAGAGGCTAAGGGGACATTCATGAACAGGTCTTTAATGGCAGTATTTAAGGTTAACCCCCTTTTATAGGTTTATTTCTGTTTATTTAATTTTGACTTTGTTCTCAGGGAAGGAGATATGTCTCTAGATTTGAGGAAATCTGAAGTAAAATTCTTTTTTTTTAAAGATTTTATTTATTTATTTGAGAGAGAGAGAACGAGAGACAGAGAGCACGAGAGGGAAGAGGGTGAGAGGGAGAAGCAGACTCCCCGCTGAGCAGGGAGCCCGATGTGGGACTCGATCCCGGGACTCCAGGATCATGACCTGAGCCGAAGGCAGTTGCTTAACCAACTGAGCCACCCAGGCGCCCTGAAGTAAAATTCTTTTCAAGCAGAGATAGAAGTCTAAGCCCCCCACCCCTCTCCCCCTTCACTCTGGTGGAAGTACGGTGGCCCAAAGGTTCAACATATGTGAGGTGGTAGCAGTATCTTCAGCACCATCTCTGGGGCTTCCTTCTGATCTGAGAGATTTCACTAGACAAAGCATCCAAGATGCCTCACCAGACCTCTGGCCTAAGCATCCCTACACCTCTTATTCATGGGCGAGTGGGTAATCCTAATTCTACCCAGTAAAACTATCAAAGTGCAAAGCCCCGCAGAAAACCCTGTCCCCAGTAATAAAGCAACACATGTAATAAAGAGCACAGCCGTATAGGGGCTAGCAGCCTGTGCTGTGTTTGGCAGAAGAGGCATAATAAAGTCTTTGCTTGTTTTTTGGGTGGCCTCAAATAAAGCATCTAATCTCTTGACTCCGTTAACTTATCTTTAAGAGGGACATAATGATATTGTGCCAGTTCGCCTCAAAGGGGTATTATCTAAAGCTAAAGCCTGCACTGGTGCAGAACCAAGTACTATGCAAATGCTGTGATTATCAGGAAACAGCACTGCTTTTATTCATACGGTGAACCCGTTTGTTTACTGTCACCATGATCTGCATTAATACAAACAGTGGATAACAGCATTTTCACTGTGGGCCTCTAGATTTTAAGACAGACCTATCATCCATTCACTTTGGTTCCCGAGTCTTTGTCCTAGATCCTGAAACAAACCTTTTCCATTAGAGAGGAGGTTCTATCCTACCAAGTGTGTAGTTTAGAGGCACAGGCTTGGCCAGGTAAAAGCAGGCAAATACAAGTTGGCCAGACATCAGCTGAATTTTGGGGCCTCCCCCCACCCACAGATGTTTTACTTCATCTAATTTTATTGTGGAAGAGTCGTATGTATATCAACATTTGGCAAACACTTCATTAGCAGAACTGTGGTTTCTTCTTATTATTAATAAGAATAAATGTCCCTGGGCATATGCACACATTATCAAAGTATCCAGAAATTCCTGTATTCTTCGGAGCTCAACTAGAAATGTTGATGACTCATTCTCCAGTCACACTTAGAAAAACATGCGTTGTGTACGTGTGGAATAAACACATACAGAGTTGCAAATTGTCACTTTTAACTCTAAAGGCAACTCACTGACATCTGAAGAGACAGGAAAGATTGTTTTTTGCTTATTCCTCAAGTTTCCTCGGGTTCCATGGAATTGCCGAGGAGACTTCAAAGCAAGCCCTCATCTACTGGGACAAGGGCCAGCTTCTGGCTCTGGTCTGGCTGTGGAAAATCCCAGAGTAGATCTAGGAATATCCTGGTTTGGGAAGGGTGTTGAGATCATCACCATCGTCATCCTTCTGTGTAGATCCTGCCTTTCATTGTTGTTCTTCTCTCACTGAGGACTCTTGGGAAGGCCTTCATCATGTTAATGCTGGCCTCACCGACTTCAGACCTGGGAGATAAGAAGGCTGA
This sequence comes from Zalophus californianus, assembly GCF_009762305.2. Taxonomy (NCBI): domain Eukaryota; kingdom Metazoa; phylum Chordata; class Mammalia; order Carnivora; family Otariidae; genus Zalophus; species Zalophus californianus. The sequence goes on along the minus strand of NC_045599.1, from coordinate 69,879,566 downwards.
GTGGGGTCCACGTGTGGCCTCAGAACGCACCCAGCAATATCATTTCATGGGGAGTATACAAGGGACAGAGGATAGTCAAGGATAGTCAAAGTAAGCCCTAGAATTCCTCTCCTGACTTTGTGTCCTAAAGTACATTGCAAACTCCTTCAAGTGGGGGTCCATGGCTATTCCCTTATGTATTTTGTGGGCTATGCCTTTAGAGATTCTCCTTGCCTGAAGAAAAGCGGGTTGGCTCTGGGATGATTCAAATCACAATATGAATTCAGGCAGGGTGTCATGTTAATTTTTTGGAACTAGAAATGAAGTGAACTGTCATTTTTCCATGTTGTCAGTCTGATTAAGAAGGAATATACTTTATATTCTTTTACTTTTCTCAGTAAACTGCCTACAAAGACTGGTTCGTATAGTCTTAACAACTGCCACCTCTCATACCCAGGTGTATTTCCACGATTGTTACTGGAATCTTTATCAGGTACTTGCCCTCCCCCACTTTTTTTTTTTTTTTTTTTGCCATTTGATTGTGAAACTAATTGTGGTCTCCTAAACTGTAGGTTATTGGTCTGAAATATTGACAGAGTTCAGGACACTCTATCCCAAAATAGGACACTGAGGCATCTTGAATTTCAGAAACAGCACAGATAGGAAGGACTCTCTGACCTTCCCCTAAGGCAGGTCATAAAACCCTTATGTGAGGGATGACCTCCTCATCCCCAGAGGAAAGATGCATCCTTATCTCCAAGATGCTGAGAGGAATCCAAATGAACAGGTCTTGCTGTTTCCCCCAATTCACCACACAAAGCTCATACCCCCTTTTGTCCTTTCCCATTTTCCCATGACCTTCCACCCTTTGTCAAACCTAACCTAAAATCACCCAGGTCTAACATATTCAGGTCTTCACTTCCTTAGGAAGGCTCCCAAGTCACATGAAACTTACAATAAATAAATGAGTATGATTTTCTCTTCATCACTCTTTTGTTACAGGGACCCCAGTCAAGAATTTAGAAGTGTAGAAGAAAGAGCTATTTTTCCTCCTTACATCAACAAAGTGGTAAGCAGGTAATAAACTGTCAAGAGTAGCCAAGAATGGGGTAATTTAGAGGAGTAAATGTAAGAGTAAAAATAGAGTAGATAGAGTAAAATAAAGGAGAACAGTAGTCACTCTGGGTTAAGTATTAATTGTCAAGGAGAAAAAGAGTTCGTAGCAGAGAGAGGAGCGGTCCTACTCTCAGAAGTAACCTCTCCCATCTCAGAAGTTTCTCAGCAGTTGCTATTATGCATCAGAATTGGCCCCATGGTGTTTTTTGTTTCTCCTGGGTACGCAAGACCAATATATGCGGAGGTTTTAGAGCACTGTAGCTAGAAAGTTTTTAGTAACCACTGAGTAATAAATAAGCTTTAATGAAGCCTTGTATGGGGCGCCTGGGTGGCTCAGTCGTTAAGCATCTGACTTCGGCTCACGTCATGATTCCAGGGTCCTGGGATTGAGCCCCACATCAGGCTCCCTGCTCAGCAGGAAGCCTGCCTCTCCCTCTCCCGCTCCCCCTGCTTGTGTTCCCTCTCTCGCTGTGTGTCTCTCTCTGTCAAAAACATAAGTAAAATCTTAAAAAAAAAAAAAAATGAAGCCTTGTATCATCACATTACTAAACACAATGGCAGAGGTTTTCATTTTCTTGTTAGGTTTAATCTTTCTGTATTCCACTTTTAAAGATGCCTTTTTTTTTTTTTAACAGGAAAATTTTTCAAGGTCTGTTACTCTGTGGACTATCATAAATCTCTCTAAATCAGAGAACTATCTATTAGGAAATGTTCTCTCTCTCCCCACATTCATGGGTAATCTCGCGCTAATTGTTGGCATGGTAAAATAAGGAAGCCATCTGTGGTGTATATGTTGTTGCTGTTGTTGTTTTAGAGATAAGTTGACATATAGTGTTATATTAGTTTCAGGTGTACAGCATAATGATTCTATATTTGTTGGTACCTGCCTTTTCACTGACTTCTGCTTAGTACTGACGAAGCACTGGGGCGCCCGGGGGGGCTCAGTCGTTAAGCGTCTGCCTTCGGCTCAGGTCATGATCCCGGGGTCCTGGGATCGAGCCCCGCATCGGGCTCCCCGCTTAGCGGGGAGCCTGCTTCTCCCTCTCCCACTCCCCTTGCTTGTGTTCCCTCTCTCACTGTGTCTCTCTCTGTCAAATAAATAAATAAAATCTTAAAAAAAAAAAAAAAAACTGATGAAGCACAGACGTACTTTTGCAAAACCTTTCTAAACAAGAAGATAAACTCATTTCCTTTATTCAGCAAACACAACTGACTATATTCATTACTGAATTCTTTCCAGTACAAGTATACTCGTTGAAATACGCTAGAACAACCCCATCCTGAATATTCTTTGACTAAAAAGGCACCTACAGCATATCATAAGGAAAAGAGCTGGTGTTGGAATCCAGACCTACCTCTACCAATTCCTAGACATCAAGTTCTGGGTAAAATACCTAACTTTTCTCACTCAAGGCCTCTGTACAAATGAAGGGTGTAGAAACATAGCAGAATAGCGATGTGATTAAGATCTCAGGCTTTGCAGTAGAACAGGCCTACATTCCAATCCAATTCTATTCTGTTGCTTGTTAGTTGAGTACCCTTGGGCAAGTTACTTAAACTTCTTATATCTTAGTTTCCTTATCTATGAAAAAAGGAATAACACTACCTCACCTCATGAAGTTGTTGTTACAAAAATTAAATAAAAGGATATCAACAGTGCTTACTTAGTTCAGTATCTGGTTCTTAACAATATTCAGTAACTCTGGTTTTAAAAAGAAATCCTACAAGAACTTTTGGGATCATGAGACATAAACCTCTTTATTTTCACATGAGAAATGGAGACCCAGACATTAAGGATCTTGTCCAAGATCACTGAACCCATATGTGTGTGATGCATATTCCCAGAGCTTTTATGAGTTCTGTGATCTGGTCAGAGTACTATCTCTTTGTGACCTAATCTCCTATTTACTATATATATGGACTATTAAACTAGGTGATCAAGTTACTATCCATGTAAAAACGCCAGTAATTACACTGCTGTTTGTCGAGGCCCTTCTATGTTCGGGGCATGCTGCCAGATAGTGTGAGTGTTACAATGGGCAGATGAGAATCTGTCTCTGGCCTCAAAAGGGTTTACAGTTGAGCTGGAGAGACATTTATGAGACATGTAAACTATTGGGATAGCCACATGACATGGCCAAGGTTGAAGTGTTCTAAGAATCAGACATGGGCCATGAATGTATGTTGCAAGGTCCTATAGAAAGTGAGCTCCATTTGACCTGGCTGTCGGTGGTGGCTTCCCAGCGAAAATGGGACTTTTCCTGTGCATTAAGATTAAACTGGATTAGAATACACAGAGAGGAGAGGGAAGGACATTATATGTTCCTTGCAACAGCCTGTATAAAAGTACAGAGGTAGAAAAGAACACCATTAAGTGTGGGACATTCAGCGAAAAGCGCTCAATCATTTCTTATATTGACCTTAGTCCTCTCAGCATGTTCTATTTTCACAAGGGGCAGTGGGTGTTTTCACAAGTGTGTGTGTGTGTGTGTGTGTGTGTGTGTGTGTGTGTGTGTGTGTACATATGTTCACACATGAGTCTGAACTCCTGACTTTAAATACTGGCCAGGAAAGCACCGAGTGCTTATGACTCCCCAAAGTTCAAGACCCAGAAAAGTAGAGGTCATCTTTGAGCTCACTGGCTCTTGACTCTCACTCTAATCTAGCAGCTCATTCTGGCTCTTCTACCTCCAGCGTATTTCTCAGATTCCTCCCCTTCTCTTTCTTTCCACTGCTAGTTACCTGTCCCAACATCAGCCTACATCACCCATTGTTGTACCTACGCTACAGGCACCCCCATTCCACTCCTGTCCCCTGCGAGGCACTCCCCACGCAGCAATCTTCTAGCAATGCTAATCTTATCATGGAACCCCTGCTGAAAACCTTTCAATGACTGCCAATTTTACTAAGCATATAATCCAAACTGTTTGTTACGGCTTTCAAGGCTCAGCAGGATGTGGCTTCCTTACCTGTCCGACCTCACATCATGTTACCCATCCCCTCCCTTGCTTGCTGTTCTTTGAACCAACCAAGGTGCTTCCCAACTTCGGCTCTCTGTGCTTGATGTGCCCTCTGCTTGAAACATTACTCCCCCCGCTTTGTGCAACCCGCTTACCTTTCAAACTTCAGCTTAAATGTTACCTACTCGAGAGAGGCTTTCTTTGATCTAACTATATAAACAAATTCCCTCTGCTATTCTCTAAGATTGCACCTTATGAATTTTCCTTTCTAGCACTTATCAATTTCTTTAGAATTGTTGATACTTAGTGAAATTTGTTCATTGCTTAACTCTTTAAACATTTGTTTTCCCTACCAGAACATAACTTTTATGATCAGGCCTTGTCTGCCTGGTTCATTTTTCAGTTTCCAGAATCTAGTACTGAAAATTTCAGAGATTAGTGAATGGATTTATAAAAGGAAATAAATGGAAAGCCATTATAGCAAATAAGTCTCATAGAAGGCAGCTGCTTTAGTGATGGCATTCACCCTTGATTCTGTAAAGAGGAGACTGCAGGTGTTTACAAAGCAGTTACTGTATTTGGGGGGTAATTCTAAAAGAAATACTTATTATTATTGCAAGAGACTGTTACCTCTTAAGAGTAGGGGACTCAGAGCTGCTTGGAGAGGCTGATGGGAGACTAGTCACTAACCTCCATTAGTAGCTAAGCTCGTTGGCTTTACATCTGGAAAGAAACAAATTTCTGTCTCCAAAAACTAACGCATTACTACATGGCAAGGGAATTGTTCTATAATTTAAAGGACAAATGTTATATTCTGTCTAGTGACTGCTATCCTCTTGTCAAGTTGCTCTCTCTGAGGACAGAAGAAAAGGGCTCTTGCCTGGCTACTTTACATCACTTACCACTTATCTGGCCAACTGATTATAGGCATTCCCTCGATTTCAACTTCCCTTATTTCTCTTCCAGCTTTCCTCTCATAATCAAAGGCCATTATATACTTGCCCAGAAGTTTTTACGGTCTTACTCAAGGATCTTGCCTAAGGTCAGTGAACCAATGTGTCTGTAATATTTATTCTCAAAGCTTTTATTAGTGCTGTGATCTGGACAAAATACTATATCCTTGTGACCTAATCAATCAATCAAGTTCAATAACAGTGACAACAGGATACAAGATTTCATTTACTGAGGGATTTTTTTCAAATGTGCCTGGCATTATGCTAAACCTTTTATAGGCATCATCTCTTCTAATCCTGCCTCCAAGCCCATGAAATAGTAATTATAATCTCCTTTTCACAGAGGAGGAAACTGAGGCCTAGTGAGGCTAAGAAACTAGCCCAAGTTCACACTGTTGTAAAGTAACTTGGGTTTCAAACTCAACTTTAAACCTGTTAAGTGCCAAAGCAGTATCAATATGGATCAGCTAATAAAGCGAATCAGAATCAAGCACATTTTTTTCAATATCAAATGATGCATACACTTAGTTAAGCTTTTAAATATTTTATACAGGAATAATTTGACATGTCCTTTTTTTAAAGGGTTGTACATAAGTATGCACATTAAGTATGTTTCTGGTTATCAACCATTCGAGTATATTAGATTCCGTTTCTGGTCCATATAAATTTTCCTTTTCTGGCCTCTCAGCATCTATTTTCATGTTTCCTTATTTTATTTGATTGGTAGCTTTTCCCTTCTTATAAAAAATTGGGCAGCCATGCTTCTCTGTAACCTTGGTGGGTCAGTGTAACCTCTAAGTACTTCACTCTCCTCCTCTGCAAGAAAAGCTGTCAAAATACAAGAACTCTCGAATGTCTTGCATCATCTCAAACACACACAGGGATGAAGAGGGCTAGAATTCTCCTGAAGAAGCAGAACAACTGGCAACAGTTGGCACGACAACTTCTAAAGACCCCATCTGACTCTGTCTTAAAAATCAGTCAGCCTCAAAATCAGAATTACCCCGCCCATACCAGGACTATCTCACTAGCTAGGCTTCATGACATAATACCTGCTATCACCTTTCAGCAAAGATGTGATCCTTACCATTCATATTTTGTAAGACCAACAAAGCATCCTTTGTACCTCAGGACAACTGGGTATTAGTTAAGGTACAAGGCCCACAAAGACATGGCTCCCCTGTTCTTTGGTAACCCACACCACATGATTATCAAACACGTTTCCAGTCTTTAGAATAATTATAGTTATTAGAAAAGTTATTAGAAAACTATTAGAAAACAGTTATTAGAAAAGGTGATAGGACACAACAGCAAAAATCTGGAGGTTTGTTTTGTATTGTTACCAACAACAGGCAATCAGAACAGAGTTAATACGTCTCTCCCCCCGTTACCCAGCATTCAAAGCTACAACTGGAGCCACATTATAATAACTTTAGACCCCAAAGCAGTGTGACGATTTGATGCATAATTTTCAACACATGTTTTATTAATCCACTCTTCCTGTGCTTCATTTAAAATACTGGAAACTATAAAAAGATCCGCGTGTCACTCCCCTGCCAGGAAAAAAAAAAAAAAAGAAAAAGAAAGAAAGAGAGAGAAAGAAAAGAAAAGCCTAACAAATACGAAAAAAAAAAAAAAGCCAGAGCAACTGGAATCTCAGTTTTGAGGAAACACATGGGATTGAAGCATCCGCCGCAACCCTGTAACCGACTGCCACATGTGACCCTCCCCTCCCCCCTCCGCGGAATCCTGGATGTCACCAGGCTGGGCCGAGGACGCCGTGCTCGCAGGCAAGTGTGCGGCGGCGGGGGCCCTGCGGGGCGGGGGAGCGGACGCAGCTCTCGGCGCGGGGAGGGCCTTCCAGGAAGCCGCGAGCTCGGCTGAGGACGCGGCTGCGGGTCGGTGCCGGGGCCGCGCCGCCTGGGCCGGCACGTAGCGCCCAGCGTGACTCAGCGCTGACTCACCGCGCTCGCTGCCAGTGGATTTCCCCGTCAGCGGCTGCCGCTCGCGGGTCCTCGCCGCCGCCTGCTCCGCGAGCCCTTTCCTGCACGCCAGACCAGTACCGGCGCTTTCAGCAGAGCGGGGCCGACTTTACAGCCTTTGAATCCCGACCAAAGCGGGGAAGTGACTGGCTTTGTTTTCTTTGACTTGAAGAGCTCGATAGCCCACTAATCAAATTCTTTCATCAAAGGCTTGTTGGAACAAATCCCTAACATCGTCCTTCCACGGTGACTTGTAGGTGACCTCCGCTCAGAGTTTGCTTCTGTCGTCCTAGGCCTGCATCTTATTTTTATCCCGCATTTTCTTAGGTTATCTTTTCAATATGTTTGGTAACTAGTCTTGGCACAAACCCACAAGGGCAGTGACGCAAATCAGGTTGGAACTTGGCATGATGTGCGGGCTTGGGTGACTTACTGTAAAAACGCTTCATAAAGACGTTACTATCTGCCATCTCGGTTGCTGATTAGATGCCCTGCTCATTTTCAGTCTGTCACTACCCTCTGAAAGGTCCCGGGACAGATTGTTAAAATGCAGATTCTTGAGCAGTCATACTTACTTCTTCGTCTCCAGGATTCTACATGGAGAGCAATAGTACAGCAAGGTTTCTCCAACTGCAGCTCCCGGACCATTCACTGCATGGAGAGTGGCTGGGGGGATGTGGCCACAGTGCAGGTTCTTAGACCCCGCTCCAAACCAGAGACGCAGAATGTCTTGCGGTGGGACCTGGAAATCCATCTTTTTTTTTTTTTTTTTGGAAGATTTTATTTATTTGTCAGAGGGAGAGAGAGTGTGTGCGCACAAGCAGGGGTAGGGGCAGAGGGAAAGGGAGAAGCAGGCTCCCCACTGAGCAAGGAGCCTGATGTGGGACTCGATCCCAAGACCCTAGGATCATGACCTGAGCAGAAGGCTGTCGTTTAACCAACTGAACCACCCAGGCATCCCTGGAAATCCATCTTAATGAACAGCCCATCAGAGATGCCTATGTACACTAAAGTTGGAAAACTACTAGCCAGAGGATGACGGTGTGAGACATTATTCTGTGAAGACACTAGGAAACATTCTCACAATGGAGAACACTTTGTTCTAAAATTGATTTTGAAGTTCTGATACCAGGCAACCCGATTTCTAAAACTGGTTATATATACAATTTTGCTTAACTGTATATTAATATAGACACATTCTTTTTCTTTTTAATTAGACATTCTGCTATGAAGTAAAATGTAGTACCTACAGAGTAAATTTTACTTCAGACCGTTATTTCCTAAGCATGACTTTGCATCAGATTTAGCTACAGAGCTTTTTAACACTAATTCCTGGACCAGATCTCCCGCCTAAAGAAACATTATCTCTGAAGATGAAACCTAAGAACAGGCAATTCGAAAAGCTCTGAGAGTTAGTCTCTGGACCTTTGCAAATGATCACTCTTCCCAAGTACAAGAGAAACTTCACTAACTTCAAGGTAGTTGGCTTGTAGCATTCTATTATGGTGCCCACTCATCTCTGCACGGTTTCCTTTTGAAATTACAATTGAAAAAATAAAGTGACCACATAAGATACCAACTTAGTATTATACTGATAAATGTATGTCTTTAGAAGGCAAATTTGAAATCCTTTTTTTTTTTTTTTTTTTTTTAGGGGAGTTACTGGGAGAGGTTGGGAGATTGGAGAATAATCTTGGAGTCTATTTTGAAATTTTCTCTATTCTTCCCTGGGATATTTTATTTGTTTACTCATTTTCTTTTCATCTTGCTGGGTAAGTTTCCCCCACTTTATCCCTGTTAGCATTGTGGCAAAAAGCCTAGATCTGACACATATCTGACAAGAGAGCTCTCCTTGCTGGCTCTTCTCCAAGTGTGGTCTTTGGACCAGCAGCATGGACATCACCTGGAAATCTGTACGAAATGCAGACTCTCTGGCTCGACCAGAACTAGCATATGAGAATCAACGCTTTAGCAAGATTTCCAGGTGATTTGTGTGTATAATAAAATATTGGAAGTACTGGTTTGTAGTAATGGTGACAATCTAAGGCCGATGGAATAAAAAAAGAGGAAATACGAGGCGGGTGTGAATTAGTTTCCTGGGGCTGCCATAGCAGAGTACCACAAACTGGGTGACTTAAAACAATAGCAATTTATTCTTCCACAGTTCCGGAGACTAGTAGTCCAAAATCAAGGTATCAGCAGGGACTTGTTCTATCTATGGTATTGGAGAAGACAAAATTCTACCACAAAATTAGTTTGACCATAAAAGTAAGCCCTAAAATAAAGAAAAAAAATAATTATAGCTAAAACTATAACCACATTGAGAGGCAAACGGAAAATATCTTAGGATCAGGGCAAGAAAATGAAGGGAATCCTTATAACAGCCAGAAAAGACAAGAGCAGGACCAGAGAGGCAGCTCCAAGATAGTAATGTCTCTTTAAAAGCTCTTGACCGTTTGTAGTAGGCATCTGTTTCTGTTGGCCCAGCACTGGTTCTCCGTCTTTCCTCTAATTAAGAAAACTCTCATCATCCTAACATTTCAGTGCAGGACGTCAACCAGTTTCCCTACCCCCTTCCTCCCAAGGGTGAAACACATGACTCTTTAATTTCTGTCCTGCACATCTAAATCTGGGTGAGTCCCAAAAATGCAGTGAGTGGCAAAGCAGAGTCATTTCGGTTGTCATGCTGGAAGACACTAACCAGATGTGTCAGTCTGTCCACTGAGAACACCACAGTAACCCTAGCCACTGTCCTCCCCAAGTGCCAGTTGTTTAACTTCTTTTGTTCTAAGCTACACAAGTGTCTTTCCAAATGTTTTTCATTTGTTTTAAGTCTAACATGTTTAATGTTTATTTTTAACTTATTATTTTAGACTATTTATTATTTTATTATAATTTATCGTTAATTATTTTAATAGGGCCAGGAGTTTGCCCCAGTTGGTTTCTATTGCTTACAACAAATGAACCTAACTGTTAACGAAATTATTGGTGGGGAGAACACATATTGCCCACAGCCACCCCACTAAAACAACCTGACTGTAGTCTCCATCCATGACAAATAGGACTCTTGAAATATAAGAAAGATCTTCTCAGTTTTGTTTTGTTTTTTTTTTTTCAACTGATTTTACCAGCTATCATTACTGCCCTGTATTTCAAGCTGAGTCATTCTTCCCTTCTGAGCCACCCAAATTGCCAGGGGGCACAAAAGAGCGACTCACTCTTGTTACGCTGCTTGTAGACACCAATAATCTTCTTTATGTTGCCTCCAGTTTCTCATTGTGGTTTTCATGATATTTGCAATATTAAGGGGATTAAAGAAAAGTACTCCAAAGTTTCTAATTAGAACTATTTTCAAAGAGAATCCCTATTGTGCCAGACTAAATGTGATCTTTTCTTTTCAAGCAAAGATTAGCCTAAAGACTTCATCCTGGCCAACACTAAAATGTGTGTCTTTTGAACTCTACTGATAAAATTTAATTTGATCAAGGTCTATCAGCTTCTCCAAATCCATACTCCTTATTCTCCTCAATCTCCCTTCACATTAATTTCCTTAATTTTATCTTCTGACATATAAGGAAGAGTAAACCCAAAACTGTAGCTGTTTTGAAATTATAGTGAATCATGAATGTCATAGTGAGGACTTACTTAATGTAATTCATAGTGAGGACTTTGTACTTACATGTAATTCTTTTTTTTTTTTTTTTAAGATTTACTTATTTATTTGAGAGAGAAAGAGCGGACCTGCTCAAGCAGACTCCTGGCTGAATGCAGAACGAGAAGGGGGGCTCCATCCCATGACCATGAGATCATGACCTGAGCCGAAATCAAGAGTCAGACACTTAACTGACTGAGACACCCAGGCGCCCCTTAAATGTACTTGTTTAATGTTCTTTTTAAAGATTTATCTGAGAGAGAGAACTTTGCCCACTTGAGCACAGGGAGGGGATTGTGGGAAGGGGCAGAAGGAGAGGCAGATAAAAGTCTTACGTAGACTCCATGCTGAGCTCGAGCCTTACTCAGGACTCAATCTCATGAGCCTGAGATCAGAACCTGAGCCAAAACCAAGAGTCCAACGCTCCACCAACTGCACCACCCAGGTGCCCCTCTTTAATGTTTCTGATCAAGATAAAGAAGTGACATTTATCAATTGCATATTACATGCCTGGAACGATATTTATTATCCATTGATTTCCTGCTTATGATCGGTGAAGATTTAGCTCTCTTAAATCCACCTATGACTTTTAATCTTTAAGCCTCAGAAGATTTTTTTAAGATCAGTGACAGTATGTATATCTACTTTGTTAAAAGGGGATATATGCTCCTTCCCATTCTCCTCACTTTCTTTCTCTTTGTAGCTGTTAAATTCTGTCATAGGAATGTTTCCCTTTTTACCTTACTGGGATTGGTAACATTTTTATATATATCTCAACTGTTCAGGGGTTTGTCTAAAGGTTTAACACTGAAATAAAAACAACAACAACAATGGTATTGCTAAGACTATGTGAATAGTCTTCATGGCAGCAAATGTAGTATAGTTGTGATTATATGTCTTTTTCTACACTCTGTTTTTCATAAAGTTTTTAATGGTCTTTCTCTTTTTTTTCCCCATTATCTCCCATAATTTCTTCCAACATTTTCAAACATACTACCTGGTCCATGGAAACTTCTTTTTCTAGATCCCCAGTCCCTGCTGCCTCCAGCCTCCGAACCGACCACACTGCAGGCCTGGAGCACAACTATCACAGAGACTGCTCACCTTGCACCCCCAGGTCAGAGACCGTTTTCCAAATCTCCTTGTTCCTAACATTCTCCCTCCACTCTCCAGTATCTTTTAAAGAGAGGGGACCTGGGAAATAAATGGACTAATTCTTACGTTCCTGAAAATGTTTTTATTCCGCTTTTACATTTAACTGATATTTAAGCTGGGTATAGAATTCTTGGTTGAAAATCACTTTCTTGCAAAGGTTTGACAGCGTTCCTCCATTGTCTTCTCCCGGTACTGCAGATGAAAAATCAGATAAAAGCCTGAGTCTTAATCCTTTATTTCCTTTTCATCCACCTTAAATTTCTTCTCTCTATTCTAAGCTTTCTGTACTTTCAGTGTTGTTTCTAGTTGTAGGCATTTTTTTCATTTATTCTATCTATCACTTAGCAGAAACTTTCCATCTGAGAACTCAAGGCTTCCTTTAGCTCTCTAAATATTTCCTTTCTCCATTTTCTCTGACCTCTCCTTCTGGAAGTGCTATTAATTAGATCCTGGATTTCTAGGACAACTCTTTTTCTGATAGCTCTTCTTCTATCTTGTTTTCTTGATTCTTTGCACTATATTTTCAGCAATTTCCTTAATTTTATCTTCTTATCCTTCTATTTATATTTTCATATTGGGAAGTATGTATTCAGTTTCCCAGGATTCTTACTTAGTGTCTGATTATTCTTTTATTACAACATCTTATCTGCTTCAATTTCTCTGATAAACTTATTAGGACTTTTTGTTTGTTTAAGAATTCTTTGTTCCCTAAATTATTTGTATTTCCTTATGCCATGCTTATATGTATTTCCTGCTACATTTATTTTATTTTGCAGGCTTTCTTCAAATGTCTAGGGATCTTGGTTGTGTTTTTATATTTAGAAAGAGGCATCAGAAAGGCATCAGTTTAGGAGACATAAGCTTCTGAGTCCTTAAATTCCAGAATAATTTTGTGTTAGGGCATCAGGAACCCGCTGTGCTACTAGGTTGCCAATGTTTCCCCCAGGCAGTGTTTTCAGTGCCTCTGGATAAATATCTTGTTTGTGCTTTTGTTTTGGATTGGGATAAAAGCCTAATTGTCAGATGTTTTGAACTAGGGGGCCAGAAGGGGGGAAAGGGGAAACATGGCCCACTGTGGCTTGGTATTCTCTGGAGGACCTGGATGTCTTAGCTCCACTTCTCACATTACCCTTCCTTAATCTCTCAGTTTTGAGAACAGATGTTATCTAGGTACTGTAATTAGGCAGCTTTCTGCATTTTCCTAGGAAGCTGTCAAAAAATACAGATCCCTGGGGTACCCGGGGGACTCAGTCATTAAGCATCTGCCTTTGGCTCAGGTCACGATCCCACAGTCCTGGGATGGACCCCCGTGTTGGGCTCCCTGCTCAGCGGGGAGACTGCTTCCCCCTCTGCCTCTCACCCCGCTTGTGCTCTCTCTCTCAAATAAATAAAATCTTTAAAAAAAAATTATTTATAAAAAAAAAGTACAGATCCCTGGATTCTACTTAGGGATTCTGATTCAGCACCTCTAGACTGGGCCTAGGTATCTATATTTCTTTTTCTAATACCTTCCTGGCTTATGTACACAACCGGTTTGGAGCACCACCAAGTTACTAGTGACTTGGGGAAGAGGTAACTTTATAAGACAAGCAGAGGTAGGAGCCTCATGACCTGGCAAATGCCTGTGCGTGGGGAGAAGGAAGAAGACGGAGTGAAAAACAACAACCAGGTTTTAACCCTGAGTGACTCCAAAAGTGATAGTGAAATTAGCGTAAATAGGAAAGTGAAAAGGAGTACTTCCTTCTTGATTTCTTCTTCCAGATACTGTACCAAATGCCACCCCTATGAATATTACCAAAGAGCTCCTTATGTAGAAAAATTACTAATAAGAATGTTAGATTACAATAAAATAATGAATAAAGAGATGTGTGAATATATTCTCAGGCTGGAGAACTAGTATATATGCACAAGCTAAACAATCCACTTTTGACCATTTATGAAGTTGTATTAGAAAAATACGCATAGAGCATTCCAAAACTGAACGTGAATAATCTACTAGTAGAGAATTCCTGGTTTTCTTTCAATCAAGTGTCTTAATTTCTCAAACGTAAAAGAGCAAAATTCAAATATACAATACCTCTTACGCTTAATATACCTGAACACAAAAGTGCAAAAAAAACTCACAATATCTACAACTCTTCATAAGGCTTATATTCTTACTAAAATATTGCTGTTCACACAGTTCAATTTCTATTAACAGTACAGCCTGATGACTCATTTTGTACATTTATAGTCTAATGAGGATTTTTAGATCTGCAATACCTGTAATGACAAATAGCTCCTTCACATTAAAACACCTATTTTGGGGGGAAACAGTTCTATAACAATATTGAATTTTTTATTTTTTAAAATTAAGGTATAATTTGGGGTGCCTGGGTGGCTCAGTCATTAAGTGTCTGCCTTCTGCTCAGGTCATGACCCAGGGTCCTGGGATCAAGCCCTGCATTGGGCTCCCTGCTCAGCCAGAAGTCTGCTTCTCCCTCTCCCACTCCGCCTGCTTGTGTTCCCTCTCCTGCTGTGTCTCTCTCTCTCTGTCAAATAAATAAATCTTTAAAAATAAATAAATAAAATTAAGGTATAATTTATATGCGGTAATTTTTAGTCTTCTCAGTGCAAAATTCTGTAAATTTTGACAAACATATATAGTCATATAACCACAAGCAAATAAAAGAAATTTCATCACTCCTCAAGTTCCCCACAAACTCATTTGAAGTCAGATCCTAATCTCCCCCAAACCTCTGGCAACGACTGATCTCTTTCCTCTCTATTTTTCCCCTCTCCAGATTGCCATATAAATCAGGGAGGACAGCATTTTGAATTTGGCTTCTTTCATTTAAATGGCTTAATGCATATAAGATTCATCCATTTTCTTGCATCTTATGAGTTTGTTCCTTTTCATTGCTCATAATATTCTATTATATGGATGTACCACAGTTAATTTATCCAAATATTGATATTTAACCATTTACCAATAACTTTATTTGAAGAAGATGGTTTCATGACTATTAAATTATTCTATTTATCAAAAAGGGAAAAATTATATAAATTCCCTTTTGCCTTGAATTCTTTAGTATTTGACTATATATTAGGTATAGTTAGTACAAAAACTATATTTTTATATAACTGAAAAAAGTAGATATCTATTCTCTCTTTAATTGTGGGTATACATTTGAAGCAGACATTATAATTTGAAGGGTTTTCTTTATCTAGAATGGGAATAACAACATATACTATTATTTTTGCTGATAACACCAGATAATGTTTTGTTTAAACATCTGAAGGTAAATGCTATATGAAGGCCTTAATCAACCCAGATCTCTGAAATGGCTCACTTCCCATTGCAACCCTGTTAATCTTTTAGCCCATGGAGGCAACAGGTGGGTTAGCAAATAGCTAACAGAAGGACAACTGTTGTCCTTCAGGATCAGTGCCAATGGAAAAAAGTGCCCTGAAATACAGATCTCAGGCCTGACATGATGAAAATCTAATGCCACAGCTGTTGTCTCTCACAAACTGTCACTCATCATGGTTTTTTTTTTTTAATGTTTTTTAATTGAAGTACAATTGACATATACACCATTGTATTAATTTCAGGGGCATAGCATAATGGTTCAATATTTGTATATATTATAAAATGATCACTACAATAGGTCTAGTTATCATCTGTCACCATAGTTACATGTTTTTTTTTCTTATGATGAGAACCTTCTAGATTTATTCAGCAACTTTCAAGTATGCAATACATTACCGACTATAGTCACAATGCTGTACATTACATCCTCGTGACTTATCAACTAGAAGTTGGTACCTCATGATCCCCTTACCCAATTCGCTCATACCCGTCCCAATCTATGAAGTTTGTTTTTTTTGCTTTATTATGTTCCACATATAAGTGAAATCATATGGTACTGGTCTTTCTCTGACTTATTTCACCTGACATGATACACTCAGGGTCCATCCATGTTGTCACAAATGGCAGAATTTCATTCTTCTTTACGACAGGGTAGTATTCCACTATATATATATGTGCACCACATCTTTTTATCCATTCATCCATTGACAGACACTTGGGTTGTTTCTAAATATTGACTATTGCAAATAATGCTACAATGAACAAAGGGGTGCACATATTTTATTGAATTGGTGTTTTTGTTTTTATTTTTGGATAAATACCCAGAAGTGGAATTACTTGATCATATGGTAGTTCTATTTTTAGTATTTCAAGGAACCTCCATATTGTATTCTATAGCAGCTGCAACACTTTACATTTCCATCAAGAGTGCACAAGGGTTCTCTTTTCTCTACATCCTTGCCAACACTTGTTATTTCTTGTCTTTTTAATAATAGCCATTTTGACAGGTGTAATGTGTATCTCATTATGGTTCTGATTTGCATTTCTCTGATCAAGAGTGATGTTAAGCATCTTTTCATATGCTTGTCAGCCATCTTCTTCTTTGGAAAAATGTCTACTCAGATCCTCTACCCATTTTTTAATCAGTCTGTTTGTTTTTTGGTAAGGATATTAACCCTGTATCGGATATGTAATTTGCAAATATCTTCTCTCACTTAGTAGGTAGCCTTTTCATTTTGTTGATAGTTCCCTTTGCTGTGCAGAGGCTTTCTAGTTTGATGTAGTGCCATTTGTTTATTTTTGCTTTTGTTTCTTTTGCCTTTGGAGTCAGGTCCCAAAAATCATCACCAAGACCAATGTCAAGAACTTACCCCCTATATTTCTTCTAGGAGTCTCATGGTTTCAGGTCTCACATTTTAGTCTTTGATCTATTTTGAGTTAATTTTTGTGTATGGTGTTAGTGATATAGTTTTATTCTTTTGCATGTGGTTGTCCAGTTTTCCCAACACCATTTATTGAAGAAACTGCCCTTTCCCATGGAACATTCTTGCCTCCTTTGTTATAAATTAATTGACCACATATGCATGGGTTTATTTTGGGGCTCTTTATTCTGTTCCAATGATTCATGTGTCTGTTTTTATGCCAATACCATGCTGTTTTGATTACTACAGCTTTATAACATAATTTGAAATCAGGGTGCATGATGCCTCTTTGTTATTTTTGTCACAATTGCTTTGGCTATTTTCAATACTTTGTGTTTCCATACACATTTTAGAATTTAGGATTTTTTGTTCTAGTTCTGTGAAAAATGTTGGTATTTTGATAGGGATTTTGTTTAAACTGCAGATTGCTTTGAGTAATATGGGCATTTTAACAATATTAATTCTTCTAATCCATGAGCATGGAGTATGTTTCTGTTTATTTGTCTTTTTTAATTTCTTTCATCAATGTCTTAGTATTCAGTGTACAGGTCTTTCACCTCTTTGATTAAATTTATTCCTAGGTATTTTATTCTTTTTTAATGCAATTATAAATGGGATTATTTTCTTAGCTTCTCTTTTTTAAAAACTTCTTTATTTTTATTTAAATTCAATTAACATATGATGAATTATTGGTTTCAGAGGTAGAGGTCAGTGATCCATCAGTCCTTATATAACACCCAATGCTTATTACATCACACGCCCTCCTTAATGCCCATCACCCAGTTACCCCAACCCTCCACCCCTCTCCCCTCCAGCAACCCTCAGTTTGTTTCCTATGCTTAAGAGTCTCTTATGGGGGATGCCTGGGTGGCTCTGTCAGTTAAGCATCTGCCTTTGGCTCAGGTCATGATCCCAGGGTCCTGGTATCGAGTCCCGCATCAGGCTCCCTGCTCCACGGGAAGCCTGCTTCTCCCTCTCCCTCTGCCTGCTGCTCCCCCTGCTTGTGCTCTCTCTCTCTCCCTGACAAATAAAAATCTTAAAAAAAAAAAAAAAAGTCTCTTATGGTTTGTCTCCCTCTCTGGTTTCATTGTTTTATTTTTTCCTCTCTTCCCCTATGATCCTCTGTTTTGTTTCTGAAATCCCACATATCAACAAGACTTAATTTCTCTGATAGTTTGTTAGTATATAAAAATGCAACAGGTTTTGTATATTGATTTTGTACCCTGAACTTAACTGAATTGATTTATTACTTTTAACCAGAGTTTTGGTGGAGTCTGTAAGGTTTTCAATAAAATCGTGTTGTTCATGAATAGTGACAGTTTTACTTTTTCCTTTCCAATTTGGATGTCTTTTATTTCTTTTCCTGCTTAACTGCTCTGGTTAGGACTTCCAGTACTATGTTGCGTATCCCTGTCTTGTTCTTTTTTTTTTTTTTTTTTAAAGATTTTATTTATTTATTCATGAGAGACAGAGGGAGAGAGAGAGAGAGAGAGAGAGAGAGAGAGAGAAGCAGAGGGAGAAGCAGGCTCCCAAGGAGCAGGGAGCCCGATGCGGGACTCGATCCCAGGACCCTGGGATCATGACCTGAGCCGAAGGCAGACGCTTAACCATCTGAGCCACCCAGGGGCCCCCCTGTCTTGTTCTGATCTTAAAAGCTTTTAGGGATGCCTTGGTGGCTCAGTTGGTTAAGCTTCTGACTCTTGACTTTGGCTCAGGTCGTGATCTTGGGGTCCTGGGATTGAGCCCCACATTGAGCTCCGCAGTGAGCGCAGAGTCTGCTTGTCCTCCCTCCCCCAACTTGTGCTCTAAAATAAATAAATAAAATCTTAAAAGAAAAGCTTTTAGCTTTCCACTACTGAGCGTTAGCTGTGGTCTCCTCATATAGGGCCTCTACTGTGCTGAGGTATGCTCCATCTATACCTTTGTGAAGTTTTTTTTTTTTTTTTAATCTAAAAGTATGAATTTTGTCAACTACTTTTTCTGCATCTGAGATCATTTTTATTCCTTCACATTTTTAATGTGGTGTATCACAGTTACTGATGTGCAGATTGTGAACCATTCTAGCATCCCTGGAATAAATCACACTCAATCGTGGTGAATGATTCTTTCAATGTAATGTTGAATTCAGTTTGCTTGTATTTTGTTGAAGATTTTTTCATCTATGTTCATCAAGAACACTGGTCTGTAGTTTTCTTTTCTGTAGTGTCTTTGACGGGTTTTGGCATGAGCGTAATGCTGGCCTTGTAAAGTAGAAGAATTGGTATTAAAATTTTGGAATGTTTGGTGTCATGAGTGAAGCTGTCTCTTCCTGGACTTCAGTTTGTTGGGAGGTTTTTAATTACTGATTCAATCTTGTGGCTGTTTTGTAATTCTTCTTTGTTCCTTTCTTCCCTTATGCCTTGATGACTTTATGTAATATTATACTCGGATTCCTTTATCTTTTATGTGTCTACTGTAGGTTTTCTCTTTGTGGCATCATGAAGCTCACATATAACAGCCTATTTGTATAACCATCTATTTTAAGATGATACAAGTTAAGTCTGAACACATTTTAAAACTCTGCATTTTTACTGCCCCCACCCCCAATTTTGTGTTTGATGTCACATTTTACATCTTTTTATTCTGTATATCCCTTAAGTATTTATTGTAGTTATAGTTTTTACTATTTTAGCCTTCATACTAGCTTTTTAAATGATTAATCCACTATCTTTTCTATATATTTACATTTATCAGTGAGATTTTTACTTTCATATGTCTTCTTATTGCAAATTAGTGCCCTTTCCTTCCAGCTTAAACAATTCCCTTTAACATTTGTTGTAAGGCTGGCTTAGTGGTGACGAACTCCTTTAGCTTTTTCTTGTCTGGGAAACTCTATCTCTCCTTCAGTTCTGAATGATAACCTTGCTGGGTAAAGTATTCTTGGTTGGAATTTTTTCCTTTCAGCACCTAAATATATCATGCCACTCCCTTTGGACCTTAAAAAGTTTCTGCTAAGAAATTTGCTGACAGCCTTATGGGGAAGGAAGAGGTTCCCTTGTATATAACAAGTTGTTTTTCTCTTGCTGCTTTTAATCACTCATCATGTTTTAATTTCATAGTTTTGATTTAATCTTTTCTAAATACAGCACTGGATAAATACAGAACCAGATAACAAGAGTCCCCAGCAAAGGAGCCAGACTGGTATTAGCATCACCCCCTTTCACCACCTCCCCAGTCCTCTGAGTTTTATTTTTTGGGGATGATGGCATCTCTAGGACACTACTTTATGTTCATGAGGGCCAGAGCTTCTGCACTAGCTCATAAGCTTTACAGAAATCACAGAGTTTTGATTTCATGGTGACTTCTTAATCTTTCTTATCATACTAACCAGGATGCTTTTACCAGACATTTTGAGTTGTAACACATAGTGGAGTTGGGTCTAAAGAAAACCATCAGATTTTTCAATGGTGTGCCCTAAGATTTCACCCTTCTCTAAGATTTTTAATTTAAAAAAACTATTTTCAGGCATGGGTTACATTCTTTTTCTTAAGAAGCCACCTTTTAAAAAACTCTAGGGGTGCCTGGGTGGCTCAGTTGGTTGAGTGTCCTACTTTTGGTTTCAACTCAGGTAATGATCTCAGGATCATGGGATCGAACCCCACATCAGGCTCGGCACAGAGTCTGCTTGATATTCTCTCCCTCTCCCTCTGCCCCTTCCTTTGCTCGTGCTCTCTAAAATAAATAAATAAAATCTTTGAAAAATGCTATATTGAATTATAGCTTTATATATAATAAAATGTACCCATTCTAAGTGTACAATCTTAACAAATGTATATACTTAGTGAATATCCCAACACCTTCCCCCGAACCAAAGCCTCCCTAATGCCCTTTTTTAGTCAGTTCTCCCTCTACTCCCAAACTCAGGCAACTGCTCTTTCTATCATGATAGATTAGTTTTACTTTTCCAAGAATATTCTGTAAACAGTATATATTCTTTTGGGGTCTGGCTTTTTTATTTAGTGTAAACCTTTTGAGGTTCATCAATGTTGTTGTATGTATCTATAACTAGTTCTTTCTTTCCTCCTGAGTAGTATTCCATTTTATGGATATAACACCACTTGTTGATCCATTTGCCTATTGATGGACATTTGGATAGTATCCATACAGGGGCTGTTATGAGTAAAGCTGCCATGGATATTTCTGAATAAATTTCTGTGCAGTATTCATTTCTCCTAGGAAAATATCTAAAAGCAAATGCCTGGGTTGTATGATAAAGTATGTGTTTAGCTTTTAAGAAACTACAAGCTACTTTCCAGAATGGTTGTATCATTTTGAATTCCCACCAGTAATACAGCTGACCCTTGAACAATGTGGGCTTAAAGGCCCCAACCCCAAATGGAGTTGAAAATCTGAGTATAACTTTGACCCCCCCCCCCCGCCGAAAAACTTAACTACTAATAGCCTATGGTTGACCAGATTCCTTACCAATAACATAAAGAGTCAACTAATACATATTTTATATGGGTTACATACTATATTCTTTTAATAGAGAAAAGATTAAGAAAATCATAAGAGAAAATATATTTATAGTACTACATTATACTTACAAAAAAAAATCCATGTATGAGTGGACTCACATAGTTCAAACCCATGTTGTTCAATGGTCAACTGTATAATATATTCACTGAACATAAGTGCTATCGAGAAAAGTAATAAAAAAAAATAAAAAGGCAAGTAGGTTTTGCTATTTACAGAAGATGGTAAGAAAAGGTTTCCTAAAAAGAAGACATTTGAGCCAAAGCCTGAAGGAAGTAAAGGAGAATGACATGAAAATATCTGGGAGAACAACATTCAGAAGGCAAAAAGAACAGCACATGCAAAAGGGTATTCATTCCTTGGTGAGTTTGAGGAATTTCAAAGAGGCCAAGGGATCTGCAATAGAATGAGAGAGAGGGAAAACAGGAGAAGGGCTCGGAAAGGTAGGGAGTTCAGCTCACGTAGGGCCTTATAGGCCAATGAACTTTGGAAGGAATGAAATGGGAAGTCACTGGAGGATTTTGAGCATTAAAGGGACACAATTTATCTTATTATTTTAGAAGAATCACTTTCATGTGGGAAACAGACTATAGGAAGCAAGCATGAAAGTAGGCAGACCAGTTAGAACATTATTATAATTGCCCAGATAGAAGACTAGACCAGTATGGTGGCAGTGAAGCTGAGCTGGCAATGTGGCCAATGGACGAAAGAGTCCTGGTGAAAGAGGAGTCAAACCTAATTAGGTCAAGCTAATTACAAATCCATACTTCCTTTAAGCACAAGAAAAAGAAGAAAAAGGGAGAAAAAAAGAATACAGTTTGTGTGGTTAAAAACTGGCAAGAAACTAAGTTGAAACTCATGGTCACTGGCAAAGCCAAACTGTTTTAATCACCCAAAATAGCCTCAATCTAAATAGCTCAATGTGTCTGCCTGAAATAAATTTAATGTTATGGGAAAAAATGTAATATACCGATTATAATGCCAATTATGAACACTTCAGAATTTGGGGCATATAAAAATACTTCTCTCAAGGTTTGGAAAATAACAGTAAAGTAAAACAAGAACCACAGCAATCCTATGAAATGAGATGAACAACTATTAATCCTACTATTCCATAGTTTATAAATTTTAAGTCCAGATAAAGATATGGCCCCTTTGGGCCAAATCGAATGCACTGGGGACTAGGATCAGTCTGCTGATTCTACGTCTGGCCCAGATACACTCTTTGATCAATTGCTGATGCTTACTCAGGACTGTCAATCTTTTCTGCCTATTTTAATTGAAGATATCAAATACCAATACCTTTAATACTCAAGATATACATCCTAAAACACCTGTAGACGACTCTAAGATATCCTACAAGGCGTTAGCAGTTTTCATAGGCCCACCAAATGATAGCTCAACAAAGCAGAAAGAACTTAGAAGAACCACTTTCTAAGAAAACTTGATGATATTTATTGGCTACCCTAAATATTTTGAAATATCTCATGCTGCTTTAACTGTGTTGGACTTCCTTTCCCTGTATTTTTCTTTTTTATTTTTTTTCCCAAAGATTTTATTTATCCATTTCATAGAGAGAGACAGTGAGAGAGGGAACACAAGCAGGGGGAGTGGCAGAGGGAGAAGCAGATTTCCCGCTGAGCTGGGAGCCCCACGCAGGGCTCGATCCCAGGACCCCAGGATCACAACCTGAGCCAAAGGCAGAGGCTTAACAACTGAGCCACCCAGGTGCCCCCCCCATGTATTTATCAATAGCAAAATCTGTTCAAATGTACGTGTGTGTTGCAGGTACGGGGTTGAAAGGGATGGTTTCCAAATTCACAAAGAAAGAATATCTGTAAACACATTTAAACAAAGCAGGTTTAGGAACTGTAATTTTTACTTCTCTGATGCTGACCATATGATAATTACATTTCCCCTAAAATAAAAAAATAAAAATAAAAGAGAGGGCTATAGAATTTAACTCTACCAAACATTTGGGTTCTGTGGATTCTTTTATTACACTGTAAATATTTCGCATATGTCTGGAGCAAGCACCAGTAATTAGGCCATAATGGTAACTTGTCACTCTTAAACACAACAGCTGTGTGTATTTGGAAAGATTAAAAACTAGATTGTTCAGTAATTCTGGGAGCCTTGTTTACCAAGCTAAGATGGCTAGCAAGACTCTTACTGTTTACTTGATATGATGTACTTGTTATTTTATTAAATATTTAAGACTGCATAGTTTAAAATTTTATATAGAAAGCTTTTTACCTAATTTTGAAGAGAATTAAAGGAGTATTTCTAAGGCTCTAATTTTAATTTAATTCTTTATAGTGCCCAATAACATGCCACATACAATTTGGTGCGTGATTTCTTTTTGTCATCAATCATGACCCATTACATCTATACACACACATATTTTAGTATTAAAATTTATTTTCTTGGTTATTCCCTGTAATTGTTCAGGAAGTAGTATTTCTGTTTTATAGACAAAGGTATAAATATTCAAGTATGCTACACAAGCTAAAAATCACATGAGAGTAGAATGAGTAGCAGAACATGATTAATTTTGTATTTACAGATCAGTGAGCCTCAAACATCTTCGTTTCTGGGCTGTTTTTCTGGTGAGATGTTTGCTGTGTTTCCTGATGGAGAGACTCCAAATGCACATTTTATACTAATATAAGTTGAGAGCAGAATAAATTCTTAGTGAGAATGATCACCTCTTCCAAATAAAATCCAGGATTCAAAAACAAACATAACTGAGATTCATTTAATTCTGGAACATCAGGAGTAAACTGATAAAATAATAAACAAAATAAAGTTTGTTAGTGACTTTTCTGATTTTTGTGGTTCACTGTACATCATATTCATTTTGCTAAACAACTTTGGAAAACTTACTAACCAGCAGAAATGTAAAGTACAGATCGTACTCTTTGAAGTAACATAAATTAACATTACCCAGATAGTAAATTTTAATAAAACCCATTTTAAATTGGAACAGATAAGCCCATTTGGAAGCTGCTGTCAATTACTCAACCAGCAAGGGCACTGAACATCTATTTTATGTTCATCAGTGGTCTAGGCTGATGAAGAGATATGAGAGAGAAAATGAAATGTTCTTTGCTTTCAAAGGATTTATAATCTAGTTCTTAGTGACAATTTTGTTTCGCGATGGTGGATAAAAGCTTTAGATGTTCCTTGATATCCTTCTTAAGAGAACCAAAAATCTGTCAGAATCACATGACTTTTTGTGAAATACCATGTATACACTGAAAATATTTGCTGTAAACAGAATCCTTATTGTATTGTATTCAGCGAGTGAACATTCCATATACCTGTTTGAAACACCTCAGTGTGGAAGAAGCCTTGACCAACTATGTGAGAACTTCTTCATCCTCAGAAAAGAAAAATAATATTGGTTCTGCCTCCTGGTGCTGGCAAGGAACACAAGATAATGAATATGCAAGTGCACACCGAAGATTTCCAGGTCACTTCTGAACAGATTTCCAAACCATCAAAGAGCCAAGCATTTAAATGAAGCAATTAAGCTTTAGGAAAACAACATAAAAATAAAATTTGACTAAAAAAATAAAATTTGAGTAACTATTCAACCTTATTGGGCATTCTGCCCAATCATCTTCCTATTTTCTACCCAGTCTAAACTGCTTTCTCTTGATGTTTTGGTTTTATTTTTTTAAGATTTTATTTTTAAGTAATCTCTACACCCAATGAGCCAAAGGCAGATGCTTAACCGACTAAGGCACCCCAGACGTCCCTTAGCAGAGATAATTTCATAAATTCTATAAAACTGAATTTATATTGTTGTGATGTACTTGAAAGTTGCACTTTTGAATTAGTAATTATCAAGGTAAATAAACTAATATTTTTATCATTAAAAACAGGATACGATCTGTAAGGAAAATACAGTGTTTAGAGCTTGCTCGTTGTTTATATGCCATGAAAAGCAATTTACTAAACACAGAGAAAAAGATTTTGGTGAAAAGAGATATAAAAATAGAGTAGCCTACATTAGTGAAACAATCTTCTATTGAATTCAAAATATGGAGAAATTATGTGCAGAATAATCCAGTTTTAGGACCTAGAAAGTAGGAGAGCTTTTTCTGAATCAGTTTAAAAACTGCATAAACTGCTATTAAAGTTAATAACAGATGAGTAAAATAATGAGGGCCAAACAGGAGTTTCCGTGGTTTGCCTAAATCTGCTCAATCTTAACCATTTTAAAAGATCTCTATCTTGGGCGCCTGGGTGGCTCAGTTGGTTAAGCAACTGCCTTCGGCTCAGGTCATGATCCTGGAGTCCCAGGATCCAGTCCCGCATCAGGCTCCCTGCTCAGCACGGAGTCTGCTTCTCCCTCTGACCCTCTTCCCTCTCATGCTCTCTCTCTCTCTCAATAAATAAATAAAAATCTTAAAAAAACTATAAAAAATAAATAAAAGATCTCTATCTTCAGATATTTCATATAAACCTTACTATAGCTTTAGAGTACTTGCTGTAATAGCTAAAATAATGACAAATGAAGATTAGACTTCTAGGTAAAATTAGAGGTCAAGGGATGCCTGGGTGGCTCAGTGGGTTAAGTGTCTGCCTTTGGCTCAGGTCATGATCCCAGGGACCTGGGATCTAGTCCTGCATCCGGCTCCTTGCTCAGCAGGAAGCCTGCTTCTCCCTCTGCCCCTCCCCCAGCTTGTGCTCTCTCTCGCTCTCTCTCTCTCTCTCTCTAATAAATCTTCAAAAAAAATTTTTTTTAAAAAGGCCAAAATACTTGTACTCGTGTTTGCTTCCTTTCTATAATCTTATCAAAATGAGAGAAAAGTGATTTTAAAAGGATTCATAAGAACAAAGAGGGCAGAAGAGAAGACAATACAAGAAAATTTTAGAAAGTGAAAAGCAGACACAGGAGTATTAACTACCTATTAAAACTTTAGAAAGCAGCTGTGGGAAAAGTCAAGAAACTAATTTACATTTCAGATTTCCTAAAGCTTCCAAATTGCTGGCAATGGGTACTTTTGAACTGTGAGGCCATCAGCAGAAGAATGAGGGAAAAGTGTTTATAGAGTGACACCTCCCCACCCCAGAGCTCTTCCCCTACTCTGTATGATGGATCTGTTGTGCAGGTAGATAGATAATGGCAGGTTTATTCTAGAGAGGAGCTTCATAACCAAGGACACTAGGCAAAATCAAAACTTGGCGTGCCATGCTAAAAACAGTGGAGTTCAGTGAACTTGAACATACGGAACTCTAAGAGCAGCTGTCTTGTCTTTCTGCACTTGGTTCCTATAATGCCTGCTTCTAGCCTCTACCTCCTAGGCCTAGGAATGCTGAAGTCCTCTCTGGGGAGTCTGATCCAAGAAAACCTAAAAATCCTGATATTAGGCTTCCTTTGATGAAACAGACCACCCAAATCACCAACCAAGGGCAAAGCCCTCAATCAACATACTACACCTACACCTAGATGTACCCAGAGCTTCCCATAGATGTCTAATCCCCCCACTCTTAGAAAACCAAGGTCATTGGGTATCTGAGGAGAGCCTCTGTGTGAAAGACAAAGATGGAAACAAGCAGATAGAAGCAACGCTGAAGAGATGAACATGGCGGGGGGAGAAAATGGAAACACTACCTTTGATATCCCAAAGAGACTACAGAGTATACTGTATCCATAGCATTAGAACAGCATGATTATCTATCATCTATCTAAAGAGAATAAAAAAAGAGCTCCTAAAAATTTAAAATATGAGAGTAGAAATTTTTTGAAAAAATAATAAAGGGCAGAAAAATAAATAGCTAAGTTAAGGGGTGCCTGGGTAGGTCAGGTGGTTAAGCGCCCGACTCTTGGTTTCAGCTGGAGCAGCATCAGACTCCATGCTAAGCATGGAGTCTGCTTAAGATTCTGTCTCCCACTCCCTTTGCCTCTGCCCTGCCCCTCTTCTGTGCGTGCATGCTCTCTCTCTAGAATAAATAAACCCATCTTTAAAAAAATAGTTAAGCTGAGGAAATCTGTCTGAAAGTAGAGCAAAAAGACAATGAGAGGATAACAAGACAGAAAAGATTTAAAAATCAGAGGACTAGAGGAACAGTCCAGGAGGCTCCACATCTGAGTAATTGTAGAAAGGGAGATAAGAGGAAATGGAAAGAAAAAAATAATCAAATAAGTAAATCAAGAACATTTGCATTAAAAGATATGCGTTTCAGGGCACCTGGGTGGCTCAGTCATTAAGCACCTGCCTTCAGCTCAGGTCATGATCTCAGGGTTCTGCGATAGAGCCCTGCATCGGGCTCCCTGCTCGGCGGGAAGCCTGCTTCTCCCTCTCCCACTCCCCCTGCTTGTGTTCCCTTTCTCACTGTGTCTCTCTCTCTCTCAAATAAATAAAATCTTAAAAAAAAAAAACAAAACAAGGTAAGAGTTTCTACATTAAAAGGGTCTGCCAAGTGCCCAGAGCAAAGCTTTCTAAATATTTCAGTGTTTTTTTGGGGGGTCGCTGGATGGAAGGATAATTTCGGGCCACATTTTTGGATAATATATTGCTGCTTTTTGAGTTTGCAGAATTAGGCATTATCTACTGACTTCCGAACATGGCAGATGTAGATTTAGTACTGCTTCACCATTACCCCTTCATATCTATCACTCTTCTCATCCTCACATCCACCTTGTATAATTATATTGCAATTTTGGTTAAATCAATATTCAATATTTACATTGTTATGACAATGTAAAAACTATTCACAGTTGAACCATGTAATATTTTATAATTTTTTCTCTTTCCTGCATAACCTTTTGTTTTCCTTAATCTTTCTTTACTTGCAAAATTGCGAAGTTCATGAAAGAGAGATTCAGTCATTAAGAAACAGTCCCCTCCTCTGATCTGCTGTCCTTGCTTCTGAGTTACCCTCATTCTCAGCCAAGCATCCCGAGCAAGCAGGCTCTAAGCAGCTCTACCTCAAACTAGCAATGTAGAAAAACCTCAGCAGATAAAGGGAATCTTTTTCGCAACGGCTGCAGTAAGAGAATCAATCTCTTACTCAAGAGGATGTGCTACCTTCTCTGTTCTCCTGAGTCATCACTTTAGCTAGGGGTGGAGTCAAGTTTTATCCGAGCCTCAAGGCTTGAGATTAAGGCAAAGAGTCTCAGCAAACAAAGAAAACAGGCTGAGAAAAATTTTAATGTATTTTACCTTTACATCTGTAACGAAAGCATAGTTCAAACTCAAGTCCTAGAATTTTACAGGCTAGAAAGAACAAGAATAAGTGATGCCTCTGGGTTGAGGAAACATTATATAAACCAACTTTTCAAAGTTTAAAATTGTCCAGGGGATAATAGCATTATGATTTTAGAGCTAGTTGAGGGATTTTATACTGATACTCAAAAAGCAGAAATGAATATATTAATCAAAATTAAGACAAAATGAATTTATGGCATCTTTTAATATCACAAACATGTTTTATTTTTGTTTTTAAGTAGGCTCCATGCCCAGTGTGGAGCCCAATGCAGGGCCTGAACCGACGACCCTGAGATCAAGAGTCGGATCTAAGCGACTCTGAGCCATCCAGGTGCCCCACAAACATGTTTTTATTCCGTTCAGCTGATCTTTTAAATGTTGCATTTAATATTATTTTTGATGAGTATTGTGACCTACACAACCTATTAAGTGAGGCAACCAGTGACTTTATGTATTAGTACTTAAGCTACTCTACCACTGTGTGAGACTTTAGCCAAACAATTTTGGTCAATCTCTCTCTCTCTTTTTTTCTTTTAGGGGCAGAGGGAAACAGAGAGAGAGAATCTTAAGCAGGCTACAGGCCCAGTGCAGAGCCTGACCTGGGCTCACTCTCACAACGCTGAGAGCATGACCTGAGCCAAAATCAAAGAGTTGGACGCTCAACCGACTGAGCCATCCAGGTGCCCCACAAACAATTTTGGTTTCTAAGGAGGCAAGGCCGTCTTCATTTTTCCTTTTTTTTGGGGGGGGGGTAATATGTATCTTTTAGCAAATTAAAAGTCCTTAGCTGTACATCAAATTCTTTGCACTATAATAGGATCAAGAGTGTTAACTGAAAAAAAAAAAAAAGTACCAGCAGAATTTCAAAAGTAATGAACAGGAGCTTGCTTCAGCAGCAGATACTAAAATTGGAACAATACAGAGAAGATTAGCATGGCCCCTGCACAAGGATGATACACAAATTCATGAAATGTTCTCCATATAAATAAAAATATATATAAATAAAATGAACAGATCCATAGTTCAGATATCCTCTTAGTAGTGCTTTCGACCAATCCTTAGTGTTGCCATATTTATATTTGTTTTATGATTCTCTCTGCAGTGTGGCTATATTTACATCTAAGCTTACAACTAAAAATGTTCATTATGCATTTATTTATCAGTGTTAAGAGGACTATGATGGCCACTTTTAGGTTATGACAATATGACCTTGCCATTTGCAAATAATGATAATGACAATAGTTAACAGTAATTCTCACAAAAGGTCTACGAGTTAGACACTATCATTATTCCCAGTGTACTGATGAGGACACTGAAAAAGAAGACAGAAACTTACTCAAGGCAATACTACTAGATGGTAAGAGGCCAGCTGGTCTGAATCCAAAGCCTACACAAGGTAGTAAACTCTAAGACAGCATCTATGGGGATGTGATAGCCCACCTACTTCTAATAATACCTGAAAAAGAAAGACACCACGATGCATTTGGTAGAGCATACGTAACAGGTCAAGAGGTCTATAACTTGACAAAAAAGGTCACGTCACGTTGTGCTGGTTTGTAAGTGGAAGAGACGACTCCTTGAGTCCATCTGCTTAGTACTGTGAGTATAAAAATGGTAAAATAAGTTGGTAGGGATAAGAGCCCCCCTGGGGAGAATACTTCTTACAAATCTGGAGGAAGAGAATGTTCTATTAGTGTGCTGTCACTCATTCTCTTCTGCCGTACTACGTTCCCTCCCAACCAACATTTACTCTTTAAAAAGTCTTCTTAAAATATTTTATCATAATATGCATGAAGTACACAAAAGGCACAGAGAATAACAGAACATGCATGTACCCATCGTTCAACTCCTAAGTTCTAACATTTTGCCCTACTGGCTACTTTTTTGGGTTGTTTAAATTCTGTGATAGGTTAGAGTTTAAACAGTATATAGAACATACCTGTATGGCTTAAAGAATAAAATGCATACTTAGATAATCTCCAGCAAACCTGAAAAATAAAGCATTACTCCTACCTTAACAGGCCCTCTGTGTCTGCCTCTCTAATGTCGATAGTTTGACTGAATACAGAGTTCTAAGTTGAAATAACTTTACCACAGAATTTTGAAGGCACTGTTCCATCCCTGTTTCGCGTCTAGGATTGCTGCTCAGACATCTGATGCCATTCTGCTTCTCTAGCCTTTGTGTGTTAACCTGCTTTTCAACCCTCTATGGAAGCTCTTTGCCCCTGGTGTTTTGAAATTTTACAATGATGCATCTTGTTGTGGGTTTATTTTTATCCGTGTGTTGAGCACTCTGTGAGCCTTTCCAATCTGAAAATTCCTGAACTTCTGCTCTATGAAATACTATTATATTACTTTTTTTGCTGTTCGTCTACATTCCCTACTTGAATTTTGGATATGATGGGATGGTGTCTTAACTTTCTTTTATTTTCTATTTTTTTATCTCTTCGCCCTTTTGCTCTACTTTCTGGGAGATTTTCTTAACTCTGCCTTTAAGTCTCTCTAATATATGTCATGTTTATAATTTTCAGTGGCTCCTGTGAGATAATACATTGGTCTCTGCTTCTGGTTCCTGGCACAGAAGTGCTTAGGAAACTTAGAAGAGCACCAGGAGCATCTTTTGTTCTAATGAGGTGACTCTAGGGAGGTTGCTGGATGGGGGTTGGTAGCCAGAGAGACCAAGCCATTAGAAGCTTGGAATTTTCAGCCCCACCACTTTCCTAGAGACGGGAGGGAAGCTGGAAATGGAATTAATAATTGATCATGCCTACAAGAGGAAGCCTCCATAAAATCCCAATAATATGGGGGTTCAGAGCACTTCCCCGTTGGTGAATACATCCACACTAGGAGAGTGGCATACCCCAAAATTACACAGGGACAGAAGCTCTTGCCCTCAAAACCCTCCCAGAACTCCTCCTACGTATCTCTTCATCTATATCCTTTATCATATCCTTTAATAAACTGGTAAACGTAGTAAGTATTTCCCTGAGTTCCAGAAGCTGCTCTAGCAAATTAATCAAACTTGAGGGGAAATCATGGGAACCTCTGATTTGTAGCCAAATCTGACCAAAATTGTGGGTAACTTGGGGACGCCTATTTGTGATTAGCATCTGAAGTGGGGGTCAGTCTTGTGGGACTGAGACTGTATCCTGTTGGATCTGATACTATCTCCAGGTAGATAGTGTCAGAATGGAGTTAAATTGCAGAACACCCAACTGGTGTCATGGAGAATTGTTCGGTTTGGGGGAAATTCGGCACCCATCTAGTGACCAGAAGTCTCAGAAGTGACACAGAGAAGTGCTCTGTGTGAGTAGTATAGGAGAAGGCTCAGGAGGAGAAAACTGGTGGTTTTTCTTACACAGCTCCTTTTTCCTGTCCTTTTAATAAAGCATCTTATTTTTTTACAGCTGCACTATGTTCTTTATCACTCTGAATATATAAAATAACTTAAACACATATTTTTCTCTTCTTCGTGTGGTCTGTTTTCTTAAGAATGCTTTTTTCTGTTTCTTTGTTTAAGGTCTGTTTCTGATATTCCTCAATACCTCATAGTGATCCCTGGCTGCTAGCTCTCATTTAAGAGGTGTTAGCGGTGTTAAAAAAAAAAAAAAAAAAAAAAACGTTTGGAGCTCCATGTCCATGCAGGGGGCTTACTGACCACAAGTTTACTTCAAGGTGTTTTGGTTAAACCATTTCACTGGGGGAACCGCTGGTATCTGTGCGTATGGGTGCTTGTGAGAAACTGGAAAATCCCCCAGGACAGATTCTTCCTTTCTCCTTCCCTACCAGTCAAACCTGATTGCTAATGTTTCAGAGCCAACAGGCTGGTAGAGGAATGGTGGTATCTGCATAGCTACTATGTAAACATTTCATTTAATTGGTTAGGTTTTCATTGCTCAGCTATGCCCAGAGACCTCTAGTCAAGAAACTCTGTGTTCTGTCCTCTGGAGGATACACCTCCAGTGCTCTGCTGAAGAAGAAAAACGGCAATCCCCTGGCTATATGAGTTACAAGGCTTTGGGTATCTTACTAATTCTTCAACATTGAGTCAATCCTCCTTTTTTAGGCCCAACTTTATTCCAACTTCCAAAATTATCAGATACTGCCAGTGCCGGGCTGTTTGTGGGTTCTGAGGTATATCCTGGGTTGCTTTTTCTACTTTCTCTACTGTCATTTTAAAGTAGGAAGCTTCCTGAGTTCTGCTAAGTCCATCTAGTTTCAGATTCCTAGTCAGACTTCTCATTCTTTTTGTTCTTGTTAAAAAAAAAAAAAACCTTTATTTTTGTTCTTGATGTTCTGCAGTTTAACTATGACAAGTTTAGGGATGGATTTCACTTATCTTGCTTGGAGATCCTTATGTACCTCAGTGTGAAGATTTGTATCTTTTACAGTACTAGCATACTTTCAGCTACACTTAAATATATTTATATCTTCTACTAGCAGTTTTAATGTACATATCACTGTGCAGAATTCTGGACAATTTTTTTAATCATCTAGCTTACTTATTCACTCTTCAGCTGTGTCTATAAACTGCTTTTAAATTGTATGTAGAGTTTCTTTCTTTTTTTTTTTTTAAGGATTTATTTATTTGACAGAGAGAGAGATAGCGAGAGCAAGAACACAAGCAGGGGAGCAGGAGAGGGAGAGGCAGGCTTCCCGTGGAGCAGGGAGCCCGATGCGGGGCTTGATCCCAGGACCCTGGGATCATGACCTGAGCCGAAGGCAGACCCTTACCATCTGAGCCACCCAGGCGCCCCGTATGTAGAGTTTCTAATTTTAATTATATCTATTTCTAGAATTTCTGTTTAGTTCTTTAAAAAGAATTTCTTTTAAACATATTAAACATGCTTGTTATCATATACTCCATAGCCTATAATTTCAACATCTATGACCTTTCATTTTTGTTGTGGTGATGATACTCCGTTTTCTTGTTTTTGTTTCTCCTACTTGTAGTGGCTTGTTTTGTACTATGTTCTGAGATTTTTCATTCTGTACTCCTGTTTCTTGGAAATGTATTTGTGAGAACTCTTTGAGACTTGGATTTAAAACATCTGCATTCTTCCATCCATTCTACCCAGGACACTGCCAATCCAGGACCACATTAATGTAAATTTTTACTTTGGGCATTTTGAGCCATATACAGAGTATCAATTCTGACCCTAAACTCGGGTTGACAGCTACCCTGAGGTTAAATATCATCAGGACTTCCTACCCTCATCCAGAGTTAGTGCAAAGGGAGCCAAGTTTCTTGACTATTTCCTTTTTTCTTAAGTTATCCCACTGAAAGATTTTTGCTGTTGTTGAGGAAGGGTGTTAAGTAAGAATTTCTATACCAAATGGGTCCTCAAGTTTATCCGTTATCACTTATATTAAGCCATTAAATCTGAAGCTGTAGACCCTCTAGAATTAGATCATAGTCGGCCATGCACTTCCCCCCCCCGAGTGGAGGAAATTAACCAACACCTTGTTCTGCAACATGGCCCTCTTCCATAGTTCACATTATCGTGAATCAGATCACATGAGTTGTAAGTAAACCAGGGACTCTCTCTAACCTTAACAAGCTTTATCTCAAAAAGACATATAAAACATCTAAACACCCACAAAAATACACAAAAAATTACATTTAAATTTAAATGTATGAATACTTATTAAGCATAAAGGAGAGAAAGATTGAGCTGACTGGTGGGAAAGGAATCCTATAGCATGAGGTGAACATACACAGGCAACTACGGCAGTGTACCCAGCCTGGCTGTCCTCATTTACCCCTCAGCTGCACGCTGACAAAACACTCACTTCCCGTTTGGCAGCTGGAACATTTTTAGCAGCCGTGGAGTCCAGACATGCACACATTTAGCTCCTCAATGCTGCTCCTGATTGACAGTCCCTAAAATGGAATCTCTGGAAATTTGGTCATTTAGAGTCTAAAGCAAAGTGTATTGTTCCCTTTTCCAGCCAATGTTATTCAGCTGCATTCCTCTACCATACAGCCTTAAAATTGCATGGTGCTAAGCATGGATTTTTCCACCTAGTGAGAAAATCCTGACTCTAATGTTAATCTCTTTCTCAATGACCCCAAGTGGTAGGGAACAGGATCACCATCTTTGGAGACATAGCACTGTAGTTAGCTGCTACAGAAAACCACCTTACAGAGAAGTTGAGCTTATTACAGGAAAAGAGGGGCATCAGTTTTTTGTTTTTCTTCCCTTTGCCTGCTGCAAGTTAGCAGAGAAACACAAATTTGTAGGTGTGGATCTCTTGGCCACTGTGCTTGACACATACCCCACAAAATCACCCAAACTCTCTTCCTGTTCTCCTTCCCTAGCACACTTTTCTACCTCCCATTCCAATTCTACTGTGTTTGTGTGTACAATTTGAAAAGGTATCATTTACATGAA
Organism: Zalophus californianus; assembly: GCF_009762305.2. Taxonomy (NCBI): domain Eukaryota; kingdom Metazoa; phylum Chordata; class Mammalia; order Carnivora; family Otariidae; genus Zalophus; species Zalophus californianus. The sequence goes on along the minus strand of NC_045599.1, from coordinate 69,844,863 downwards.
AATGCAAAAGGCCATTGTAAGACATGGAGAAAAGGTAAGAGTTCTACTAGAAATCAAATACAATGTAAGAAGTGGGAACTTACAAAACATCAATATTTATGAAGATAAAAAGAGAACATTAATGGACATTTCATATTATATGCTAAATTTGGGGAAAGGCTCTAGAAAATAGGATATGAAATATATGCGGTTTTCCAGTTAGTGCTTACAAAATGCTTTGAATTTATAGTGTAAAAAAAAAACTGCATTTCAGTTCTAACTAGTCACATGTTCCAAGGTTCCTTTCTTTCCCTGTGTAAAATGGGGATAATTCTAATAATCCTAGAATCACTAAACATCTTTAAAATGAAAGGTATCATTATTACTATTAAGCTCAGATCCTTTGAGGTAAGACCAATAAGAGTTCTAAACTAGTGACTTTGATGAAAAATTCTGGGTAATTTGTGAGAAAATCATCTAAAAATTTTGGGGGTGATGGGCCAATATAATTAAATGAAGAACTTTTTTCTATTTTTCAGATAATTTTACAGGGGATGTATAGATGGAAATAACATATTAAAGCCTGCCTAAAAATGTGATGGAACACTACAGATATTGGGTTTTGGTCTACCTCTGATTCATAGTTCAAATAATTAATAGTTTAAATGAAAATATCTTGTATATTTCTGGTAAGGGTGATAATGGCTTAACAAATGTTTTCTGAATAGTTTCTTCATTGCCAGCTCAGCATATGCGACATGCTGCTATCAGCGATGCTTACTCAAAGCCCACACTCAAGCATTTCTTCTCTCTCACGCATGTACAGGGGCCACAAATTGAAGGTCATGCATACCTGTGCAATGACAAAAAATTGTGTGATTTCATGTGTAATTTACAAGCATGAAATGGAAATTTAATGTATTATGTAATGTTTTGGAAGTTTAAAATGTTAGTATTTCTGTGAACACTTGTTACTGGTGATTTTGTATTTAATTTCAAAATAGCTCAGTTTGAGTTATCCTCAAGACAAATACACTTTGTCCTTCAACAATGAAAACAACTAATGTCATTATAATTAAATAATGCTATGTTTATAATACTTTTTATGTTAATCATGTGCTGGCCAGCTGATAGTCAACTGGCCAGTATATCTGTGCAGGGATGCCAAGAACAAAATTCATAAAGCCTTTACCTCTCAGTGAAAAATAATAGGGTTTTTGTTTGTTTGTTTGTTTTATCAATTAAGAATGGATGGGGGAGTAGAATTTAAACATCAGGACTCTTTAATTCAAATAAGTCTTTAGTTCTTTCCTTTGAGGTATAAAATTATCATTAATAACCATTACTGTTGATACTAAGGAAGACTACATCTTGGCAGTTGTCTTGTTTATAAACTAGATTCCAGATTCACATATCTTATGTCCAATATTCTCAACTATAACCCAAAAAGCTGCCTGAAACAGTTAAACAAAAGAGTTTTAATAGGTCAAATTCTATGTGCCTTCCAGTGGATACAGAGGTGTGTTTTGTCAGTGGATGCTAGAGAGCTGGCACAACCTGACTCATGAGAACCAACCATGAGCATGTCTTCGTAACTCCACTTTCAATGATGTCATATTGATAGTTCAAAATCAGCTATGGTAGGAGTACTTATACCACAGAAATGGGAATACACTGTAAATTGGGTCTTTTTACCCAGAAGAGCCAGTTATTAAACCTTTTCCAGAATATCACTATTCAGGGCCAAGGGCGGGGGGTGGAGGAAACACGGATGGTAGAAAGGCAATGGAATTTGGAAATGGAGTTCAGAGTTTGCTAGTCAAATTTAGAATTGGAAAATATTATTCAAAGTGTCATGTATTTGAAGAGTATTTTCATCTTTTGTGAGATCAATTAGTTCGGGAAATTTGGAAGCAGCCTACTAGGAATTTTAAGTTACAGAAGTTCTGAGGAATCTAGTGTATTTATAAAAGGGATATGTAATATAATCAAATGAGTATCTAATCAAGTACCCTGGTTCCAGTCGGCTCCAGGTTATCCTAATTTGAAACAAAAAGAGTCTTCCCTAGAACCTCAGCCAAACTTGACATGAAGGGTCAAAAGACCTTCAAATGTAGGATGTGAGTTGGAAAGTAAATGCATATACACAGGCAAGGACCCGGTTATTATATTCTCTACTTTGTAGAGCCAATTTAAGCCAGTTTCCACTACAGAGCAATGGAAACAAAGTTCTAAGATGTTATAATTTGACCCAGTTGAGTTCCACAGTGGAACTTTACAAAGAAAAACTCATTGTTATTATAGCTCATCTTCAATATGTAATTTGATTGATGATAGACAAAATATAGAACCGGTTATTTTGAATATTATATGAACCCATAGGGCATCCTACCTGTTACAATTATTTACAAGAAATAAACAGATATATATTCAAATATGTGAAGCCACTATGATATCCAGATGATAAGGGGGCCTATTCTTACACCTACCATTTTGTTATTAATCAATATGCCATGTATCACCTTCCTTGGGTTATTTTTCCTCCATGTACTCTGTGTCACATGATGTATTTTTCTCGCTGTTCTTATACATCTATATCCATCCACTGCACATCCCGCGATGTGCAGGCCTATGAGGGCAAGGGCCATTCTGTTTGTTCATGACTTTATCTCCACTGCTATGGCCTATCTCTGACCTGCACATGAAAGATTATGAATATTTGCTGAATAAATGAATGAACTGATTGGGAGAGAAGGTCCAATGATTGAAAGTTTTCAGGATTCACTTGAGATTTTACAGTAACCATTAAAATCGTTAACAGAGACAATGCACATACAAACCGGGCATTAAAAAAAAAGTGTACCTCATTTAATAAGCATTAAAAGTGTTTCAGATGTTATAACTTAATATAAATAATTAAGAAAATATCTTGCTAGCAGTTTAGCTAATAAGAAATGGTAACTTCCCTCAGAGTCAAATGAGGTTGCCATTAATGAACCTGATTTTAAGGAGTAAACTCAGTCATGCCTAAAAGTCCCAGAGAAGATAACTTTCAACAGTGCAATGAATTAAGATGGTTTTCCTTCCCTGTTCTGGAGATCCACATTTTTATTGAGAATTTCTTTTAAAATATTGAAAAGTGGTCACAGGGAATTTATATTCCCATATAGGTATACTTTTATTTTGAACAACGTTTCATGTTTATTTATTTTTATGGTTACTATATTATAAAAGGAATGTAAGAAATCATTTTATTTTTTTAATTTATTTTAAAGATTTATTTATTTGAGAGAGCGGGAGAGTGCAAGCTGGGGGACAGGGAGAGGAAGAGAGAGAATCCCAAGCAGACTCCCTGCTGAGTGCAAAGCCCAACGTGGGGCTCAATCCCAGGACCCTAAGACCATGACCTGAACCCAAATCAAGAGTTTGACGCCCAATGACTGAGCCACCCAGGCGCCCCAAGAGATCGTTTTAGATCCACTGTAGAAACAGCTTAAAGAGAAAATCGGTACCTATTTAGCAGATATGGGCTGGACAGTAGGAAGATAGCCAACTCAGATGAAGTAAATAATCCAGATTGACAGTATACAGTATTAAAAGTCATTAGAAAATAGTCTAGGTTTTTTCATTTGGCTTTGATTATATAAAGACAGTAGTAAATAAAGCTATACTTTTCTTTCTTATATGATATTTTAAAAATTTAGTTATCTTGGGGGAGTGGTAAATTGCTTTATTATTAACAAAAAGTCTCTATCTCATAGCCTGATAGTGAGTTCCTGCGAGGGCAATGGCTTTGTCATCCGTAACATCTAGCATGAATCTGAGATCATAATCAGTTCTCAATAAATATTTATGGAATGAACATTGCATAACTGATTTAATAATGAAACGTCTTTGCAACTAAGGCTATAAGCTTTGAATTCAGAGTAGACTAGATATTTTGGTCCCTAAAATTCATTTTCTTCATTGATCTCCCTTTATTCTTTGTTAGCTGTGAGAGAAATTCAGTATCTGGAGCTAACAAAGGAAATATAAATGCACAAAATAGTATTTTTAATACATGAGTCCATGTGACCTTTAAGAAGAGTCCAAACTCAATTGGCTGAAGAGTTTTCTGTGGGCAAAGCATTTTCCCAAGGTCAGAAGAGTTCAAAGAACATAGCAAACTTTAAGGAACATACCAGTGAATTTTGTGAAAGTTGTTTTTGTGTGTGTGCAAAGACACAAGGTTTGGCTGGTCATTCTGGTCTCCAGATGGTCACAGGATGCAGCCAGTAATGACCATGGAACATCCAGAAACAGATTGTTAGTTTAATCGAACAACATAGTCTCATCTGTCTGCTAGTTAGAATTGGTTAAAAATGTTGACTGTTCTCTATCATTCCTATTACCATCCCAGGCTAAGTGACTATTGTTTTTCAGCTGAATTACTGTAATGACTTTCTAACTAGCTGCCTCTTTAATAATCTTGCTTCCCTAAAATCTATTTTATACTACAGCCTTAGAGATGACTTTAAAACCTAATTTGGATCTTGCCACTTCCAGCCTTAGAGAAATTCTTGGCTTCCCATGGTAGTTAGGATACAATGCAAACATTTTTACCATAGCCCTCAAGGCCCTGCCCGATTAAGACTTCACCTTCTTCAGTTGTGTTTTATGCCACCATCCCTATCACTTAGTGCTCCGCTACAATGAGCCCTCGTGGTCCCTTAAAAGCCCCATGTTCCTTCTTATCTTGGGGCTTTCTTCCCCTGTGTTCTTCCCTCTCCCTGCAACATGCTTCTTCACAATTCAGTACTACACGTACTATCCCAGACATCTCTTTAAGTGTTAGGAGGCAGCCCTCAGTGGTCATGTTTTCTAGGCCAGGCTGGTAATGTCTCACAACAGAGGCAATTCTCAAATTTGAAGATGGGTAAGTATTCCCAGGCAGACAAGTACGACAAAAGTGTAATCTCAAAAGAGGAAAGACAATAGATAAAAAGAGGCAAGAAACCATTTGGCATAGAAACAGCAGTTGACATTTGTTAAAATAAGGAAAAAGAGACTGGGGATGAAGTTTTGAGAGAAGGGATCTCTGCTCAGGACATGTTGAGCTTGCTTGATCTGCGGCAGCAGGATGGAGAGCATGAAGAGGCAACTGGCTATGTGGTAAAGAATACGGGTACATATATAAGGGAATGGGCCTAGGTGTTCCAATAGGAAAATATTGGAGAGTAATAAAAAAAATAAATACCAGCATTTAAATAGTAGGCACCCGTAAAGAAGATAAAGAAAGAGTGGTCAGAGAAATTTTCTGGCAACAAGGGAGGTGACAGTGAAGACGGAAGTGTCCATGGCAGAAGCACAACAGATAATTTAAGTAAGGTGAGAACTAAAAAGACCAAGGGATTTGGAAATAGGAAAGTCTTTGATAAGTTTTACCAGAGAAGTGTGAGAAACTGAGCTAAAAGGAAACAAGAGAAAATGGGATATAAAGAAAAATAACCAGAGATTGAAGCCCATTCCTTCATGGAGCTCAGCTAGGAACAAGAGGGAGGGTAGAGAAACAGGGCAGCCAGCTGAGAAGGGAGTGTGGAGTTGAGGAAAAGTATTTTAACTGTATTTTTTATAGTAGTGAGATAAAATGTGTTTTATAGGGGGAAGAAAGGTTACACTGAAAGATAGTTTTCTTTCTTTTTTTTTTAAAGATTTTATTTATTTCTTTGAGAGAGAGAATGAGATAAAGAGCATGAGAGGGGGGAGGGTCAGAGGGAGAAGCAGACTCCCTGCTGAGCAGGGAGCCCGATGTGGGACTCGATCCTGGGACTCCAGGATCATGACCTGAGCCGAAGGCAGTCGCTTAACCAACTGAGCCACCCAGGCACCCTGATAGTTTTCTAAGGAAACAATCGATGACACAAAATATTACTGGAGAGAATAGGGGACCTACTTTTGAACCAAAGAATATAACTTTCAGTGAAGGGGCAAACTCTTGAGATAAGAAAAATGAACCATGAGCTGGTTAAACACCTATTTACTGCAATTATCTGTGAGGTAGGAGACATGGTCACTGCTAAGAGGCCAGGGGATGTGAAAAGCAACAACTTAATCTCAGTCACTTTACTGATGTATCTGATGGTACGAAACCATAGTGGTTTTATATGTCAAGGGTTCCTAGTTAGGAGGACTTGCTCCACACATAAAATACTGTGACATTTCTGCAGTTAAGTGCACGTGGCCCGGTCTAGTCTCTCCTGGGCCAGAAATAGGGCTGCAAGACTAGAGGAGGAGGTTTGAAAATCAAGGATGTGAAAGGAGCTGGGACAGCAGGTGAAATCGTCTCTGACATGAGAGGCCCTCATAGTGATGGGTTCTTTTTTGATGTAGGCCTTGACACTGCCTTCTTTTTGCCAGTAGAGTGCATTTTAGGAATCACTAGAATTCTAGGCACTATCTGGTAATGCTTGACTGGACCTCACATTTGAACTTTTAAGCATTTTCAAGTAACTGTTTAATTTCGAAAAGAGAACTTTTAGGGGAGTGGTGATATACAGAATTTAATATCATTAAACAGCCATGCCATCCCTATAGTTCTCACTGGGAAATAACAGTTCCAAGTTTTAAAAAAATATATTTATCCAGTATATTTAGCATACATTTGATAGACACATCTGTTTTAAATCAATACATTATAGCTGTACATGATTCCCTACCCACGTATCTGTAAACCTACGCTTATCTCCTACTTTCAGTGGTATGCAAACTTTCTTCAATGTAATAAAATTTCTTAAACCTCACTTTTTGTTATTGTGCCTTTTTTTCCCCTTGCCTCTGCCTTTGCCTGTGTTATCTGGCTGAGTTAAGTGTTCTGGACACAAAGTCAGCACTGGATAAATACGTGCTGATTGACCCAAATCCCAAAGCAAGAGGCTTCAGTCATGGGGTCAAATCAGGAAAATGACATTGCCAATTTAAACCTGTCTTCCTGGTTGCTTGAAGCCACCCAACTCTTGGCTAAACTGTGTGTGTGAGCAAAAGGCCTCACAGCATTGCTCAGAGCAGCTACGCTATCGCTGGGAGGGGTGTAGAAGGAAGAATTTACTAAAGTACAGAAATCTCCAGCTGCGGTTTGCTTTGTCTCCAGCTGCTTATCTTAATTACACTGTCAACCTAAAGGCATTATAGATGCACACCATTTCTTTACTTTACAAATGCTGCATTACAGCAACAAAAATTCCTGGGACGCGGCCAAAGGGTTAAAGCTAACGACAGGATAAGTTGGTCAAGGCAACTATATTTAAACATCTATTTTTTTTTTGTAGTCCATTAAGAAGAGTTTTTTAGGTGTTTCTATCATAAATAGTAAGCTGAGGGCTTTCCCTTTCTATGTATTTCTGGCAAAGTCATGCTATGTATTACTCAGCAGTGTTGTATTTTTAGCAAACCATTTGACTTTAAATGTTACTGATTTTTCCTAGACGGTTATTTCATTTAGTATATAGTTTTTAAAACTTTGCCTGTTGTTTCATGTGCAAACTTTTTTTTTTTTCCCCCAAACTGTACTGGCCTTTTTAAAACAACGTTTGGGGGATGCCTGGGTAGTTCAGTTGGTTTAGCGTCTGCCTTTGGCTCAGGTCATGATCCCAGGGTCCTGGGATCAAGCCCCGCATCGGACTCCCTGGCTCAGCAGGGAATCTGCTTCTCCCTCTGCCCCTTCCCCTGGCTCCTGCTCTCTCTCACCTACTCTCTCTCTGACATAAATAAAATCTTAAAAAAAAAAAGGAAGACTAGACTTTTCAATAAGAACGTGTCTAGAACACAATGGTAAACAAGACAAACTATATTCTTTTTATTTTATTTTATTTTATTTATTTGACAGAGAGAGACACAGTGAGAGAGGGAATGCAAGCGGGGGGAGTGGGAGAGGAAGAAGCAGGCTTCCCGCGGAGCAGGGAGCCCGATGCGGGGCTCGATCCTGACCCTGGGATCATGACCTGAGCTGAAGGCAGACAATTAACCAACTGAGCCACCCAGGTGCCCTGGGTGGGGGGGGGGGGGGGAGAGATATTTTAGAAAAACAAGTAAAATAATACGTAATTTTCGGTGGGGATAAGCATTATGAAGAAAGCTGTGTGAGGATAATGTGATGGAGCATGAGTGGGAGGTACCGAGAGGGTGCTAGAGATCAGAATGAAGCAAGGCACTGGGCCATGAGGCCTGGGGAAGCTGACTTGAGCAGAGGGAAAACAAGTGCACAGCCCTTGAAATGGGAAGGCACTGTGCACAGCAAGTTTACAGAACACCAAGAGAGCCAGGGTACCTGGTGCTAAGCGAGTGCGGGAGAAGCTGGTGGTAGGCAAGTTAGGACAAGGTTGGGCTTTTGAAGTAATAGTGCGAATTGCAATTTGTTCTACATGTCTAAGTGGGGAACTGTATTAGTCAGCTCAGGCTCCCCTAACAAAATACTACAGACCATGTGGCTTCAACAACAGAAATATAGTTTCTCACAGTTCTGAAGGCTGGCAGTTCCAAGTCAGGGTGCTGGCGTGGCCATCTTCTGGGGAGGACCCTCTTCCAGGCTTGCAGACAGCTACCTTCTCACTACGTCGTCACAGAGCTTGCCATCAGTTTGTGCTTACAAACAGGGCAGAGCAAGAGAGCAGGCAAGTACCGGTACCTTTTTTTTTTTCCCAGCTTTAAGAATATAATGGACATATGATACTGTGTGAGTTTAAGGTATACAACATGATTTGATATACTTACATACTGCAAAATTATTACCAAAATAGGGTTAATTACCACCTCCATTACTTCACATAATTACCACTTACATGTGTGTGGTGAGAACATTTAAGATCTACTCCTGTAGTAATTCTGAAATATGTAATAGTGTTGTTACCTATAGTCTCTGTGCTATACATTAGATCCCCAGAACTTATTCACCTTCTAACTAGTAGTTTGTACCCTTTGACTGACATCTTCCCATTCTTCACACACCCCAGCCCCTGGAAACTACCATTCTACTCTCTGGTTCTATGCATTCAGTTTTTTTAGATTCCACATAGAAATGAGATCACACAGTATTTTGTCTTTCTCTGTCTAGTTTATCTCACTTAGCATAATGCCCTCAAGATCCATCCACGTTGTCGCAAACAGCAGGATTTCCTTCCTTCCTGTGGCTGAATAATATTCCGTAGTGCATATGTGTCTGTGTCTGTCCGCGTGTGTGCACAACCATACCACATCTTTGTCCAATCATCCACAGACGGACACTTAGGTTGTTCCTGTATCTTGGCTAATGTGAATAATGCTGCAGTGAACATGGGGTTGCAGACATCTCTTTGAGATCCTATTTTCATATCCTCTGGATATATACTCAGAAGTGGAATTATTGGATCACATGATAGTTCTATTTTTAATCTTTTGAGCAACCTCCATACTGTTTTCCAGTGGCTGTACCAATTTACATTCCCACCAACAGTGTAGAAGGGTTCCTTTTTCTCTACAACCTCACCAACCCTTGTTATTTCTTTTTAACAACAGCCATTCTAAAGGTGTGAGGCAATACCTCATTGTTTTTGATTTGCATTTCCCTGATGATCAGTGATGTTGGATACTTTTTCATATACCTCTTGGCCATTTGTATGTCTTCTTTAGAAAAACATCTATTCAGATCCTCTATTCATTTTTTATTTGGATTGTTTTGTTTTTGGTTTTTTGGTGTTTTTGCTGTTGCATTATATGAGTTCCTTATATTCTTTGGATATTAACCCCTTATCAAATTTATGATTTACAAGTATTTTCTCCCATTCTGTAGGTTGCCTTTTCACTTCATGATTTCTTTTGCTGTGCAGAAGCTTTTTAGTTTGATGTAGTCCCACTTGTTGATTTTTGCTTTTGTTGCTTGTGCTTTTGGTATCATATCCAAAAAATCATTGCCAAGACAATGTAAAGCAGCTTTTTCCCTGGGTGCCTGGCTGGCTCAGTTGGTTAAGCATCTGCCTTCACCTCAGATCATGATTCCAGGGTCCTGGGATCAAGCCCCGCATCTGGCTCCCTGCTCAGCAGGGAGTCTTCTTCTCCCTCTCCCTCTGCCCCTCCCCCTGCTTGTGCTCTCTCAAATAAACAAATAAATAAGATCTTAAAAGAAAAAAAAAAGGGCGCCTGGGTGGCTCAGTTGGTTAAGCGACTGCCTTCGGCTCAGGTCATGATCCTGGAGTCCCGGAATCAAGTCCCGCATCGGGCTCCCTGCTCAGCAGGGAGTCTTCTTCTCCCTCTGACCCTCCCCCTCTCATGTGCTCTCTCTCTCTCTCATTCTCACTCTCTCAAAATAAATAATAAATAAATCTTTAAAAAAAAAAAAAAGAAAAAAGATGCCTTTTCCATGTTTTTTTTTTTTTCTATGAGTTTTCAGTTTCAGGTCTTATAGTTAAGTCTTTAATGCATTTTAAGATAATTTTTGTGATTGATGTAACATGAGGTTTTATTTCATTCTTTCAAAGTGATTATCCAGTTTTCCAAACACCAGTTTATTGAAGAGACTATCTTCTCCCCATTAAGTATTCTTGGTTCCCTTGTCAAGTATTTGTTGACTATATATGCAAGGGTTTATTTCTTGGTTCTTGATCCTGTTACATTGGTCTGTGTATCTGTTTTTATGACAGTACCATATTGTTTTGATTACTATAGCTTTCTAATATACTTTGGGATCAGAAAGTATGATGTCTCCAGCTTTGTTCTTTTGCAGGATTGCTTTGGCTATTTTGGGCCTTCTGTGGTTCCCTACGGATTTCAGAATTTTCTATTTGTGTGAAAAATGCCACTGGAATTTTGATAGGGATTGCATTAAATCTATAGGTGGCTTTAGGTAGTATGGACATTTTAACAATATTGTTTCACTTCATGAACACAGGATAGCTTTTCATTTGTGTCCTCTTCAATTTCTTCCATTAAAATCTTAAAGAGTTTTTAGTGTACAGATCTTTCACCCCCTAGGTTAAACATTTTCCTAATTATTTTATTATTTTTGATGCTATTTTAAATGGGATTGTTTTCTCTTTTAGGTATTTTGTTGTTAACGGTATCTTTTTTTATAAAAATACTAATCACATCAGATCATGGAGCTTCCCATCTTGAAGCTTCATTTAAACTTAATTACTCCTCAGAGGCCCATCTTCAGATATAGCCATATGGGATTTTAAAACTTCAACACAGAAATTTTGGGGTGGGGGGGCGGGGAGAACACAAACATTCAGTCCATAACAGGAATGGTATGGTCTGACTTAAATTTTTTAAACATCACTTTGGCAGCTGTGTGCTGAATAGACCACATGGGGGAAGAGTGAAAAACAGAGAAACTAGTTGTAAGTCTAAGGCAGTGGTCCGGATAAGAGATGATGAAGGCTCTGATGAGGTGGAAATTGGGGTGATATGTGGACTCAGATCAAATTTTGAGAGCAAGGCTGGAAGGAAGGACTTGCTAGATGTGGGTCTATAAATGATAAGAGAAAGTAAGGAAGCGAAAACCATGGTTTTGGGTCTGAGCAACAGGGAGCATGGTGGCGTCATAAACTAACAAAGACGGGGAAGAAAGGTGGAAAATCGAGTTATATTTTGGACATGTTAAGAGTCAGATGCCTATCAGATAGCTATTTGGTGCTTTGGAGTAAGCAATTAGATGAATATTCAATTTGTGGAGTGTTGATTCATAACCACCTTACATAAAAGCATCTATTTCATGGTTACTTATTACTTAGTTACAAGCACTTAAAATACTGCTAATTGAATTGGACAGTACATAGCATATAGGGTAAGTCATTGAATCATTGGGAGAGCTGAAGAACCAGAATTCAGCTCTGGGAAGGAAATCTTCCCAAAACACCCAAACCAGAACTGGCTCTGAGAAACAAAACAAAACAACAACACTAAATACATTTTAGGACGATATTGCCCCCCGCTAGTCTTGAACCAGCAACATTTCAATTTTCATACTGTCTGGAGACCAGTCAGCCTCCTGGTGGCCTATTGATTATATTGGACTCCTTCTATAATGGAGAGTACAATTATTTGGGGATAATATTATTAATTATTAATTATTCTGTATTTGTGTTTGCCCACCATGCTTCTGCCAAAATCACCATTCGTAGATCTACTAAATATATTCTCTATATGAAGTATGACATGATATAACTTTTTCTAAAGATTTATTTGTTTATTTATTTGAGGTCGAGAAAGAACATGCAGGATGGGGAAAGAGGCAGAGGGAGAGGGTCTCAAGCAGACTCTGTGCTGAGTGCAGAGACCGAAGTGAGGCTCAATCTCACGACCTTGAGATCATGACCTGAGCCAAACTAGGAGTCAGACACTTAACTGACTGCACCACCCAGGTGACCCAACACAATATACCTTCTGATCAAGAAACTTTTTTGTGGTGGAAGAAGAAAATGGATTAATGTTTGTGGAATCACTGGCTTTACCATACATTCCCATGATCCAGCAGCAGTTGACCTTACAAAATTTTGGAATGTCAGTTTGGAGACAACAGTCCGTGAAGTTGGGGTGCTAATCTAAGATATGGTGTGTGCTCTGAACCACCACAGTTCTGTCACCATTTATGGTACTGACAATTCCACAGCCAGAATGTGTGAGTCTGGTAAGCAAGGGGCAGAACTGGGAGTGATACTTCAAACAAATTCAACTGATGCCTCACTTACAATAATGTCGCATCCTATTCCAGTCCTTTCAGGCTTCACTGGTATGGGGGCTCTACTTGATCCACAGGGCATCAAAACTGGTTTAATTGAACTGAAAGTTGAGACTGCCACTTCTTCATTTCCAATTCTGAAGCCACAGATCAGCAGTCAAAAAGAGTTTATGGTATGACAGGAATGACTGATGCTAGCTATAACTGGAAAATACTGTTGCTATTACACAATGAGATTAAAAAAGTGTTAATGGAAGTCCAGTGGTCTTCTGAGGTACTCTAACTACTGCCATTTCCAGTGTTAAAAGTTAAAGGAAATCCACAACCACACAATACAGGAAATATGGGCAAGGGGTCAGCTTTCTCAGGGATGAAGGTATAGGTAAACCTCGGCTGAGGGCAAAAGAAAGGTGAAATTGATGGAGGAAGCAAGTCAACAACACAAACAGAACACAAAGATGAGCTGCAAAAGTATGAACTGTAGCACCCATCCATATTTTCTTTCACATGTGTATTTATATATTCTATCAAGTTTTCCTGTATTCTCCTCCATTACTCCAAGGATTTATGTAGGGTATTTTAGTGGTGGTTAACTTTTAAATATTAGTGCATAGTTCACAGAATATTGAGACAAGACCATGGAACAACTCCAGGAGAACTGGACATCTTCCAGAAAGCCTGGACTGCAATCTGGAAGACTTCGGCTCATTCCCTTTATATGCGGAAGAAAAGTTACTTTAGGTTAAGAGCAAGCATTGTTTTTCTGGAACTTTAAGTATGAAGAGAAGCTTGTAAGTTGATGTTGATCTGCCAAAGGCTTGGCTTATAGCGGACATCTGTGATTCATTCTGGCTACATAGCAACCAAGCCCCTTTCTATATTTGGGAAATTCTCCACTTAGAAGTCTTGATGTGGGGCGGAGAGTCTATTGTTACAGAGACTGAAAACACTAGGTACTTAGCAGCTTCCCTGGAAGGTAGAACGATTTCATCAGACTTACGTTCAGAGCTAGACTTTTGACCAAGGAGTTAGTGATGCAAGAAACTAAGAAAAGGAGTCGTGTGTGTGTGTGTGTGTGTGTGTGTGTGTGTGTGTGTGTGTGTGTGTGAGAGAGAGAGAGAGTGAGTGAGAGAGAGAGAGAGAGAGAGAGAGAGAGAGAGAGACCAACTGTCCATGACAGTGACAGCAATTAGTTTCTTGTGAAAACCAAGGCTAAGACTTAGTCTGGAGCTTTTCCTTTGGATTCTTAGCCTGAAACTGGGCTCTCCAGCCCTCCCAGTGTGTCTGTAAATTATCCAATATCCTTTTAATAAACTCCCTTTCTCTTTAACTCTAGCTAGGGTTGTTAGAAAGTCAAGAATCCCACCTAATACAGCATCTTTTGAGCTAGTTCCTGATATTTTGCCAATGTTGTAAATCTTTTTTAAAAAATACTTTTCAAACAATCCCCTTTTAAAAAACTCTATTTTTAAAAGCCAGTCATGGACCTCTATTAACTACGTAACTATTATGTATATATAAAATATATATTAACTACATGTAACTATTAAATTATTTTATTAAGCAAATATTAAGCAAAATGTAATTAAGTCTGTACAACTTTAACTCAGGTGAAGTTATACTATTCATTAATTTTAAAACACTGAAAATAATACATGCCTTCATCAATAGTTTGAGGAGCTCCAGGTTGAAGCTCACCAAGTTGAGATAAAGTCTACATTGTGGAACAATACCTCTGAATTCAATAAAAGGTACAGCAAAGAGAATATAGTCAATGGTATTGTAATAGTGTTGCATGGTGACAGATGGTAGCTACACTTGTGGTGAGCATAGGGTAAGGTATAGCCTTGTCAAATCACTATGTTGTACACCTGAAACTAATGTAACATTGTGTGTCAACTACACTTCAATTAAAAAAGCCTCATCAATTCATATGAAATAGGAAAAACAACTGTCTAAATCAATGTAAAATACAATTTTTAAAGCAATGAGGTTTTATAATTTCCAAGTATGTATAGTAAGTAACTGTATCTAAACAAAGCATTACTAGAAATGCTAGGAAACTACTAGAAATTACTAGAAATTTGCCAAGCTAGATTTATGGAGTACATGATCATGCACTCAAGTTTTATTGGAACAGACCTATATCATTCAGGATTCTTTCTGTTTCAAATAACAGAAACTCAATTCAACTGGCTTAAATTTTAAAAGAGAATGTGCTGGCACAGAGAACTGAAAAACGCAGTTAGTCTGGCTTTAGCCATTACTAGATGTAGGGGCCCAAAAACCACCAGGACCTAATCTCCCTTTCCCCATTCTTGGCTCTATTTTCCCCTGCACTGGTTCCATTCTCAGGCAAGCCCTCCCCTACTGCTGGCAAGATGGCTGCCACAAGTTCTGGGCCATCCTTCAGCAATCCTGTCAAAAAAAGAATTGTTCCCAACAGTTTCTAAAAAACTATTAGGACTGGGGGCGCCTGAATGGTTCAGTCGGTTAAGTGTCTGACTCTTGATCTCAGCTCAGGTCTTGATCTCAGGGTCATGAGTTCAAGCCCCATGTTGGGCTCCATGCTGGGTGTGGAGCCTACTTTAAAAAACAAAACACAAACAAACAAACAAAAAACCCTATTGGGACTGATTAAGATTTGCCTAGCAGGACCCATGTGACATTTCTTGGCCAAAAACATGAAAGACACTGAATGTCTATATCAGAACTACATTCTCCTTGACAGAGCCTGAGGACGACATTAGCGATATCAAACTTCAAACCTCAGAGGTGGAAAAGAAGCAGTTCAACAAAGAACGTTGGCAGGCTGTTACCAAAATGAGGAATGGGAAGCTGGCCAGGGAGAAATAACAGCTACTTCACCAGAGGACCCTGCATTCAGGTCCTCTCCAACCCCACTGACCTACCCAACTTTGACTTGCACACTGCTCGTGTCAATATGTTTCCTTTCTCATCTGGCAATCTATTCTCTGCCAGTAAGCGTTCAAATTCTTCCTTGAATTAAAATTTGCTTCCTTGGATTTTAGAAAACATGAATCTGTCTATGCTCTGCTCTCTGGAGTATAGCATTTGCCCTCTCCTACTTAAAAATGATGCTCTTTCAAGTATTTGGGGTCCGATATCATGCAAATCATGCTTCCCATCCAGTATTCTGGTTTCCTCAGCCATCTGTCAAATGACACGTTTTCCACGACCTTCACTGTCTTGGACGCTTCCTTAAGACATTTTCTCACTCATCTTTGTTTTGTATTTTTGGTTTTTTTTTACTAGCGTATCATAAAAACATGCTTCTATAAAAGAATATTTGGGGGGAGTAAATAAACAAGGAAACACGATTATACCATGTAATATAGCCTATCATTTTGTTAACTGTGACCATCTTTAAAAAAAAAAATTATTTACTCATTTGAGAGAACGTGCACACAAGTGGGGGTAGGGGCAGAGGGAGAGAAGCCGATTCCCCACTGGGTGGGGAGCCTGACACATGATTCAATCCCACGACCCTGAGATCACAAGCCAAGCTGAAACCAAGAGTCGGACACTTAAGCGACTGAGCCACCCAGGTGCCCCAATCCTTCTTTCTATAAGCAGTTAGAAACTATAAGATTGGTTAGAATACCAATCTTTGGATAGGGAGGTAACTGGATGCAATAAGCCACTTTATATTATGTCCTGAACCGAGTGACCACAGACTGCATTGCCCAGGATAGTCCCAAATTATATGCCTTTTGGGCTAGTGTAATTATTAATGATGTCCCTTTTCACTTTCAAAATCTCATTTGGTCACTCTAGTCTTGAACCACTACCTATGGTACGGGTGTGCTAAGCTGTGAACTACTTGAGAGACTATGTTTTATTTGACTTGGTATTCTGAGAACTTAACTCAGTTCCAGGTACATAGTGGATATTTAACACACACTTACTGAATAAGGGGATGAATAAATCCAATCATTTTGTTCTAAGCTTAAACACAAAACTTTGCATTTGTCATCAGAAAGTACACCTATAACTGGCAGATGCATGCTTTCAAACAAGTGATGTTTAAGTGCTTAAAATAGCTCTCTATGGGGCGCCTGGGTAGCTCAGTCTAAGCGTCAAACTCTTGACTTTGGCTCAGGTCATGATCTCAGGATCGAGAGAGCAAGCTACACGTCGGGATCTGCGCTGGGTGTCTAGCCTGCTTAAGATTCTCTCTCTCCCTCTCCCTCTGCCTCTCCCCACCCTCCTCGCCCTGTGTATTTTCCAAAATAGTCCTAATATTTCATAGATAACGCCACAGTGAAGAGCTAAATAAATGAAATGTAACTATAAAACTTTAACAGAGCATCCACATGGATACACAGTTTTGTATGTGGTAAATATTAAATAAGTATTGGTAGAATGAAGACTTAAAAATATTTCTCAATGTAGAGATTATGATGATAGCATCATACTGAATAAAGTAAATTCTACAGATTTGGTCTTAGGTATTAATGAGCTTAGCTTAATACAGACAGTGCAAGTATATAATCAGCAAAATGTTGGTTAAATAAAATGCTTAGAGGAAGTAGCGATCTAAAATCACAGAACTGCCACTCAAAAGGATGACAGAGACTGCTTAGCTCAATCCACTCTTTTTTTTTTGCAAAGCAGAAAACCTGGATCAGGAGAGACTTTGTTCAAGGCTGCAGGGTTGGGTACTAGCAGAAAGAGCTATGAACACAGGTCTTAAAGCAGAAAGTGCAGTGACTTTTGTTTAATAGGATTTTCTATGTTTACGGAGTTAATCAGAAAAACACGTTAACATTCTTATTTTGCTTTTAGAGAAGAAAGGTTGATCAACTGATTGGTATCTCAATGACTTTATTTTCCTAAACAGCTATAGGAGGGCTCTAAATATAAAGGGATCTCATTCCAATCCTGAGGTTTCCCTTTAGTAGTTTAGAGGGAGCTCTATGTAGGGTGGCCAGATGATTTCTCACCCAACCTGAAACATTTTTGAGAAAGAGGGTTCTCTTAATAATTATGCTGGAGGGGCGCCTGGGTGGCTCAGTCGTTAAGCATCTACCTTCGGCTCAGGTCATGGTCCCAGGGTCCTGGGATCAGGCTCCCTGCTCAGTGGGAAGGCTGCTTCTCCCTCTCCCACTCCCCCTGCTTGTGTTCCCTCTCTCGCTGTGTCTCTCTCTGTCAAGTAAATAAATAAAATCTTAAAAAATAGTAATAATAATTATGCTGGAACAATAGGAGGAAACCAGGATTGTTCTGGGCAAACCAGGATTTATTGTCACCCTAGACAACTGTGTACCTGTTTTGTAGTTTAATTGTGTTCTATTAGGAAACTGTGGACAAGCACCCTAATAATGGAAGTTGAGGGCAGGGGCTTTGTTGTATTTGCTGTATTCAGGATGTACCTTAAATAATAAATGAGTTACAGGATTTGGGTTTAGTCCAAACAAACTGCACATCTAGAATTAACACATACAAAAATTATACATAAGCTATATCATTCAGGGGCATCAGGGTTAGTAACTGTAACATGAATCAGGTCTCAAATAGGTTGGGAAAAGTACAAGTTGTTTTGAGACACCTCACATCCTCCCCAATCCCATTACTGATCATGAAAGCAATGCAAATGTTTTTGTTTTCTTCTTGACTGGGGTCACATTCCATTGTGGGATGATGTAAGAGTTTTAACCAAGCATAGAATAGTAATGAGCAATTTGGGAGATCCAGTTCTAAAACCTTGCCTTTGGTCACACATAACTAGCACTTAGAATCTAAGAACACAGAACCATTTGATTTGCAAAGTTAATTGTACACCTGTTTACTTTTGGCATATTCTCTAAGAGGTTACACTGGAAAAGTAAAGAGTAGGTTATGGCCCACTTGTCCATGAAAAAGTCTACAGGCCAAGAGTCTTCTAGTATTTTTCCTATTACGCTGCAATATGGAAGCTTGGCCACCACAGCTGTCCCCTGCAAACAGCTGATGCCTCTTGACTTTCGCATGTAGCCAGTAGTTTTCAGCTCGGCAACACATTAGAATTACTTGGAAGGTTTTTTAGAAATCCGATGCATAGGCCATACCGCAGATCAATTTAATTATCACTGTCTGGTGGTGGAACCCAGGTGTCAGTATTTTTGACACTACAAAGATAATCCCGATGTGCAGGTAGCATTGAGAACCACTCGTATAGACTCTGCTCCATCCCCAGCTCTGTTATCATCTATGGGCTGACAAGAGGAATACTAGTCCAGTGCTCAGAGGAGTCAAAATCAAGTTACAAAGCTAGAATGACTTACTAGTTCCAGTAACTGACCTTCTAGACTTGTAGACCAAAGTTAAGAAAAAGAATTAGTTTTGGACTTAGGTAGGGTTTGTTTTAAGTAGACTCACTACCCAGTGTGGAGCCCCGCACGGGGCTTGAACTCATGACCCCGAGATCAAGATCTGAGCTGAGATCAACAGTCTGCTGCTTAAGTGACTGAGCCACCCAGGCAGCCCAGGTAGGGTTTATTTTTAAACCCGGACTGGGGACTACAGTGGCTCTATGACCTTGGGCATTTTATTCTCACTATGCCTCATCTTGTTCACCGTAAAATGGACCAACAACACGTGTTGCTGAGCTGCTACTATTGCGTGCTTTGTTAATGAAACCGAACCTTCTCTCCCATGTACCCTAGCTTTGGAAGCTTCTATTTTTAGAAATATCTAAAGTCCTATCTTTGATAACCTTATATTCTAGAGCTTGGCCTCTGTGCTATTCATGTGGATGCCTTCTCAATGACAATAATCTTGCCTTGACACCAGCCCAATGTAGGTGTTCTGCTACCCGCTGATAGACTGCCCCGATCTTATTTTTCTCTGCACATATACTGTGTGCTGCCCCTTGTAGATTTGTTTCTTGGCCTCTGCCACCTGACCGTTGGCACGCTCCAGAACTTCTTCCCGCACATCACTGATAGCTGTCGCCTCTAAGTACACGTATTGGGCACCAAGTTCCATCGACCTAACTTCCTCTTAGTACCTCTAAATGGGCTATCACCCCAAATTCCATCTCAAGCCTAAGGAATGTACTGGGTTTATTCATTAGACCAATATCTGTGAGGCATTTATCAAATCCAAGCACTTTGACTCTGCACCTGCAGGCTTTCTAAAGAATAATGGGGGAAGACTGACAACAAAAGGTCTAAGAAAAGGGACAATTCTAGGCCTTGACCATCCCTATATCCTCTTTTCTCATTAGAGCCAAACACTGTTAAATTTATTTTTGTCATAAAACAGGGTCACTGTTAAAATTTTTTGATTTGGGGGGAGGGGATGGTGAGGAAAATGGTTATTGGCTATATAAGTTATGTTGGACTCTCATGTTTTGCTCTACATATTGGATTTGGATTATTAATTTGTTTTCCTAATTTTTCAAAGTTCATTTCCTATGCCTTGGCATAGTGCAAGCACACACTCAGTTCTAGTTTAGGATCATCTCTGTGAATCTAAAGTGAACTCCACACTTAGAAACAATTAATTTAGTATGTTGTATGGATAAGGTATCCTCTGACTCTCTTAAAAACTAATCTGGCTTCATCTGTCAATTTCTATGAAGACCTTACGCGTATGTGAGCAAACAAGTCTCAAAGAGAGAAGAAATTTGGTGGCCTTTCTAGCAATCTACCTTATGGAGCCATCAGTGAGGATGTTATCTAAAACTGCCCTCATGACTGCTGATCGGTCCTGATTCCCCTCTGTGCCTTTCTAACCATCTTTATGTTTTCTGTGGCTTCCAGCAACTTCCTGTTACCTACAAGAGGAATGAAAGCGACCGATTCTACCAGAGGCAATTGAGAAGTTACATACGGCCCACAGGAGTAGCGATGATGAGGATGATGACTGTTGCTGTTTCAGCACTTTACAGAATCCAGAATTTGCTGCCCCCGACCAGTCTACTTATGACCAGCGAACCTTGAAGTTGTCTGATTTGCTCTGTGGTGATCAGGGCTACCCTAGAAAAATTATGAGAGAGAAAAAGGTTAGTTTTAATAAATCTGTCTCCACTATTACGTATCTAGTCTCCTTGTGCTGGTTTCCTAGGGTGCCCTCTGCTGGGCTCCAACCAGGCCTGCTGATTTTGGGCAAGAGCCCATGAAACCCATGCCTCAACTCTCATTAAAAACGTACCATTTTATGTCATTATGTCAATAGAATCCCAGTACTTGTTTTCCAAGCTGACAATTAATCCAGGTAAATTAACCTACGTCAATGAGTAAATGCATCTTCTTGTATAAATGGGGGGAAAATGCCCCTCCCAGATCACTTAAGTGTACATTTTCACAGTGACTTCACAGAGATAACTGTTCTATTTAGTGTCTAATTCATGGGTGACAAATGGTGGGAATGGAGGCCGGGCATATGGGGAAGGCTATATTCTGAGAAATCAAAGGGGAAAGTATTTTCCAACAGTCAGAACCTTATGGCCTCCCTCAAATTAAACTGTGTGGGCAGCTGTCTCCTCTACCTATCTGTATGGTCAACCCCACAGAGGTAATTTTCATTCTGCCAGCAGGAAAAGAATGAACATTGTTTACTTTTAAGTTTTTATGAAGAATGCCTTGTGCTCTTTGGAGGGTATTCTCTAAATCCTGGTAACAAGTATGTGGCATTGTTTAGTGGATTAGTCTGTTCATAAAGATGTGGACAGGGTATACATTCACTGGCATGACCTCTATTGCCCTATGTACTTTCTTGTCTACTGAAATCAGTTGGGCAATCCCTGTCTGTAAGCAAATTTCCCAAGAACTGGTTACAGCCAGTCTTCATAAGAGGAACCTATTATGAAACCAGCTCCAGAGGATATTTACTTTGTTCAAGTTCTACTGAAAGATACACTTACTTGAAAATGAAAATGCTTTCTTTTGCCTCCCACCTAGCCCCCTTGAAAACCAGAGACCCTTGGGGTTCAGTAAGAATTAGAGAGGGGAGAGATGACAGTTGGGACTGATCTGCATTTTTCTGTAAGCTTTCTCACTGTTTAAGCTGGTATTTTCATAGCTGTTGAATGTATGTGTTTCAAGATCAGCTAAATTAATAAAATACTATCAAGGTAAATATGTGCCCCCAATTTTTTGAAGGCTCACCTTTGTTCTTAAAATTTAACCTGATTTTTTTTTATCTTTCTCTGTAACATACCCATGTTTAAGACAAAAATAATATTTTAGTTTGTTTTCCAGTCAAGTTATTAAATCTTCAGTTAAATAAATGTTTCAGTAAGGAACATTATCTTATGGCTTCTGATCTAAAATGGTGTATCTCCAGGGATATACATATTCAAATTTGAAAAACACAAGTTCACAGGAACAGGGAGGGAGAGGATCTAGTCTAAGAAGAATGTGTATTAATGATCAGTCAGTTGGTAAGAAGGATTAGCCCAGGTTTTGTCATGGATGACTTTCACAGGGGAACAGTGGCATTCGATGAACAGATCTACTGCATAGTTGTAATGAGATAGGGATGTTAGGAGTATCTGGATAGCACTGGAGCTGAAGAGAAAATAAGCTCAAAATACAGAGTCATCAAGATGGATGTGGAAGAGGAAGAGATGTGATTGAGCTAATGCAGATTTCCTGGGTTCCTTAAAGACCTACTGTTAGGTGGATGCACTTAGTAAACAGTATGGCAAATAAAGAAGAAAATTCTGCATATTAATTTTCATATGACAGTATCTTCTTCCTTTCTGAAATTTTAAAGTGAATATCCTTTAAATGTTCAAAGTGGTATATATTTTTTATCACTAGTGTTTTACATTTATTATTTGTAGTATACTTATTCCAGAAGTGAATGTGTCTACGTATTATTTGAAATACATAGCATGTTTTACAAGAGAAAGCGTCTTATTAGCAGTGAGTTTTTCCTTCCCACTTCCAAAGTATATTTGACACACAGGTTATCTGGAATGGGAAAGGGATAA
This sequence comes from Zalophus californianus, assembly GCF_009762305.2. Classification (NCBI taxonomy): domain Eukaryota; kingdom Metazoa; phylum Chordata; class Mammalia; order Carnivora; family Otariidae; genus Zalophus; species Zalophus californianus. The sequence goes on along the minus strand of NC_045599.1, from coordinate 69,822,253 downwards.
GGGGTATGAGCCTGACTATCTGCATTTTTTTTGTTGTTGTTGTTAACACATTTGACGCAAATGATCCAAACAATACTGTGAGAAATTCTATCACAAGAGGTTGAAGACTCTTGTGATTAGACCAAGAGACTGAGGACACTGGCTGAAAGCTCAGGACCAGGTTGCAAGGGGGTATATACATATATTAAGCTGGCTGTCTAGCCCACAACTCTCCCTCTCTACCCTGGTAGCTCATCACACAGCCAACGAGAGTAGTTACTTCCGCAATTATGCCCAAACTGATGGAACCATGGAAGGACACTTGACCTAAGCTAGGCTAACCAGATATTTTAACTTGGGAGTTTGCAACTGGGGACAGAGGGGATTATCTGAAATGAAGAGATTTTCAGGGGCTCCGGAGAACGAGTCATGTCAAGAAAATGTGCAAGCAGAGGGCCCGCATGCACAGAAAAAGAATGAAGAACCCAGAGAGAAGAGATAAGGAACTATGTACTGGGGTTAGGGAGGGAGAGCCAGGAAAAGTAAGAGGGAGAGAGAGGTAGCAAAACAAGACAACCAGGGGATAGAATTGTCCTTGGAGCCTGTCAATTTGCTACTGGAGATGCCGGTCCTTCCTGTGATCTCAAATATTTTTTGTGTTCTTCCAATAAATTCCTGTTTTTCACTGAAGCTAATTTGAATGTGGTTCTAAGTGAGAAGACAACCAAGATTTGGGGGAAAGGAAAGACATGATGAGATGTATCTTATCCTCTCTGCAGCCTCCTGCTTCTCATCTCCATCCATTCTCCCCTTCCTCTTTCTCCAACTCCTTGATCCTTTAGATGCTTTTCCTTTTTTAAATTTTAACATATTTTTGTCTTCCCTTCTAAAGAGGAAAAGGACTCCCCTTCCTTTTCCCACCTCTGTTCCTGTCCACGTCTTGATGATTTCTGCCCCTAAGTAGAGATGCCCGGCAGCACGCTGAGGCAGAGCAAAGGGCATTCCTTGGGCGCAGACAGGAAAGTAATTACTGATACTAAATACAATACATAGAGTTTATTTATTTAAAGTGGCCCATTTGTTAAACACACTAAATTTTAAGCAGCAGCTTCAAGCTGGCGGGACAGTATTTACATGTAACATAAAAATGCTTATTACGCTCTTTGAAATTTAATCTTATGTAATATTTGACTTGATGAAACACTTCTGTGGTGCGATCAGCTTCAGTTGCACTGTAACTTGGCCTTGAAAAATTAGATGCTATTCACTGAACTGAGAAAGCACTGCAGATGGGGAATAAAGGTCTAGCTTTGTTATGAACTTAAAATAACCGACCATACATAAGAGTTACGACTTTCTATCATCAAAGTCCTCACTACACTATGAGGGCTGAGCGAAAAATGCTCCTACTTAGGTTGGGGTTATTTTTATGAAGCCGTGGGCTGAGTCCTTGTAAGCTCACCTGACCAAGGCAGACGCCGTATTTGCCTTAAAAGGAAGTTGGCAGGTTTCCCCTCCCTGCTACTGTATGAGAACAGGAGAGACGTAGCTTTATATGAACTGACAGAGAAAACAAGCTTTGATTCTACCTCTGCTCTGCTGCTCACTGGCTAGCTAGAGGAATCTGAGTAGTCACCCTTTTCTCACATTTAGAAAATGCGAAAGCCTTTCTTCAAACAAAGCCACAAAAAGGAGAAGACTTTTAAGTACACTTCTGGCCTAAGTGCTCTAAAAACAAAAACAGTAGTGGAGTGTAATAAATATCCTTTAGAATCCATAGCCCATTTCATAGGAAAATAAGAGAAATTTCCAGGATTCAGAAGGAAGCTGTGAGTCCATCACTGTTTTCTATGGCCCCTGCATGCCCCCCATCCACCATCGTTCACTATGGACCAGTGTAAAAGGGCTTGTCTCCCCAGCAACTTGCCCCTCCAAACCATTCTTCCAGACACAAACAGCTTGGGCAAAGATTTTAAAACACAAGCACAATCAATCAACTTCCACATTTAAATCCCTTCTATGATCAGCCATTCCTATTAGGATAAAAGCCCTTAATCTTATCATGGACCCTGCCTACCTCTCATAGCCTGTTTCCAACTTTACCAGTTTTACCTGGGTCTCTGAACAAAGAAATTCCTCTGCTGGACACATACCTCACTTTGCTCCCCACCCCAGACCCAACTTTCTCTTAGCTAATTCCAACTCATCCTTTAGAGCACTGCTCAATGGCACTTCATTGAAAGATGTTCCCTGATGCCCCCAAACCAAGACAGTCTCCCTTGATTGTACTCTTTTATCAGTTTTCTGTACTTCTTCCTAGCATTTGTCACAATTCCAACTACACAAGGACCTAGTTGTTTCATATAGGTCTCTCCTGCTACAATTTAAGCTCCATGAAGGGAGGGACTGTATCTACCTTATTCTCTCTGATATAAATAACATTCTATAAATATCCTGCATTATAGTCAATATAACATAATATAATCCCTGTACCAAGTATGCTATCTTCCATAGGTGATTGAAAATATATTGAGTGAATGATCTATGTGTACATGAGGCTAGAATTGATATTAATTTCTCTCCATCTCACCCTTTATATTCTGCCCACTACTTTATTATAAGGTAAGAATTTCTTTAAACATTTTAAGAGTAACACTAGCCTGTTACAAGCTTTTTTTTTTTTTTTGTCTTTCTTATGATACATATATAAAGAAGTTTTACACCATACTCCCTCACAAACTTTTATCCCTCTTCTGCAATCTGAAGTAAATATCCAGGGCAATATACTTCATATACTTCCAACTGTTGCAAAGGACCTATTATTTTAAACTCTTATTGTAAAATATTATGACTATCAGTTGAAATATATAAGTAAATTTAATTATTTAGGTTTTTCTCTGGCCAGTGGCTGTGGTTGATAAAAGTGACTTTACCTTATACCTGAAGTGTTTGGTTATAATTGAAATATTTAATTTTTGCATTATTAGCAAATCACATGTTTGTGAACGGCTCCCCAATCTAGCACAGCCTGATTTACTAAGGATTTTCCTTGCCTATAATCCTCTTATTTTATCAATTCAGATATAAGATTTGAGATCTTTAACAGAAGAAATTTCTTAATGTGTGTAAAGTTAGCTTAGGACAAAGTAAGTCATTCCCATGTTTAGCAATTCTAATTAATGCAAAATATATTATTCAACATATAAATAACCCATTTTCTCAATATAATAGTTTTATCTTTTCTTTATGAAAGTAGAATCAAGTCATCTGTGTTGTGTAAAGTATGTATGCTATACCATGTTCTTGAGGTTGTTCAAAAGTTTAGTATTCATGGGGATTATTTGTTTCATGATAAACCATTTGCCCACAAAGTAGCATTGGCAACTAGATGAATGCAGAATTTTTTAATGCACAAAAAATAATCTTAGGTGTATAAAACAGTCAACAAGGGCCAGGCCCTGGCTAAAAGCTTTTTTATCAATTATCTCATCTTACTCTCAAACTAACCATTTGCAACCCAATGGGTCATTTCATTTTATTATCCTCATTTCCGAAAGCTTAGAGAGATCAAGTAACTTTCCCGATATCACACATTCAGTATGTCAGGGTCACAAAACAAACTCAAGTTCATCTGATTCCGCAGCCCCACTTTTAACCACTCTGCTCTCCTGCTCAATATAAAATTCCTGCATCGCCTCATCTTCAGGTACACAGGATATATAACCATGATACTTTTAGATTTAGTTTTATGTTTGTTAGGATGACACTGCTTGGGTCAGGACTGGGAGGACCCAGGTGTCCTGATTCGCATCCCAATGTTGTTCCCAGTACCCTCCATACTATGTTACTTCCAATTACACAGCTTATTCACATACATTTTACTTGTAACATAAACTAAAGCAGGATTACTGGGCTCTACGTTTAAAGAAGGAAATACATACCAGAAATTTCAAAAAATAATTTCTGAGTTAAAGCTCAAGATCTTTCTCTTATATATTTAATTGTCGTTAACATGGGGCTGATTTTTTAAAGTGCTTCTTTCTAAAACCCTGACCATCACCTTAAAAAAAGACATTTTCTGGGACTAAAACTTCTCAGACTCTCAGACCAACCAAGATATCAAGCATTCTTTTCATTTTTTTTTTCTCTAACTCTAGCCTGAGAGAGAACTGCTAGCAAGAATCACATGGAAAGTCCACCCTAGTTCATTATGCCAAACTTCTCATCTTTTATTGCACACCGTAAAAGTAATCATTATATAGCATCAGGAGGGTAAGTTCCTATTTCAGATTTTATTTTTCAACCTGAAAAGTTAACTTTTTTCTACAATTAAAACAAAATAAAGATAAATATCTCCCCACCTGGCATTTCCAAAGATCCAAAAACAAGGTGCTTCTTAAGATTTCCATATCATGGGGCACCTGGGTGGAACAGTCCGGTAAACATCCGACTCTTGGTTTTGCCTCAGGTCACGATTTCAGGGTTTGTGAAATTGAGCCCCACATTGGGCTCCAAGCCCTGCACTCAGCGCAGTCTCCTTAGGACCCTCTCTCCCTCTCCCTCTGGCCCCCCCAAATAAATAAATATATAAATCTTTTTAAAAAATAGATTTACAGGGGCACCTGGGTGGCTCAGTCATTAAGCGTCTGCCTTCGGCTCAGGTCATGATCCCAGGGTCCTGGGATAGAGCCCCACATCGGGCTCCCTGCTCCGCGGGGAGCCTGCTTCTCCCTCTGCCACTCACCGCCCCCCCCACCCCGCCTGTGTTCCCTCTCTCGCTGTGTCTCTTGCTGTCAAATAAATAAATATTCTTTTAAAAAAAATAGATTTACATATCACAAGTAAGTGATGTTACTTTAGCAATATCATTTAGCAAATTTCATACAACCTACAAATTTTTAAAAAAATCACTATAGGCACGGTTTCTCGTTAGGAACCCTAGTTATACATACCCCCCCAAACCCTTTAGTAACCAACCAACAAAGCTTGGTGGTAGAATAAGCATAATATCTGAAGTACTTTTATTAGACTTTGGTAACTTATAAAAGTATTATGAATTTTTTTCTTAGGCTCTTTTATTTCATTAAGAACAATCCAGCACTTTTCCATTGTTCCACAGAGACCTCATTTCCAATTCCTTAAGAATCTCTTGTGGTCTTGTGAATCTCTCTAGATTCCCTAGGGGCTATTTTATGGATTATTGGAATAGTCTGCTCAAATGCTGAGAATTTTAAGATCTATTATCTTTCATTTACACATTCATTCAACAATGACGGGTCAGGACTATGATCAGCACTGGGGATAGATCAAAAGCAGTGTCCAGCTCTAGCAGAGACTAGATGATGGCTCACCAAGTCATTTGTTCTTCTTCCTAGGCACACAGCTTGAATACTTTTCCCAGCCTCTCTGTTTAGGAGTGGCCATGTGTCTGAACCCAATGGCTTATGGGCGTTAGTCTGGTGTGACAGTAGCAGGCCCGGCCCACAATACTTCCTTCCCCTTTTTCAAAGTAAATTATGTATTGAAACTGGCTGAGCCACCAGACAGAACTTGAGACCCCAACACATACTCAGGGCGGAGTCACCTGACAATTAGAAAGTCTCTTCTGGACTTCTGTGGGGCAAAAAATAAACCTCTACTGCATTTAGCTACTTAGATGTAGGAGTTTATCAACTACAATAGCTAGTAGTGCCCTAATTAATACACTGCCGTAAAAATCAAACAGAAACTATATTTACTATTTTTTTGTGGGGGTGGGTGGTGTGAGTGGAAGCAGACCCAGACAAGGAGTTCAGGGGAGGGGGAGGTGGGGGCTGGACGGCCTCAGAGTTCCTAGGCGTTCCCAGAGGTCTCGGAGAAACTTCAATGTCCCCCTGGAACAGCATGGCCCTGGCCTCCACCCAGCTGCCACCCAGTCTGTTCTCCTCCCTTCCGGCTGCCCTGGCTCCCCCTGTCCCCCCAGACTGCTCTCTGCAACTACTCCTCTTCCAAAATGCCCACCTCTTCCGCAGCCACGACAGCACCTCCCGCCCTGGAGCTGCTGGGCCTGGCAAGAGGCATGGTGTGCCCCCCTCCCCACACCATCTTGGCAGGAACCAGTAAGGGACTGAGCTCCCCGTGCTGCCCAGAGCCTCCCAAGCGTGCCCCTTCCACCTGCCCTTCCCTCACCCACAGCGCCCCCTAACGCCCTGGGGGAGGTGACCAAGGAGAGTGGCCCCTCACCATTTCCCAGGAAGATAAGGGACAGAGGCGTCCTGTCAAGGAAGGGATTGCGAGAAAAAAGGCTCTGGAAGACACTGGAATTTATATCCCAGATCTGTCAAATCTCGAAAGGGTTACAAAACACACACCCCCAGTCCTCTCTTCATATTCCTGTCCCTCAGTATTACCCCTTCCTTTCCCCAACCCCAGTCCCAGAGTCCTCTCCTTTTGGGTACATTGTTGCCACCACTCATTTGGAATTTAGATTGGACCACCTCCCAGTGCTCTGATAGTGGTAAAATATGCTATCATCCAAACTCAGAGGATGGCTTGGCAGCCAGGCATAGAGGAGGTGACACATGAACTGAATTCTGAAGACTAAGTGTCAGGCAAACTAAGCAAGGAAAGAGTATTCAAGGCACAATTGCATGTACAGGGATGCCTGGGTGGCTCAGTCAAGTGTCTGCCTGCAGCTCAGGTCAGGATCCCTGGGATCGAGTCCTGCATCGGGCTCCTTGCTCAGCAGGGAGCCTGCTTCTCCCTCTGCCTGCCGCTCCCCCTGCTTGTGCTCTCTCTTTCGGTCTCTGACAAATAAATAAAATCTTAAAAAAAAAAAAAAGAAAGAAGAAAGAATTGCATGTACAAAAGCCAACAAGCAGGAAAGAGTAACCTCAAAGGATTAGAAGAAGTTTGGGAAGGGCTCACTTTAAAGAGAATGTTGGAGACACGAGCCTACAGAGACAGAGCGGAGCGAATTAATGAGGAATAGACATCTGACAGGCAAAGAACAGGTGGGCAGAACGCATTCTGGGCAGGAAAATAGAATGTGCAAAGCACAGAGTTATTAAAGAGCATAGTGATCTCTGGAAGTTAAAACCAAATCAGCAGAAAAATAAGATAAGTGGGAAGATGAGAAAGGAGTAGAAGGTAAGATCCTTGTTTTCCTTAACCTTTGGTCTGAAGACAATATAGCACTAAGGAGTCTTAAGCAGGGAAGTAATGGAACATATTTTCACTTTACAAATATTCCTCTGGCCAGAAGACATGTGGGAAACAGATTAGGTTTTATGTAGTCTTTTTTATTTAATTTTTATTTTTAAATTTAAATTTAACTAATTAACATATAATGTATTATTGGGTTCAGAGGTAGAGGTCAGTGATTCATCAGTCTTATAGAATACCCAATGCTCAGACGCCTGGGTGGCTCAGTTGGTTGGGCGACTGCCTTCGGCTCAGGTCATGATCCTGGAGTCTGGGGATCGAGTCCCACATTGGGCTCCCTGCCCAGCGGAGAGTCTGCTTCTCCCTCTGACCCTCTTCCCTCTCGTGCTCTCTATCTCTCATTCTCTCTCTCTCTCAAATAAATAAATAAAATCTTTAAAAAAAAGAATTAAGAAAAAAAGAATACCCAATGCTCATTACATCATGTGCCTTTCTTAATGTCCATCACCCAGTTACCCCATCCCCTCACCCCCTTCCCTGTTTTATGTAGTCTTCTAATCCAACAGTATTAGGGGTTTTTTTTCCTACCAAAATGTTACTGCAAGGAGTTTTCCCATTGCATTCTACCTTAAAATTTGATGAGAGATAATAGTTTTAATGCTTATGGATCATCATAAGGATGTACTGGATTAGGAAGGATTGGAAGCAGGGGGACACATTAGGAGGCTCTCAGTTGTCCAGGACACTGATGATGAGAGTCTGAGCTAGCATGGAGTCAGAGAAGAGAAAGAAGGGGCAAGAATTTGAGAAACAGATTAAATAACTTAAAGAGGGGCCTTAAGTAGAAGCAAAGAGATGACTTATCTTGGGTGAACAGGGAAATGATAACAGTAGTCACCCAAGAGGGGCAAGACATAGAAGAAAAATTGGGACAAAGGAAAAATTTGGTTTTGGGAATGCCGATCCTGAGGTGACCAAGGCACATCCAAGTGGAAATGGTGAGCCTTCATTTGGAAAGAAATACAGGCTCTGGCTGGCAAAGACCAGAAAAGTGGGAATAAATTGCCGGGCATCATCAGTATATAGAGGTCCCAGTAGAAGCTTGAATGAAAGCAACAGAGACTGGGGCACTGGGGTGGTGCAGTTGGTTAAGCGTCTGACTCTTGATTTTAGCTCCGGTCATGATCTCAGGGTCTCAGGGTCGTGGGATCCAGCCCCACACACCCAGCTCCAAGCTCAGCACAGAGTCTGCTTAGCCCTCTTCCTCTGATCCCCCATCCCCAGCTCATGAACGCTCTCTCTTCTCAAATATTTTTTTTAAGAAAAGGAAAGTAACAGACTGCAGGGTGAGCAGAGAGGAGGGCCAGGTATGGAAGCTTAGGGGCCATTTACATTTCAGCACCCAACCAACTGAATGGGGTGCCTGGGTGGCACAGTTGATTGACCATCCATCCAACTCTTGGTTTCAGTTCCAGTCATGATCTCAAGGTCTCGAGATCGAGCCCCACATCAGGCTCTGAGATCAGCACAGAGTCCGCTTGAGACTCTCTCTCTCTCTCTCTCTCTCCCCGCCCCCCTTCGGCCCTCCCCACCATGCTCTCACTCTCTAAAACAGAAACTCCTAAAACAAAAATAAAAGTTAAAAAAAAAGACTGAAGGAGTAGGAGGAAAGCACTTCTGAGCAAGACCCCAAGTCCAGAACGGTACAATCAGCACACAACCAAACGTGTTAAATGCTACAGAAGTAAGGCCCAGAGGCTTCCATACTTGCTGATATACAAGTCTCTGGAGACCGCTTAAGGAAAAGTTTAGCGGAATGGAGGCAAGAATGAAAGCCAGATTATGGTGAAGAAGAGGAAAGCATAGATGCAAAACCATCAAATGTCACTTTCCTTTTTAGAATTTTTGCCAAATGGCTGGAGACTGAAAGAAATGTAGGATAGAGCAAAGATTCTCTTGGGGCGAAGATTTGAAAATGTCCATAAGGATTGGGGATGGTTCCAACAAAGGGAAAGTCACTGAAGATGAAAAAGTCTAGGGAGAATAATAGCTCTGCTGGTGGTGAGCATGGTGTGGTCCGGATACGGGTCAAATCACGATGTTGTATGCCTGAAACTCATGGAACACCACGTATCAACTATACTTCAAAAGAAACTCAATCCTGGGGTGGGAGGGAGCCCAGGGATGAGGGGCAAACTCTTATATGAGTGATGAGGTACATGGGAGGCCTCTTTTTCCATTGTTCAGAATCATTGCGGCAGCTTCTAGTACTTTGGCTCTGAAATGAAACCATTTCTAACTAAGGGTTCCACAAAGAAAGTCCCTTCTGCACTAACTTCTGTGATCTTCAGAACCAATAGGATCCCTAGTATAAAAAGAGGGGAAACACCAGAAAGAGAGATGTAAACACAACAGAGGTATTAAGCACTGATTTACTGGGTACATCTGACTCATCGGAAAACCAGCACAATTTTAGACCATCTGTGGATACATGTTATTTTGGTCCGACTTCCCAACCAGTTCTCCTAAGAACTTCGTTATAATTCATAATTTAAATGAAATATTTTGTATTTCAATGCCACTAACTTTGTGTCATTTCAGTCAATTAAAAAAAAACTTCTATTTTCTCTACTTGTCTATGTTTAAAATAGGTTATCTGCTTTGCTCAAGTAGACACTTTATAGGATGGCATTCGTCTAGTTTTGAGCATTTCCTAGAACAAGAATGACAAGGGATCTAGAGTCAGAAAATACTAGTTGGAGTCCCTGCTTTATCTTACAGTAAATGTAAGAGGTTCACTATTTGCATCATAAGAATAATAAATGTCTTTATTGGACTATTTTAAGATACCTGTGGAAAAAGCTCTCTACAAATACAGACTTTCACGTTCTAAAGAAAAGTGATGTGATAATACCCTTAATGAACGAAGTAACCTCATTTCTAGAGATAATATATATTTCATTTAGTAAACCACAAAAATCAACCAGCTGAGTTAAGTGAGTTTCAAAAAAAACTTTGAAGTTCTTCAAGGGCATTACTGATTTCTGAGAACATATAAGAAAAGTATGATTTGGACAATTAGCCTCTATCCATCAGAGTGAAATACTGACAATAAGGACTTAAAGCATAAAGATTAAGAAATGGACACATTACTCCAAAGAAATTAAGCATCTTTGTGGCTTGGCATCTTATATATTTTTTTTGCATAAAGAAAAATTAAGCTTCCAGATTGCCTTTATTCCTTATTTTAGTGCCCATGTAAACCTGACACTTGACTCTATGATACCCACTGCCCTAGCGCTCATTTAAGCTTTGATCTTTAAACAGCATATATGCTTATAATCTCATTTATTATCTCATTATCTGTTTCTTCTTTCACTGTCTGGAATCTGCTTTTATTTTCTCATATAGCAAGGCAACATCTGTGTCCTAAGTAGTTTCATATGTATTATAGATCCCTAACAAACACTTTTTGATCAATTTTATTTGCTCTGTTAGAAATGTTCACATTTACGACTCAAATAATGATTCTGATTATTATTATATAAAACTAGAACAGTACATAGGGCATCTCTCCAGGTTTCTATCTTTAGGGACAATCTTTCCTTAAACTTACATGAGCTCATACTGACACACACTTCCAATATCAGGCTTTCCTACACTTATTCTAGGATGTATTTATTCTTTTTTTTCTTAAAGATTTTATTTATTTGACAGAGAGAGGCACAGCGAGAGAGGGAACACAAGCAGGGGGAGTGGGAGAGGGAGAAGCGGGCTTCCCGCTGAGCAGGGAGCCCGATACGGGGCTTGATCCCAGGGCCCTGGGATCATGACCTGAGCTGAAGGCAGATGCTTGATGACTGAGCCACGCAGGCACCCCTCTTTTTTCTTTTTAAACATAGATCTTTACCTATTCTAAAAATTTGCTCAAGTTTCCCAGGAAGATATGTTATTTTTATTAAAGCAATAATTAGTGTACATCATCTTTTCTAATCCACATTATACACTATAGTCATATTCATCTTCTTTAATTGGCCTGTTACTTTTTCCAAAAGGGTTCCTCATAGAATTTTTTTTTCCAATTCACTGTTAGTATTTTGCTCTTCTTGATTTGCCCTTATTACATGCTGTATGCTGTTTGTATGTTATTATCTTTGAGAAGTTGTGGCATAAAGTAAGGATTTTTAAAATTTGTTTTTAGTAATCTCCATACCCAATGTGGGGCTCAAACTTACAACCCTGAGGTCAAGAGTTGCATGCTCTTCCAACTAAACTATCCAGGTGCCCCTAAAATAAGGATTTTTGTTGAGAGGGTAGGCTCTTGATTTTTAAAAGAATTATAATCCATTTCTAAGGTTGATGATATATGGAGACAATGAGCCCTGTGTTTATCACCTTTGAGGTGTTAGCACCCTATATGAGCAGATCCCAAGACAAAAATTTTCTTTAGAATCACTTAACCATTTACTGTTTTTGTTTTCTTTTTTATTCAAGGCTATGCCTTTGACTACACCTAAAGATTCTTCAGGTAAGTCCAGCCCACTCTTGTCTTCCTATGTTTTGAATTCTTTCTAAGAACCACTGTTATTTAACAGTTTCACCTACTAACCATTCACCCTTGACTCTCACAAATCCCCTTTAAATGTCACCTGTACTTTTTTGGCGTTCCCCATCATTTTCAGCCCACTGCTCTGTATGTATAGTCAATAAAAAATAATGCATTTAACTGCAAGCATTTAACTGAGTTTTCCTGCCCATTAGTCCTAGCCTGAACATTACTAGTACTTGAATATGCTCAGACTACTACTTGATCAGTTTGGCCCAACGCCAAGGTACAAAGTCTGAATACCAATTCGAGGCAGCAAGACAACAGCTTACAGCAGCCAGGATCACCAAATGCTGCTAAGTACGTCACACAAACTCCAAAAACCTTGGTGCTTTAATATAACAAAGATCCATATTTCTCCCTTACGTTCTGGTCTGATACAGACCTGGTAGTTTCTCCCATCTTGTCGTTATACAATTGTATATGCTTCCAACAAGGAAAGCAGAGGAGAGCTGGAGAGGTGGGGTTTCTTAAGGAGGCAGGCCTGGAAGTGACCAAATTCCTCTGTCCTCACCCTATGTGCAGAGCTAATCATATGGCCCAGATGTGTCACGGAGGCTGGGAAATGTGCAAAGTATACAGACATTTGTTAAGCACTATTGTCTCTGGTCATCTAGTCTAAACCTCACCTTTGGTTTTAAATATAATTGAGAAAAACTTTAGCGCCTTTCTCACTGTCATTCCTTTAAGGCTGAGCAGCCTTCAGAAAGTTCCCTTGCCATCTTAGTGGGTTCCTTGAGCAAACAGTGTGGGAAGTAACAAGAGATACAGTAATGTGGGGGTACAATCTTGACTTCATGACAGTGTGGATTGCACGCGGGGCCCTGCATTTTAGGGCTCCTTCGGGTTTTGTGGAGATTTCATGAGGAAAGCAAAGGTGGGAGCAGAATCCTATATTTGGGGCTACTTGTCAGCTTCTCAGCTATCCCCAAACATGATCCCCAGGGTCAGGTGCCAAGAAATATATGCTGCAGGTTTGATAATTTCTCACTCTCTGGGTCAAAAAAGCTGCTTGGACTCAGCCCTGGGAAAGTAATGAGAAATTGGGTGTGATTCACTTAATATGGCAGAGGTAGGGCGCTTTTCTTCAGTGATCCAGGGTGAGAAATAAAACCAGACGGGTTCAAACATCCAACACAAAAATGAGGTTTTTTTTCAGGCCTCTGCATTCCTCGGAAGCAAAAACAGACACTGAACACACTGCTGTGAAACAGGTATGCTAAGAATAGTCTGGAATAGTAACCTATCTGTGCCTCACTGTAGCCTCATTGCAGCCTATTCCCCAAAGTATGGATGCTCAGAAAACTAAACAGGACAAATCAGCCTACTTGCAATTTTACTTCATTGGGACACTTAAATAATTTAAAGTTAACTGATTTGATTTTCAGTTTGATTTAGACCCACTGTGTTACACAGTCCAGCACAGGGACAGGCAGCGGGCACCTGTCTGTGCGATCCATCCCTCTCCAGAAAGTAGTAATTGTCAAAGTGTTACCTTTCACTCACAGCAGGTATCTCTGAGGAGCTTCAGCACCAGAATTCTGTTTGACGGGTAGAAATATAGCCCTTTCATGTGCTCAATGCAGTGAGAAACAATTGCAAAATAACCCTGATGGTGGGTGAGCATTTTACAACACTGCGCTATGGCTGCAGTGGCATAGCATTGGCTATCACTCATCAATAGATTTTTCTGGCGTGGAGTGGTCCTTTTTAAGGTTTTATTTATTTGCCAGAGAGAGAGAGAAAGAGAGCACACACAGGGGGAGTGGCAGGCAGAGGGAGAGGCAGAGGGAGAAGCAGGCTCACCGCTAAGCAGGGAGCCCGATGCAGGGCTCGATCCCAGGACCCTGGGATCATGACCTGAGCCCAAAGCAGACGCTTAACCGGCCGAACCACTCAGGCTAGGAATGATTTAATAAATAGTGGCAGATGGAGTTGTGAGTGTCCTTGGAGAACCGACTAATCCTACAATCTGTGAACGTGCTCTATTTACATTGATGGCTTGGCCTTTGTCGGAGACAGAAAATGAATACGATAAGGAAACTGGCAGAAGGGTAACAAGCTGCCAGAATTTAGAAGCTGTTCTCCTATCTGCACCGTTCCAGAGTTGAGTCTTAGTCAAAGCCATAGTAATTCCTTGCTCTTGCCTGGCAAACTCACTACTTTTGTTCAGAACCCTGACCAGATTAGCTAGCTAAGCAAGGGATCGGCCCTACCAGCCTCCGCAGATCATTTTTTGCTTTCTGACTCTATGAGCCTCCTCAGGTTGCCATAACAAATTACCACAGACTGGTCGGAGTAGAAAGCATGAATTTATTTTCTCGCAGTTCTAGAGGCTGGAAGTCTGAGATCAGATTGCCAGTATGATCAGGTTTTTGGTGAGGACCCTGTTCCCGGCTTGTAGATGGCTGTGTTCAGGCTGTGTCCTCACATAACAGAGAGAGACAAAGAGCAAACTCTCTGGTGTTCATTTTTGAAAGGGCACTAAATCCTAATTCTTTTAAGTGCCCCACCCTCACGATCTCATCTGAACCTAATTATTCCACAAACTCCCTTCTCCAAAGTGCATCACAATGGGGGCTAGGGCTTCACCATAGGAATTTTGGGTAGGACATAATTTAGCCCATAACACTAAAATATGAAGAAGATTCTAGTAGTTTCTTGATGGATCTCCCTGTTCCTCACCATATGATCTAGTCTCAACAGAAGTTTTTGAAAAAGAGAAATCAGATAATGTCCCTCCCTGTTCAAAATCCCCTAATGACCTCCCATCACACTTAAAAGAAACTATTCCATGGACTCTACTGCTCCATATGATTCAGACTCCTATTTCCTTCTTTGTTGACTTCACTCCTGCCATACCAAGTCTCTCAATATTCCTCAGGCATATCACACTCACTTCTCCTTCAGGGACTTTGCAGTTGCTGTCTCCTTGGTTGGGAGCACACTCCTCCAGATCTTTAAATGGCTTGTTCTCAGTCTTCATGTTCACCTCCTTAACTGTCACCTTATTGGGGCACTCCACTTCCTCCAATTCTCTCAAACTATATGTTCTGGTTAATGTAAGTACCGTATCTTCTTCAAAGGACTTCATATATGAAACTTCACCTTGTTTCTCTTTATAGTCTCAGTGACTAGAGCAGTGCCTGGCATATAGTAGGCAGTAAATTAAAATTTATCACAAAAAATAATCACGACACACAAGCCAACAACTTCCACATATATACTGTCATCCTAATCAGCGCCACATACCTAACTGCCTCCTTGGTGTCCCACCTTGACAATTTCAGAGACATCTCAGAAGTTTTCAAAACTGATTAATCTACCCACTGAAACCTATGTATTCTACCATGTTCCTCTTCACATAGTGATTCCTGCAAAAGCTAGGAGTCATCTTTAATGTTTCCCTCCTCTCCTCCTTATATCCAGCCAATAACCGATCCTATTATTTTATCTCTAAAACACATCACAACTCTTGTCGTCTTTGCTCCATCTCTACCACTGCCACTCTTGTTCAAAATGCTACCATCTCTCGCTGGGAGCACAGCAACTTCCAACGGGTCTTCCCACTTTCATTCTTGGCACCCCTCTTCCCTTATTTTCTAAGGAGCAGCTAGAGTGATGCTGGGTATTTATTTTAATAGCAATAGTTTGGGGCACCTGGGTGGCTCAGTCGAGCAACCAACTCTTGATTTTGGCTCAGGTCATGATCTCGGGGCTGTGGAATCCAGCCCCGCGTCAGATTCCGCACCAAACATGAAGCCTGCTTGGGATTCTCCCTCTCCCTCAGCCCCCCACCCCCACTCAAGACTCACTCTCTCTCTCCAAAAAAAACCCCAGTAAGAATAGTTAGTATTCTACTATGTGCTAGTCTGTTGGCATTTGAAGACAAAACCAAACATGAGTTTTGGCCCTCCTAAAGATTAAAAAATGCAAACCTGTTCACGTAACTACTCTATATAAAAAAAACTTAAAAATCTGTTCATTGACCTCAGAATAAAGGCCAGTGTCCTCACGTGGTCACGAGTACCTGTGTGACCTGGCCCTGTCTGCTCTGCCCTCGGCTTGTGCGGCGCTCAACTTCTCTCAGTTCTGGCTGCAGTGGTCTCACTGCCCTCTGAAGCTGTCCCCTGCTTTTCCCCTTCAGAATTTTCATACCTGATCTTCCCCACTCTTGTCCTGAGTAACCTCTGCTTCTTGCAGGCCTCAACTGAAATGTCTCCCCTCAATGATGCCTCCAGTGAAACACCGAATCAAAACAGAGTCCCTCCTGTGAAATTTTCTTCACAGCTCTTACACTTGGTTTTAACATAGGTGGTAATTACAGATTGATCTGTAACTGCCCAACAGCTGCTTCTGCCATTAGATTGGGAATTCCAGGAGTTCAGAAGTCATGGTCTGTTTTCTGAACTGCAACATCTTCAAAGGCTGAGCTTAAGGCCAGGTATGCAGTAAGGATTTACTATTTATTATTGTCGCCAAAAGAAGTGGGACACTCTCTCCCACCCCAAAAAGTACCCAATGACCTTTTATCTCTGGCCCCTTGAGTGGCCTAAAACAAAATGCACCAACAGGTTACTACACCGTACGACATGCCAAGTAACTGAGAAAAAGAAGTAGTGTCTTCACATGGCTTTCATCGAAATTGTTCAGTTTTCTGTTCAAGAACAAAAGTTTTCTATAAGTAGTACAAAAGAATCATGCAATCATGTTTCTTCTTGTAAGGAACTTACTTATATTTGGTAATTATTTGTCTCCAATTGTTTTTTTAAGGCATACCTTTAAATCTATTTTTTATGATCAACTGCCAATTTACGAATCAAAGTGTTGGGATTTCATTATCCAAGTGAAATTCTGCTACACAAAAAAGTGTGAAGACACGTGTTCTATCCAGTGATTCGGTTCTTCTTAGCTAAAATTACTTTGCCGTATTTAACATAGAGCTTGACATAGATTTTTTTTTTCTCAAGTTTTATTTAAGTAATCTCTACACCCAACATGAGGTTCTAACTCACAACCCCGAGATCAAGAGTCACATGCTCTTGTGAGTGACCGAGCAAGGGGCCTCATCCACGTAGATTTTTAAAGCCCCAAATATTATTTTGTTTTCACAATAACATTATTATTAACAACCACAAAAGGCCTCCTCTCTAAATCCAGGTGTTTTTAATGAAAATACAAAGAATGAAGTAGCCAATCATAATAGAAGATTATTTTGGGATCAGCCTGAAGCAATTGGTTATACTGATTAAATCAGGTTTGAGGGCCAAAACCAAGATATCTCCATCAAGGCTGGCAATCTAGACAGGGCCCATGGACTAAGAAAGACTTTACGTATTTAAATGGTTCAAAAGTAACCAATAGAAAATATTTCATGAAGTCTAAAAACTGAATTAAATACAAAGTTCACACAACCAGGCTTACTCCCTTACATCGTGTCTGTCTAGGTCTACTTTCACACCGGGATGGCAGAGTTTGGTAGTTGTAAAAGAGACTTCTCACTTTTTTTTTTTTACTGTAATCTCAGTAATCTATTTTACATTGAGAGCTGTATATCTACACAGATACAGAGCCAAAAAGTTTCACAAAACAATATTCACACAATGACAATGTGTTCTACTGTGTTCTATTCAATTCTATTTCATTTAAACCACACTTACAATGTTATTTCTGATTCTGACCCACCAATGAATGCTACTCACAGTTTGAAAAAATTAATTTGGATGGGTTTTCTCCTGGTTACATAATAAATCACTTAGGAAGCTCTTGAAAAAACACTAGGCTCCACGCCAGACCAGTCAAATCAACATCTCTGGGCACCTGGGTATTACTCTTCAAAAACAGCAAGCAAACAAATGGCCACTCCTGGTGATCTTATTGAAGAGCCTGGCCCAAGAACGAATCCTCTTGCTTTTTAAAGCAGGGGTCTTCACTTGGGAGTCTGTTAGAAATGTAGAATCTCAGGCCCCAACCCAGAACCACTGAATCAGATTCTGCTATTTAACAAAGACGACTGGGAAATTCACATGCCTGTTAAAGTATGAGAAGCACGGATCTAAACCAAGAAAACAGTTCGATTCAGCACCGCAGCATTGGGTTATGCTCTCTTCTTCGGGAAAGGAAAATTAACATATTTGCCCCCGGTTAGTATTGAATTTGGACCTGCAAGGGCAAAATGTGAAATGGCAAAAATAAAGCACATCCAAAGAGAAAAGCTATTTCCTGTGTGGGAGTTTCTACCTGTAGGAGGCATCCCACTCCAAAAAAGGGGAGTGGAGGTGGAATCCAAGACCACAGCATGAGTGACTTTGATGTGCCAAACCCAACTAGACATCTAAGCAGGGTCCCACCTGATTGCAACCCTGCCCTCCCCCACTCCTGTGGCTGCAGTCAGACCCATGACACAGCTTTCTCTCACCCAACCTCTTGCACCTGGGCCAGAACCAGACCGGCTTCTAGGAACCGGAGTATAGGCTCTGCTACTGTCCATCTGATCAGAAACATCCGTGTTTCAGAAACCAAAGCTCTCTGGTGCATTTCATCCCAGTGAGATCAAAGGCAGAGTTTCTGAGTTTCCTCCGGCTGCTGAATCTGAGGCTTCCCAGGGACACAGTGAGTCACAGAGGAGCCACGGAGGGGTGAGGTCTCCAGCAACCTACACAAACTCCTTGGCAACTGGAACCTTGGACGGAAAGTTTTCCCTCTCTAATTTCCTCAGGCCTCTTCTACAGTTTAAACTATTTGTGTTCTCACAGCATTTCCAAATACTGGTTTTACCCTTCACTGACCTGAGCAACTCTATTTGGCACTATTAACTTTTTAAGTGCTGGTAAGATACCGCAACATTTAGTTTAGATTTTGCTCTGTTCTGGTTTTGGTGGAGAGGACGTAAAACGGAGGTACTAGATTTAGAAGCATGTATCGATAAAAATTTAATCAAATAACACAAGGTCTAGACATGAGTTTCAGAAGCCATCTCTCTTTCTTCACAGCTCCCTTCCAAAACAAACAGTAAGAAAACAAACCAAAACAGACCTCATTTAAGTTGACCACATATTCACCTCTCTAGAGAAGCTTTCACAACTTCTCTTGGATGTTACTGCTCTCAGTCCCTTGTGAGAGAGAACTCTTCCTAGGGTACTGGTTCTCAAAGTGTGGTACCAGGAGAATCCACTTCACTTGATAGAAATGCATATTCTTGGGCCTCACCCCCAACCAAACCTAGTAAATCAAAAGCTCTGGGGCTGGGGCCTAGTCCTCCACGTGGTTCTGAAGCATGCTAAAATTTGAGGACCTCTGTTCGAGGTAATAACTAAATTCACAGCAGCTATAATTTAAACTGGTCTCAAAGACATACTGACCATGTTTCAGAAAACAGCTAGTTCTAACCCATATCTTTAAAAAAAGTTGAGTTTATGAAATAGGATTCTGAGCATAGATAAAGATCGACTTTTCATGGCCACCACAGCACTTTTCCAGTAAGTGCTTAAAAAGCTGTATAAACATTACCAAGCCTCGTTAGTCCTCAGTTACCTTATGGGTGGGTCATCTTTTGTTGACCGTGTACTCCAATGGACATGAATCTGTCAGAAGGAAGAGAACACATTGCTCTCGTTTTGCCATTCAGTTAGAACTTCCAGTCAATAAACTAGATAAATTAATGTCTACATGGAAAGAATTAAAATACCTCCAAACAAAGCAAAGTTGACTTACCACGATTCTCTTAGCAAGAACAAACCTCTGTTCCCACAACTAGGTGCTTTAAAAGTTAAAAGGTAAGTTAACATGCATACAAATATAAAGACACATGCAGTGTCTTAAGATGTTTGCCCAATGAACCATAAACTATGGTTTACCAGGGATTTATGAACAAAGTGCAGACTGAAAGTCACTGCCCAATCCTCTCGGATAGCTGTAGCGTCTAGAGGAGCTCAAGCCCAACATCTATAAAGGCTCGAAGTAGAAATATCTTGAAATCACACTCATGGATATTAAAAGATTGCTAAATAACAACAAAGGGTTAGAGGCAAATGATTTTTCATTTACAAAGTTAAAAAGGAAAAAGGGTAAATTTGGGGTAATATTTTAAAACAACCCACATGGTCTATTGGAAAGGCAGAAAAAGAAAATTCCAGGTAGAAAGAATTTCTTTCTGCTTGAAATTTACATATCATGCATTTATTCATTCATTAGTCTGTTACCTGGTCTTCCTTCTCTCCTCTTCACACTTTGAGCTCTCCTTGCCTAAGGGATCGAAAGTCATCCATTGGTGATGAGTATTCTGACTTATAATTACTGATCACCAAGAAAACACAGAAGTTTTGGTTAAGTACAAGCTATGTGATTTTGAGCAAATTATTTAAGCTCTCAAGAGCGTGTTATTTCTGCAACAAAATTGTAATACTTTTTATACTGTTCTTGATAGGAGATATCCTACACATTCTACCAATACGATTCCCTCTTAATAAGGCGGAACATAGTGGAGAAACACAGCAGATATTAATTTGGGTATTTCATTTTGCTTTGTGAACTAAGTATCAACATGCCAAATTTATCTTAGATGTCCTTTCACCTCAAAATGTCCAAAGAGAATTTACTCCCCCAGGCAACAAAGTCTCTTTTTTAATCAGTGTTTACCAGCCATATTATTCCTATTAATCAAGCTAATCACATCTATTACCTTCTTTATAATCTGACAAATCCAAAGAACATCACAGAATACCGTCTCTTCCTTTGTAACATCTCCCTAACCCTCCCTTTCCCCTTGCCTCATCCTCTTGCGTCTGGACTATTACTATAATAAGTTACGTAGTTTTCCGGCTTGCAGTGTCTTTTTCTAGTCAGTCTTAGGAACATAGTGGATGATTAGACAACCCTCAGTACTATACTGCATGGGTTTGACTCCTAGCTCCACCCTTTCATAGTTATATGGACTCAGGCAACTTATTTCAACACAAATAGCTCCCATTTTTTTCACCTGGAGAATGGAGATCATAAAATTATCTTACTTTTTTGAAAATTAAGTGATACAATCAATATAAAATACAGTACTCCGTTCGGAGTAAGCACTATATAAATGTTAGCTTATTCTTTTATTCATTGACCAATTACTCTTACTAAATCAGATTTGATCATGTCATTGCCCGCTCAGAAAAAATCCAGAATCACTTCCCAATGCCAGTAAATTAGATTCTAGGAGTGCCTGTCACAGTCAGTAGAACATGTCTTGGGATTTTAAGTTCAAGCCCCACGTTGGGTGTAGGGACTACTTAAAATCTTAAAAAAAAAGTTAGATACTAGAGCAGAATATCCATAAATGACTGATAATTTTCTTGGAGAACAAATATTCTACATATTCCTTAAAGTAATGCCCTTTCCTCAAGCAACCATGTCAACTAACACAGAAAGGAAAGCTAGTATTTGGATGCTAACATAGGGGATGATTTACCTATTTCACTGGTAACACCTCATAATCCAATTTGGAGGACCCATGTGCAAGATAGCCTCTCCATTTCTGATAGGTGCTGTGTCATCTTTTCCCCTAATCCTCTATTGTTTCAACTTCTGAATGTCTCAGTTCTAAATACCCTAGTTTCTTCCCCCATCACAACCTTATAGGTGGTTCGTTGTACTTCATGTAGTTCCAAAGAATCTGAGAACACTTAGAAAAATGTTTACAGGGGGGAGGGGAGTGTTTACAGTAGGAGAAAAAAATACATAATACCCTGTTAAATAAAATTTAAATTTTATTTTTTTTTAAGATTTTATTTATTTATTTGAGAGAGAGAGAATGAGAGATAGAGAGCACGAGAGGGAAGAGGGTCAGAGGGAGAAGCAGACTCCCTGCTGAGCAGGGAGCCCAACACGGGACTCGATCCCAGGACTCCAGGATCATCCAGGCGCCCTAAAATTTAAATTTTAAAATGCAGCCAAATGACCCCTCTTAAGACCTGGAGTATTCAAACCAATTTTCCCCATAAGTGTTTGAGTTAGGCCCAATAAAATGCATCTATCTACCTAACTACATTATATGTCTCTTTACTTCTACATCTATTTATCTGTAAATTAGGCAGGCAACTGACACATCGGGTGGAGGCTGGAGTTGTTTGTTCATGACATCTGATAATGAACAGTAAATTGATGATATGTTCAGGTACTCAAAGTTCTTCTAAAAGGCGAATCCATTGCACGACTAAAAATTGAAGAATTGGGGGAGAAAAGCTGACACTTTACCTGCAAAATAAACTTTGAGGTTATTCAAAATAAAACTAAATGTCTTAGAATAAATGTTGAAATAGTGGGAAAGACTGCAGCTATTTTAAAACAATCTCCAGGGGGGAGGGGGAGTGGTTCAGAGAAATGTAGGGATGTGGAAAACCTACATCTCAGTTCTACAGAAATAAAATACAGGATGAGGCTCAAAACAGAATAGCCGAGACTTAGAATGCAGGATTATTTTTCCACAAAGTGGAACAAATTTACTCCTCAGTGTAAAAAAGAAAGTGAACAATATCCTTGCCACACTCTGATGTAATGAAAATATTATGAGGAACAGAGAAAAACTGTTTCAAATGTTCACTGTTTTGCACTGGGCAGCCCAAGTTTATTCTCTGTTGCCCTGGTGCGATTGTCAGTAGCGCCCCCTTTAGCTCTTAAAAGTGTCTTGGTTTAGGTAAGTTTTAGGTTCACCCTATATGTATAAAATTAGATGAACATTTTACATGTTGACTGATTAAAATGCTTATTTGCCTGATTTGCAAAAGTAGAGCTCTAACTCCAAATACCTGCTTCAGAAGGAAACAAACCAATGTAACTTTCTAAACAGGTGTTGCTTCTAGAATGTGAGGGCTTCCCAATTTCGTTTTACATATTATGGCAATAATTCTTGTGTGATTTGTAAATTCTAGTGTCTGGTAGGAATTACCATTTAGTTCTTTCTATTTGATAAGCCACCTGTACAAGGCCTCTGGGAAGGGCGTGGACTGCTGTGAACATGAAGCTAGACACAAGTCCCCCTGAGGTAGGGATTAAGGGGAGTGTATTAATCTCATACAAGGTCCCTTTACAAATCCTAGAAAGATCAATATATTCATAGGTCGCATGAGAAGTGTAAAGATTAAACCCTTAGGTTAATTTTTCTGATCCAATTCCCCCAATTTTCCACAAAAATGTCTTTCTAAGTCCTTGTAACTTTAAGATCTTTCCCATTCATGACTTGTCTAGAAAAGCAGAAGATACTTCTAGGTTACAGGGAGAGGTCTTACAGGGAGAGCCAAAGGAGTCTAATATTTCACTGGAAAATTGCTGGTTTGCATATACTGAAGGAACCTACCCATGGCTTTTTAGACAGATGTCTCTAGAGATAGCTCTAGTTTGTGCCAAGTCCTTTCTGTTTTATGAAATCCCATTAGAAAACCATTAAAGTGGACAATAAAGATAGGATTTTTTTAAACCACGGTCTCAAGCTAATTTAGGGAAACACCATCCTCCCTTTCTCTCAAACTTCACACACCCTCTAATGAATAATGTGCTTGATTACAGGAGATGACATGTGAGAACATTCTCTGTAAAGAAGTTGTACAAATGGAAGGCATTATAATGGTTAAAATTTCACATGTCTAAATCCTCCAGATTTCTTAGGGCGCTTGGCCCCACAATTGTACAGTGCTGAGAGCTGAACTGAAACTAGATCAGTCGGGGCGCCGGGGCGGCTCAGTCGTTGGGCGTCTGCCTTCAGCTAGGGTTGTGATCCCAGGACCCTGGGATCGAGTCCCACATCCTCTCCCACTCCTCCTGCTTGCGTTCCCTCTCTCCATGTCTCTTTGTCAAATAAATAAAATCTTAAAAAAAAAAAGAAACTAGATCAGTAGAGGTGATGTTTGCCATCCTGTTCTCCTTGTAAGTGGGTAGGAGGTGTGGCAAATGTTGCTGCAAGGCTAGCGTGTTTACTTCTCCCTCCTCAAACTTGTTTTGGCAGTCGGCTGAGCTAGCCAACTTCTTCTGAAGACGGTACGGTGGGGGAAGGGTTTGGTTAGGAGTAAATACTCGTCCTATTGACCTGGCTTTTTCCCCTCTTTGCACAGCTATTTCACATTGACTAGGGGGTGTACTTGTCTTTTCTTATGTGAGTGCAACATATACGCTTCAAAGGTTCTGAACTTCTGGCTTCTGAAGCCCAGAGAGGCAAATGAAAGGGAAATCAAAAAGAGAAAAACAAAGAGAAAAAGAGAGAGAGAAATGAAGGTGGAACAGAAAGAAAGCTAGAAAAGCAAAAGAATAGAGAAGAAGAGATTGAGGTGGAAATTTCTATTGGGTAAAGACCCTCTTTGTTCTGGGTTTCAGTTTCCTCTTCTGTAACAGGGATAATCAATACCTTTTAGGTAACTTGGGAGGATCCTGTCAGGTAAAGTATATCAAGGACATGAAGCAGTGCCTGGCATATTGCTGGCGACCAAGAATTATTATTGTGTTAGTATAACAAGAGATTGGTAGTGTAAGGAGTAATTTGTAAAAGTCACATTTGCATCAATGTATCTTTAGCCAAAGATGATTTTTTTTTTTTTTTTTTTTTTTTTTAGAAACGGTAATCCCTCCCCTTCCTGAAATGTATGGTAGATCTGATCCTTGCCTCTGGTCACCATTCTTGGTGCCCATGACCCAAGTATGCAGGGACTATGTACAGATCTGCTTCCTCTGTACCCTAATTATAAACCTATGATTCTTGTGTGTGTGGCCATAATTCTTCTAACACCCTTGGTTTACGTTTCAATAAAAATGACATGATTCATCAAATAACTCAGGGCCTTTTGCAATGGAAATAATTAGAAAGTAGTCAGAGATGCCTCATGGATTGCGCCTGAGCTCACTGAAGAGTCATGCCCTGAGTCCCAAGGGTTATTTGGTGCCAAGCCTGAACAGCGGCCACCTGGGTTCTGGAGTCAGCTGGTTTGACTTTGGATGGTGTAAGAGGCAACAGAAAAAGATAGATCATAAAAGGCCTTCAGAAATTCTTTTCAATTATAGGTGTGGTGTTTTCAACATTACCCTGTTTTCAGTGAGCTCAGCTCCACCCAGAGGAGAGAAGTCTATGTAGCCAGCCAAAGAGAAATGACTTTGTTAAAGCTCTGTATATAAAAATACAGAAGGAAGGTGGGGAAGGAAGCTGAGGCCTCTATCTTTACCCTCCGGTGTCATGTTATATGAAGCAGGAATCATCTAGTTACAAGTTCAGCCAGCAAACTCCAAGAAAGGTATCTACGGTATACCGGGTCCTGCGTTATGGCCAACCTCTGAGACATCTTCTGTGGTCTCTTGAATTCCTGCTCTTATCCCAGCTGAGAGAAATTCTATGCCTCATTTAGTTATAATCTTAGTCATAATCTAGCAACTGAAATAGATTCAAGCGGTATTCAGGCCATTCTGCTGAAGCAAAGAATTAGCAATTGAGAATATCATTTTCATATAGCCAAATATCTAAAAACACACTATGTGCAGGAGGTCGAGAAACACCTCATCTTTTTTGTACTGTCTTTTGGAAGTCCGTGGGTACTCTATAGGTCCATGCTTGCACAGGTCTTGCATGAGGGAACGGCTGTAATGCCACAAGACTATTCATACAGAGAGAGAATAAATCACAGAAACCTGGAACTGAAAACGACATCCACAATTATCTAGTTCAGTGGTTCTTGTTGCCAGCCGTACATTAGAATCACCTGAGGAATTATGCGCACTACCAATACCAAGCCCTACCCTCCAAGAAATTCTGGTTTAATTGTCCTGGGTTGAGATCTAGGCTTAAAAAATCTGGTTATCAAACAAAAGGATAAATGTATTAATAAATGCATAATTAATTAAAACCCTGTATTAATTAATGCATTAATAAGCAATAAACATAAACACTTTTCTAGAAAAGCTGGAAACAAAAGCAAATATTTGGAGGTAGGTTCTGGATTTGCTCCTTTTGGTGTTCCCAGCACACGGTTTCCGACGTGTTGTTGGGCGTTCTTCACACCACCAATTATCTGAGGACACCAGTCGGGCGTCTTACAAATCAACTCAGTTCTGACACTGTGCCCACAAGTAGGGCTGGATTCCACTGATCGAGGATTCAGTTTCACAGGCCCAGGTCCTTCTCCAACCCCACTTCCAACACCAGTAGCAAGCCCAGGTAGTTACCTGTACTTCTGACCGACCAGCTGTCGGTCAGCAGAAGTTCCCACAACCCTCTTCTTCCTTGGGTTCAGTTCATTGGCCAGAGCGGCTCACAGAACTTAGAGAAAAGTTTTACTTACTGTAATAGGATACATCTCAGTAAATGCCATATAGAAGAGATACAGCATGGCAGGAGGAAAGGGAGGAGAGCTCCCATGCCCCCTCCAGGGGTGCAACTCTCCCCGACTCTCCACCTGTTCACCGACCCGAAAGCTCTCTGAACCGCGTCTTTTTCGGGATTTCTACAGGGACTTCTACATAGATGGGATGAACTAAATCACAGGCCTCTGGCCTCTCACTCAGTCCCCAGGCCCTCTCTCTTCCCGGGAGGTTCAGGGGAGGGACCGAAAATGCCGACCCTCGCGTCACGTGATTCCTTCTCCTCGCAACCAGCCCCCATTTTTAGGTGTGGTCAAAAAGTCACCTCATTACCATAACAAGAGACACCTTTGTCGCTTTTATCACTCAGGAAATTCCACGGGTTTTAGGAGCTCTGTGCCAGAAACAGGAAGACCGAATGTATGTTTCTGATTAAAAATCACAACATCACACTTCTATACCTCACTTTGGTGAATCGTGCATGCAATAAAAAGAAGTAAAAATTAAGTACTGGCTCAAAGGTAAAATCTGAAGATACCATTAAAAAAAATTAATGGTGGTTTTAGAAATATATCCCCCGAGGGGCCTGGCTGGCTCAGTCAGCAGAGCATGCGACTCTAGATATCGGGGTTGTAAATTCATGGCCCATGTTGGGTGTAGAGATGACTTAAAAATAAAACCTTTAAAAAATAAATAAAAATTAAAATATGTTCCCCAATTTTTTTATATTCTTACCTTCAAGAAGTAGAGATTTCTGCCGCGGCAGGATCGCAGCCAATGAGGTTTATGCGAGACACAATTATTGCTAAATGAGGTAGAGCCTAATTTCCCTCCCCTTGAGTGTGGGCTGGATTTAGTGACTTGTTTCTAACCAATAAAACGAAGCAGAAGTTGTTGTGTGACTTCAGAGACTACGTCGTAAAAAGGCACTGTTGCCCTTTCTCTCTCATCACTTGCTCTAGGGAAAACAGCTGATGTACCAAGAGGACTCTGAGCGGCCCTGTGAGGCCCACATGGTGATGAACCATGGCCTCCTGCCACGAGCAATCTCCGCAAGCCATCTAGGAAGTGGATCCTCTAGCTCTGGTCAAGCAATCAGATGACTTCTCTTGAGGTTGCAGCCCCGGCTGACGGCTGGCGGCTTGACTGCAACCTCCTAAAATCGGAGGTAACCCGCCTCCTAAATTCCCGAACCTCAGAAACTGTGTGAGGTAATGTGTGTTGTTTCAAGACAGGAAGCTTTTGTACAATACAGTACAATAGAGAACTAATACAGTAATACATGATCCTTGGCTACCACAAGTGTGCATCCAGCTGAAGAACTACGTTACAGCTCTGAAAACATAATTCACTATGAAAGGCCTTCGAGGTTCTACCATGTAAAGAGGATTGCTGTGTAGTGGAACTCCAAAGGAAGATAACCACATTATGGTCTTTGTGAATTGAATGCACTGAAGCTTAGCAATTCGGAGCCTGTGTGCCAGTATACATTAGGTAGATAGGTATGGAGATAGGGAGATAGACTGACAGATGGGCAGAATATTATGCTTTGGGAATCCTCCTCAGAGCTGTGAGATGTCTGAGGAAGACAGTGATGGAACTAGTACATCAACCTTGACCTTTAAGTAGCCTATTGAGATTGCACCTAACATGCTACCAAAGCAGACAGATTAATAAGAAAAGTTCAAGTAAGATAGTTGACTAATCATTGCACCCCCTTACTTTTCCGGGTGTTAATTCTAACTCTGTTCTTGCCATTGTTGATTGCTATATCTTGTATTTTTCTTAAACTGCCAGCATTGTGCCTTTAATCTCCATATCTATGAAATGACTCGGCTCCTGACAAAGTTGATTGGATTAGAGGTTGACAACCTGATTCAAACCGGAACCTGAGATACATTTGCAAGAATTAAGAACTGAGACTTGGTTGAGGTACTCTCTTACATGGAGGATACGTTGGTATCCACTGTCACCCAGGAAGCGCGGAAACCTAGTCTGGAGAGAAAGAGAAACAGAAATAGAGAAGAGAGTTCTCTAGCATAACCTGTAATTTTATAATAATTATCAATTGCCCCTTATCACTGAAACTGGTTACAACTGGAGCTTTCCTGCAACCAAAAGACTGCAGCTCTCACACTATTCATATTCTACAGTTTAGACTATTAACATTAAAAATAATTTGAACTTTGTCTATTGCATATTGTAATAAGGTCCCAAAGGCAAGGCATCTTCTTTCTTTTGCACTTTAAATGATTTTCTTTTTTCTAAATTGAAAAACTTCCCAGAGAAATGGTACAAGTAAAAGAATTTATAAACAACATCTGTCTAGCTCATGTTATTGGTTATTTGTGTAAAAATTTGACTTATTACTCACACAAGGTTTTTCTTTCCCTCCCCCCCCCACTTTGGAAAAGAATAATCTATGATTTCCTGTAAGTAGAAGAGCCAGGGATTTTTTTTTTAATTCTGATCTAAGTTGTTTCTTCACTTTTAATTATAACACCTACTATGGCCCCATTCAGCCAAGAAAAATCTGACCTGGTGTGAAGCTTTAGAATACTTTTGATTTAAAAAAAAAGTTTCAGGGGCACCTGGGTGGCTCAGTCAGTTAAGCATCTGCCTTCGGCTCAGGTCATGATCCCAGCGTCCTGGGATCGAGCCCCGCATCGGACTCTCTGCTCCGCGGGGAGCCTGCTTCTCCGAACTCTGCCTGCCTGTCTGCCTACTTGTGATCTCTCCCTCTGTCAAATAAATAAATAAAATCTTTAAAAAAAAAATAAGTTTCAATAGCAACAATAGGTCAATTTAAGTCAAAAGGACAATCATGCTCCCATAAATCACTGAAGAGATACAAAGAAAAAAAAAAGTTTGCAAAACATAACATGCCCCTTAGAAAAAAAGTATTGGGGTGCCTGGGTGGCTCAGTCGTTAAGTGTCTGCCTTTGGCTCAGGTCATGGTCCCAGGGTCCTGGAATCGAGCCCCGCATCGGGCGCCCTGCTCAGCAGGGAGTCTGCTTCTCCCTCTCCCACTCCCCCTGCTTGTGTTCCCTCTCTCGCTGTGTCTCTCTCCATCAAATAAATAAAATCTTTAAATAAAAAATAAAAAAAGTATCATTATTATCATAATTCAGTCAAATAGGAACATTTTTATTTTACTGTATATGATTAATGAGATGGATAACAAAGACTAAGAAATGCAGCAATACCTCCCTCTATTTCTTTTTCCAACAGTATTTGGATGATTTTTGAATTCCAGAAGAGCAGTGAGGTCTTTTCATCATGGGCTTTTTTTCTTGTTTCTGGGGAGGAAAAATATCTGGTTTAGTAGTGACGTCTAGTGTAAGAGATTGTTTTTCAGAATATTTCAACTCTTCTTTGGGGCATTGACCTCAGGTCTGAAAATTGCAAGATGTTTCCTCAGGCAGCTTGTTCTCTGGAGGACTCTTTCATAACTCTGGTATCTACCCCGAGGTTATCTGTTCTGGCATGGAAGATTTATCTTTTTATCTCAGGGAATTTTTAAGGATTATAAACATGTATGAGATTATCAAAATTTCTGTGTTAGTTTTCTGAAAAACTGTAAGTTCTTATTTCAGCTTCTATTTTTTCCAGAATTCTCATGATAGCCATTTTTACTGGTTCTTACACTTGGTACTGATGCTTCCTTATGGTAGCTGGTGTTGACTCTGTTTGCTTATTTCTCCCTCATTTTTTAGTCCTTATATATGTTGAAGGAACCAACAAAATCTGAAGCAAGAATATTAGCTCTGGAAGTGTTTGATTCCTACCTGGAACCTGAGGTAGAGTGTGGTAAGTGTTGGCATGAAGTAATGTACTGGGATTGTGGGAGGAATAGTTGTGGGTGAGTTAAAATGATAATGCTGGAAAGGTAAAACAGAAAGGGCAACAGGGTGGCTTGGATGGGAAGAGTGGTATGTGCATGACAACCTGCCCTAGGTAAGGTGTGACTGTGGAACCACTACTCTCCATGTGGTGGAGGCTATTGCCGTCCACCTGTATCTGCTCCTTCATGGTGCATAGCTCGACACATTGCCTAGGTAGGGCCCCCTGACTGAGTCCTGGCTAATGAACTTCTAGTTCTAATCACACTGTGTTCCGTGATAGCGTCTGCTCTCTCTTTCCCAGGCCACCTGCTAAGAATGAAGGATTCTGAGGGTCTAAAAGATGATGCTACCACAAGACAGAAGGAGCTAGGACTCCTGAGTCATTGCTTGGAGGAGAGTTATATTGGACTTTGCATCACAAGAAATAAAACTATGTTAAGCCACTGAAAGTTGCTGTTTGTTTATTACAGTAGCTGGTACTAATTATCCTTGTATAAGATCTCTTTGGTTCTGAGGTTGGGTTTGATATTGTCACAGTAAGAGAATAAAGAAAAGAATAAATAGGCAGGAAAATATTACTCAGAGAAGGACGTTGGGTTGGGGAGCGGTGAAGGGCAGGAGAAAATGGATGACATTGGCCCTAAAGGGCCTCCTGAGATAGAAAACATTTCGTAGATGTACTGATCTAATTTTAGAACTGAGCAGATCACCTCTAAACGGGCTTCCATTTGTGTAAAAGTAAATGGACATATTCTGACAACTACGTTTTAAAGAATATATATATTATGTGACTGTAAATGAAGCACAATAAATTAAGTTTACTTGAAAATATTAAGTAGGAAAAATCAGAGATCAAATATCAAGTTCTTTAAATATAAAAAAAAAAAAGATTTTCAAAATGAGGTAGGCTACATGTATTTCAAAATGCCAGGGGGAGAGATAGAGAGGCC
This sequence comes from Zalophus californianus, assembly GCF_009762305.2. NCBI lineage: Eukaryota > Metazoa > Chordata > Mammalia > Carnivora > Otariidae > Zalophus > Zalophus californianus. Next base: position 69,791,420 of record NC_045599.1, on the reverse strand, counting down.
GAAAGCCCTGAGCTTGCTGAGTGGAGGGTGCTGTGAGGAAGGGCATGAGTGGGGAGAATGTTTGGACTGTCTGCAATTAAATATGAAGCCTGCTGGGCCCAGGAGTCAGAGAAAGTGGCAAGAAAGAACGAGTTTTCGCTTTGCTTTTTAGTACTTAAATATAGTGGTTTAAAAGTCAGTTTCTATGCAACAAAAGAAATATTTAGTGATCAGATCTAGAACAGCTATTTGAAATTTCCAAACATCTGAAGGGTAAAAATTTAAAGCTAACATTTCCTTTGCAATATAGCATAGTTTGGGGGCTTTTTCTGAAACATGGAATAAATCCAAAAGTCTGAAATAACACCCCTAATAGTCATTCTTCAGTGAATAATTCATTTTGACCATCAAATATATGTTATTATCTTTAAAAATATGCTAACATTGTGGTACCCATTGATTGGGATAAAAGCACTCCTTTGTTCCTTCTATAAACTGCCAGTGACAGACCTTTCCTAGGACTTAGGGCTTCCTTTCTTCCCCCTTCTTTTCCAAGCCCAAATTAGAGATTTCCTTAGGCTGGGAGGGAAGTCTAAGAGTTTATGGATAGAGATCCCACAGGCATTAGCACCCACAGCTCCAGTGGTCCAGAGGTTCACGGTGGCCACTGTGAGTCAAACATTGTTGTCACCTAATATCATCTGTGAGGCAGATTATAAAAGCGCATCAAAGAGCATCAGGCACTTCCACCAGAAACAGAGTGCCTGAGGTTCTCAGACTGAGAATCTCACCAGCCAGGGGAAGGGGAAAGATAATCAGGCAGAGCACAAAGGATTTTTAGGGCAGTGAGAATACTCTGTATGATTTTATAATGATGGATTATGTCATTATAGATTTGTCCAAACCCATAGAATTTACAACACCGAGAGTGAACCCTAAGGTAACTTTGAATGTTGGGTTATTATGAGGTGTCAATGTAGGTTCATCAATTGTAAAAAATGTACCATTCTGGTGAGTGATGGTGATAATAGTGATGTTAATAATAATAATAAGGCTATGTGTGTGTGGAGGCAGAGGGTATGTGGGAAATCTCTACCTTGCTCTCAGTTTTGTTGTAAAACTAAAATTGCTTTAAAAAATATGCTGTAAAAAAATTCTCAACAGCTATAATTGTTTCACTAGAAGTTGACTGAACAACAACAACAAAAAATAGGTGTCTTAAACACCACCTGTGCTAAATGCAGGGCTTAAATAATTTCCACTGAAGTATTTTTTTCTGATTTCAAAGATTACACATGTTCTTTGTAGAAAACTTGAAAAATACAGAAAAGCCAAAGAAAAAATTGAGAACCTCTGAACACTATTAATGATTTGTTATGTACGTGTATGTGTGTGTGTGATGCATATTTGTGTGAAGATAAGTGTGTATAAATATATGTTTATATAATAAATATAATGGATATGCTATATATTTATACACACACAGTATACAAATATATGCTTTTTGAATTTATATTGCATATGTACATATATATAAATACGTAGCATTTTATTATACATACTTTTGTTAGCTATAAACTTTGGGTGTATTATAAAAGTTGTTTTGGGGCGCCTGGGTGGCTCAGTTGGTTAAGTGTCTGCCTTCAGCTCAGGTCATGGTCTCCGGGTCCTGGCATGGGCCTGTGTCAGGCTCCCTCCTTGGAGGGGGCCTGCCTCTCCCTTTGCCTCTCCCCTCCATGCTCTCTCTTTCTCTCTCTCAAATAAAGAAATAAAATCTTTTTTTAAAAAAGTCTCATTTATTCATTAATATTTTTTTAAGTAGGCCCCACACTCAGTGTGGGGCTTGAACTCACGACCCCGAGATCAAGAGTCACATGTTCTACTGACTGAGCCAGTCAGGCGCCTCTATTCATTAATATTTTTAACACACTCTAAAAATAGTCTCTCTCAAATGACTTCACAAGAACTTTCTTCCTACACTTATTTAATTCTTCAAAAAATGTGTACCATAGAAGAGCATGTATACTGTGTAAACCTCTACTGTTACCTTTTTTTTAAAGTAGGTCCCACACCCAACATGGGACTTGAACTCATGACCCCAGGATCAAGAGGCCCATGCTATACCAACTGAGCTAGGCAGGCACCCCATGTTTTTCTTAAAAACAAATATACTCTCATCTTTGAAATGAAGCTTTAGAGTTGTTAGGTGGATCTGTGAACTATAACTCAGCAGCATCATCCAAGGGAGGCTTATTAAGGCTTTTTTCATGTGTATTTTTGCAGGTCATGAGCACACATACTGTCACGTGGGTGTCATTGCAGAAGCTACATTTTTAAGTCTACCTATCTGGTAATGACTTTAAGAGTTTGGGCCATCATCTACAATTCCTTTACAGTCAGGAAGGCTCAGTTATTGCCTTAGGGGAATCAGTGGTCTCTGTTTTTCCCACAATGAAAATGATAAACCATTTTAATGGTTTCCTATTTCATTGGAAACCTTGGCACCCTCAAAATCTATTTATAAAGAAGGTTCTCATAAGTCACTTGTAAGTATGTGATGACATGCTGAGATTAATTTTTACTTTGCCTTGAAGCAGGCAGAGTGTGAGCAAGTCCCCTTTCTGCTCTGTTATGGTTTAGTCCTAAAACAGAAAGCAACTATTGTTTATTTCAAGAGCCATACAGAGCCTTGGGTTCTGCCAATTATTCCACATGACAACCGAAATCAAGCTGATGAAATGCATGAAATTTATTATATTTCCAAAGGGCACTTTCTACTCCAAAGGTCTAAGTCTTCAGCATCCACGCTTAGGAGAAGGTGTAGATGCAAAAGAGAAGTACAAATCACTGAAGTTAAAAGGCTTGTCATCTTTACAGAGTTTCTAATTTGTGGCTGCAGAGTTATTTATTACAATCTAAATCCTGTGAAGAATGTTCTCCAAGAAGAACACAACTTTTCAAATAGTTTAAATTCTGTAAAGTGAAGGAATCTTATAATTCCAAATGGATAACCTTGTATTCTAGAGATAGTATTTGAGCAAAATACAAAATCCACTGAACTTTGCCTATAGATTTCTATTAATTAGATGAGATAGAAGCCTTTATAATCTCAAGTATAGTACCAATAAACCAAGAAAAGTACGTAGTTGCAGGTGTTAATAGAAAATATAAGCTACTCACCTTGTGGCAATGAAGCAGCATTTGAGTTTACTTAAATGGAATCATAGGATGCTAAATCGAATGGAGTTTTAGAAAATGTTGGATTTTTGCAAAGGAAGTTTTCCAGAGTAATAATTCAGTGAATAACTCTGATTCTTAGTAAGATCTGCTTTAAGTAAAATAAGCCCTGACTCTAGATTTTATTTTTCCAATCTCTTAGTGAATCTTTTGTGTTCCAAATTTCTCAAGTACTTTAAAGTGCTTGTGTCCTTTACTCCTTGACTTAGATACTTGTATTACAAAAGAAATCCAATTCATCTGTTTTTTTGGGGGGGTGCAGAGGGAGAGGGAGAATATTAGGCTCCACCTCCAGCAGGGAGCCCAAGGGGGGCTCTATCTCACAATCTGGAGATCACTACCTGAGCCAAAATCGAGTCAGATGCTTAACAGACTGAGCCACCCAGGCGCCCCCAATTCATCTGTTTTTAAGGTGTATCAATTCCTACTTTATTTCAAAAAACTCCGTCTACTTGTTACCCTTCAAAAAATAATTACTCCACCTGACTGGAATTCTTTTTTTTTTTTTTTTTTTAAGAGAGAGAGAGCGAGCAGGGAGGGGTATGGGCAGAGGGAAAGGAAGAGAGAATTTTAAGCAGGCTCCACGTCTGACGTGGGGCTTGATCTCACAACCCTGAGGTCATGACCTGAGCAAAAATCAAGAATCACTTAATTGACTCAGCCACCCAGTCGCCCATAGAATTCATTCATTTTATTTGCTCTTAATATTAAGCCTATTATGAAAATCCTGTGTATGTTCTATACACTTTTCTTTAGTTGTAGAGTCCAGAATTGGTCATATTTATTTGTGTAAGTTCCTTTGTTTTATATCCGGGAAAGTAATTTCCTTTATAGGGTTTCCTAGCTATCAGCAGGCAGAGTCTGAATGTCAAAGGGAACTGATCACTGTGCAAATAAAATAAATTATCCTGGAATCTACCAGGGATAATTGTTTGAACTTGTTAAGTTGTTAACCCCTAACAACTACTTCAGGCTACTTACAGTTTTTAGGTTTTTTGTTTATTCCAAAGAGGGAGAGGAAGTAGGGGAGCGAGAGGGAGAGGGAGAGAGTGAAACACAAAATCCTTCTCAGTTGAGGAGAGAGGAAAAAGGTTCATTCCATCTTGCTTCCGGCCCTTATCTTATATCGAGATAATTCACCCACCTACAGAACAAACTTTTCCCTGCCTTTGCCACAGATACAAACTGCATTGAGAAACTTGAGTGACGAGTGCCCTTCTGCCTCCTCCATGTAGAAATGTATTTACGTTGTCCGTGAAAATCCTCGAAGGCAGAAAATACAACTGCTCCCTACTTCCTCTGAAGGCATGAACAGAGCTGGTATTTATTCAATGATTGTCTGAAAATCAAGTATTGAATATATAACCAAAGGAGACAGGTGGGAATCGTGTGAGGAAAAAATTATGTAGTATTTTCAGCTACAAAGTGGAAAGAATGTGTGTAAACAACACCTCCCTAAGGTGAGAAGACTAGCCGGCTGTTTTGGTACTTCACTGAAGTTCCGACCAGGATCAGCACCCACAAGCAGGGCTTCCCCTGCTCCGGAATATCCCCAAGCGCTGGATGCACAGGGGCAGGGACAGCCTAGGTGCGGGCCTGAAGGTGGCACAGAACAGATTCTCCTTCCCCGCGAGATCCTCCCACACCCCGTTCGCTGGGGACCGAGGACCTTAGTCTCCAGGAATAATTTAGTGTGACTGAATACTCTTAACAGCCCCTCCACTCCGGTGGCTATTCCAATCTCCGTGTCAACACTTCTGGGGTAAGGAGTAACTAAAACATTTTAGAGCTGCTATCAATCTTAAACAAACTCTGGTAATAAGATAAAAACACAAAAAGGAACACATTTTTCATCGCTCTGCTTGCCCCGGCTGGCTCTGTGTAGCCTCTAATCCATGCCTTTGCACGTCAGTCTACACATCCATCTCCAGCAGCTAAATCATTATCAGGTGATGACTTAGGCCCCGAGGAGAACTGACAAAACAGCCATCTTTATTTTTTCGATGGCGCTTTTTTCCTTTTGATGAGCAGACAGATGCACTTTTCTCTTATAAGCTAATCTTTTATAAGCATTCCTTATTTGTAATCAGATTTTCTCACAGAGTTAAAAAAAAGTGATCTGCTTTCTTTAAACATGATTTTCATGTGATTCTAAAAGAAATTCTTTCTTATATAAAATAAGTATGCCTTGTATGAGGAAAAGGGGGAAGGGTAAACAGGAAGACTAAGGGTAAAGATCCAAAACATTCTGTATTATGTGAGCAGCCTTACATAGTAAGACAAAAAGAGATTTTGTAGGATTAAGCAAATATGTTTTTTCTTTCTTTCAAAATAGTCTATACTATTCTAGTTTATAGCATTTTAAAATACCTGGACCAAACATAAATTCAAATAAAATCTGTTCATCTTTTTGTTCATTTTCCATTAGCAATTCTGTTGTGTATGCTATAGTGTGTACACTGGCAAATTGTGATTTGGAGCAATTTATCAATTTTTTTTTTTTTTGCTGACTTTAAAATGTTTATCCCTTAAAAAGTGTTACTTTCTCAGACGTATTTTTTTTGTCCTTTACCAGAAAAAAGTCTACTTTCCACAGTTAAGTCTTTATCTTGGAAATTGCTTGGAAAAGCAATGACTTTTGATTCATAGTCCTTTGGGCTGTCTTGAGAAATCACATTGTAGCTGGAAATGAAGTCTTGACTCTTATCAATAATTAGTTCCTAACAGCATGGAATAGAGGCGTTGCTCTGTTATGAAGATGATAGTGTGTTCTTTGGAATCTTGGACACTTACAATTAACCTGGTAGACATTGAATTCTTAGCTTCAGAGTACAATTAGTCTTATTCTTTTGGCTCACCAAGATTAGAAATTACATGTTATCGATGTTTGAGTGTTACAATGTAGACTGTTATTTCAAATGTATTTAGTACAGGCATAATGAATCAACCATGAGTGACATAATAATGCACTTCTTTGACTTCCTACTGTGGAACCAGATAAGTATGAGAGAGATTTCAGATTATAACCCTTTGGTTACAAAATATTCGTGCATATCTAATTCTCCACACAAAACCCTTATGACTAACAGGTCATGGATAATAATGAGATATGAAGAGTAAATATTGCCTCTTGTCTATTTACTTGGTTTGGCCTCCCCTCTGCCCCACCAAGGAATGAAAAAACTATCCTACTTTGAAACCTATTAAATAGGATACTGCCAAATGAAATTAGGTTTTCCAGAAGACTTCAGTGGTTTTCAAGACTCCTTGGATAACTAGGCAGCAGAATGAATTAGTTACAATTCAGCAAATTACAGCTTTGAAAATGAAAGCTGTTTGGTAACAGGAAGATGATACGGCATCTAATTTGTTCAATAATTGCTATCCATTTGGATTTTTTTAAAAGATTTTATTTATTTGACACACAGAGAGCGAGCACAAGTAGACAGAGCGTCAGGCAGAGAGAGGGAGAGGGAGAAGCAGACTCTCCGCAGAGCAGGGAGCCCAATGCAGGGCTCGATCCTAGGACCCTGGGATCGTGACCTGAGCCAAAGGCAGTTGCTTAACCAACTAAGCCGCCCAGGCGCCCCTCCATTTGGATTTTTAAAGACAAAACATCTGTAACTAAATATGCAAAAGATCAAGAAAAATCATGCTCTCATTTAGTTATTGGGATAAAAGTGATTTTTTTTTTTTTTTTAGTTCAACGTGTATTTATTGGGCATCAATTTTGTTCCAGGCATTGGGCTAGGTGCTTAAGACACCAAAATAAATAAGGTGGAGGTCTCACTCTGCATGAGCTTATAATTTACTGTGGGTTTCTCAATTAGGGTTCTGTGGATGTCATTAGGGATTCTGTGAGGGGTTATTGAGAGTTCCAGAAGGGATTAAAAATCTTTTAAAAAATTGTTTGAACTTCCTTCTCTATGCAATGCCAGCACAGTGATTAAGCAGCCCTGATAGCAAATTAAAAAAACAACAACAAAAAAAACACACCTTTTATTTTATTGTGGTAAGAACACCCAGATCTACCCTCTCAACTAAATTTTAGGTGTACTGTAAAGTATGGTTGACTATAGGTACAATATTTTACAGTTCTCTAGAGCTTATTCACCTTGTTTAATTAAAATTTATGCCAATTGGTTAGTAACTCCCCATTTTGCCCTTCCCTCAGCCCCAGGAAACCACCATTCTATTCTTTGATTCTATGAATTTGACTATTTTAGATGGCTTATATAAGTTGAATTCATGTAGTATTTGTCTTTCTGGCACTGGCTTATTTCACTTATCAAAAGAATGAAAAGGCAACCTACAGAATGGAAGAAAATATTTACAAACCATATATTTGAGAAGAGGTTAATCTCCAAAATATAACGAACTCCTACAACTCAATAGCAAAAAAACCCTAATGATGCAATTAACAAACGGGCAGGAATAGGCATTTCTCCAAAGAAGACATACAAATGGCCAACAGGCATATGAAAATATGCTCAACGTCACTAGTCCCCAGAAAAATTGCAAATCAAAATCACAAGATACCACCTCACACCTGTCGGGATGGCTATTATAAAACAACAACAACAATAACAAAAGACCAGTGTTGGTGAGGATGTGAAGAAATTGGAAACTCTGCACACTGTTGGTGTGAATAGAAAACAGCATAGCCACAGTGGCAAACAGTATGGAGATTCCTCAAAAAAATTAAAAATAGAACTCTCATATGATCCAGCAATCTCTCTTCTTGGTGTTTCTCCAAAAGAACTGAGGTCAGTATCTTGAAGACATTCCATGTTCATTGCAGTATTATTCACAATAGCCAAGATATGGAAACAATCCAAATGTCCATCTATAGATGAACGGCTGAAGAACATGTGGTATATACATACAATGGAATACTATCCAGACTTTTAAAAAAGAAGGAAATTCTGCAATATGTGACCATACGGATGAACCTGGAGGATAAAGATCATCTTTTAAAAGAAGGAACAAACCATTACATAATACCTGTGCATTATTTGATGGAATATTCCAGAAAGGAACCACAGTGCTCGTGATAGCTCTTGAGCACTTTTCTAATCTGTTTTCGTGTTCTCATCTACTCTTTCCTGTATTTTTTTTTTTTTTTTTTTTTTACTACTTCCAGGGCACCTGGGTGGCTCAGTTGGTTAAGGGTCTCTTGATTTCGGCTCAGGTCATGATCTCAGGGTGGTGAGATCAAGTCCTGGCATCAGGCTCCATGCTGAGTGTGGAGTCTGCTTAAGATTCTCTCGCTCACTCTCTCTGCCCCTCTCCCCACCCCACCCTGCTTGCACACTCTCTCTCTAAAATAATAAATAAATAAAAAAATAAATGATTACTACATCCCCCCTGTAATGTGGCAAAAATCTCCAAAATGATTTTGATGGATGTACAGAGTAAGGATATATGCTATGGGGCAGGTTGATGGACAGTTTCATGCACTTCATTAATCAGCTTTTTAAAATCTTTTAAAATCATGCCTTGTAAACTGTAATGGAAATTGTTATCATGACTTCCTTGCTTTTCTTGCTCTGATTTCCCAGAATTCTTTCTTTCAATCTCTTTCTCTCTCACATATGCACATATACATATATATATATATATATTCACCTTTAAAATAACTATAATCATACTCATAATCAAATCCAAAATAAGTGATGTTGAAATGATTTGCCTTGTCTCTTCATTAATGTTATGAAACAAATGTGGTTTGGTCATTCCTATATTTTTTAAAAAGTCAAATTTGTGATTTTGCTCATACATTTCTAAAGGCAAAAAGTATGGTTTTACCCTGCTTAAGTTAGAATCTTTTAATTTTAATTTTATTTAGTTATTAGAGAGAGAGAATGAGAGAGAATGCATGAGCAGGGAGAGGGAGAAGCAGAATCCCCGCTAAGTAGGAGCCCAGTGCCAGGCTCGGTCCCAGGACCGTGGGATCATGATCTGAGCCGAAGGCAGCTGCTTAGCTGACTGAGCCACCCAGGCAATCCTCCTTAAACTCTTTTATCTTCATTATAGTAAATTCCTAATTAAGGGGGTTGCCATACTTTTCAAAGTGATTTGAATAGTTACAGATGGAAGTAAAAATGAATGTTTATTTTTTCTCCTCAGGAATATTGTGCATATATTCATTATATGTGCCAGCTAGCATGTGTTATAATTTAATAAAGCATCTGGAGTTTCCTAGATTTTTGTAAAGATAAGTTAGTTTTTTACTATAGTGTTGAAATTATTTTTATGAGATAAAAATGTGGGTAGCTGAGAGGCACCTGGCTGGCTCAGTTGGAAGCGCATGTAACCCTTGATCTCGGGGTCATGAGTTTGAACCTCAGGTTGGTTGTAGAGATAACATAGAAATAAATAAACCTAAAAAATTTTTGGGTAAGTGAGATGTATTGGATAAGAATAACATCAGTGTACCAACTACATCTTATCAGTAAGAATATCACTCATCTGTCATACTTATTTTATTAGTCAAGAAGACTAGAAGAGATTCAAGAGAATAGCAGAGTTCCTAGATTTAGTCATTTGGTTCATTTTTTTTTAAAGATTTTATTTATTTATTTGAGAGAGAGAGAATGAGAGATAGAGAACACGAGAGGGAAGAGGGTCAGAGGGAGAAGCAGACTCCCCGCCGAGCAGGGAGCCCGATGTGGGACTCGATCCCGGGACTCCAGAATCATGACCTGAGCCGAAGGCAGTCGCTTAACCAACTGAGCCACCCAGGTGTCCTGGTTCATTCTTTATATTCCACGTATCGACAATGTGGTTCTTTCACTTACATCCTGCCAGAGAAGCACTGAGGAGACTACATCCATGCCATCAACGATTAAAAGGCCGTATGAAACATATGAATGCCCTAATGTTTTCTCTGTTCCTGCCAAGATCAGGCTGTCTAGAGGAAATCCACGCTGGCGTCCAGCTGCTCTGAGAAGGCCCACACCACTTACCTGATGGAGACCTACCCTCAAACAGATCTATCCAGAGGCCTTAAGGCTAAACTCAAGGAGCATCTTAAGTGCTGGTAAACCCAAGGTGAAACTGCTGGGGTACTATGTTCTTAAATAGCATTTTCTTTTTCCAGTATTACTCCAGTTATGTGTTTCAACTTCTCTGATCAGATTTGGGAGACATGGCAAAATTGATTAAACCCTAAGACACCATGGGGCCACTTGGCTGGCTCAGTCAGTGGAGCATGCGACTCTTGATCTTGGGGTAGTGAATCTGAGCCCCATGTTGGGTGTAGAGATTATGTAAAAAAAAATAAAATCTTAAAAAAAAAACAAAAACCCTGACACCTCAAGAAATTGAACACCAACTCAAAGCTAAAGTTCCAGAATGAGGGTTCCTGGGTGGCTCAGGTGGTTAAGCGTCTGCCTTCAGCTCAGGTCATGATCCCAGCGTCCTGGGATCGAGCCCCGTGTCAGGCTCCCTGCTCAGCGGGGAGCCTGCTTCTCCCTCTCCCTCTGCTGCTCCCCTTGCGTGTGCTCTCTCGCTCTCTCTCTCTCTCTCTCTCTGTCAAATAAATAATATATTAAAAAAAGAAAAGGAAAAAACCTAAAACAAAAAATAAAAATTAGTTTAAAAGTCACAAAAATGCAGAAGCAGAGATATTTCCCAAGGAAATGTTAGCTGTCTATTGAAAGGACAGAAAATATTATGGAGATGAGAAATACAGAGTTCCTGTCTGGGGTGGTGAAAAATGTTTTAAAAATAAAGGGGATGGTTGCATAGCATTGTAAATGTAATTAAGGCCACTGAATATAAAAATCACATTTAAAAATGGTTAAAATGGCAAATTTTGTGTTACATGTATTTTATAATTAAAAAACCCCAATAATCTAATACACCAAATACTACTGAATGGCACACTTTAAGTGGGTGAGTTCTATGGAATGTGAATCATATCTTGATAAAGCTCCTTTAAAAATGTCATGAAGAGAAAGAGGATCAAACGCCCTAAAAGAAAAAGACCACAATATGTAATAGTACCAGCCTTTTAGTTTTCATTTTTAGGAATTTGATTTGATTTGCTTCTTCCTACATAGTACTATACTTCCCTGGCAAGTGTCCCATTTTAATCTACATTGGGAGGAAACAGGATGACAAAATATTGCTGCTGTTGGAATATGAAGCTTATTTATTTTAGCACTGTGGCTTCTGGAAATCTTGTTTTTTTCCTTCCAATATTTAAAAAGGTCACGCTGAACACTAGCAGGTGGTCCTTTTGATTCCTTTATCAAGATGGCATTTTGGACAGCAATAGAAATCCAGTCATCTGATGAAAAAAGGTATTCCTGATTTGTCATGTTTTGGGTCAGATTTTCCCTAAATTCTGAAAACATGTAAAATTGAAAGTAGATATTGGCAATTGCCTTTGTTAGAGAATTCCTCATTGGTGAAGTCATAGTCTTTTTAGGAACTTTAAAAATGGTGGTCATAAGGGGGCGGAGCAAGATGGCGGAGGAGTAGGAGACCTGGATTTCTTCTGGTCTCAGGAATTCAGCGGGATAGGGATCAAACCATTCTGAACACCTATGAACTTAACAGGAGATCGAAGAAAATAGCAACAACTATCTGAACAGAAAAGCCACCACTTTCTGGAAGGTAGGACGTGGGGAGAAGTGAATCCGAGGCGATATTCAGGAGGATAAACGGCAGGGGAGGGGGCCTCCGTCGGCCGCTTTTGGCAAGTGCTCGAGCCGCGGAGCACAAAATCGGAACTTTTAGAAGTCGGCTCCGCTGAGGGACGTTGCTCCAGTGGCTAAGCAAGAGGTGGAACCCTCACGGGACAGTGTGGACTCAGGACCCTCGCTCGGGGTCACAGAAAGACCGGGGGTGCCTGAGTGCTGCAGAGCTCCCAGGTATCAGAGTGGGGAAGCCAGCTGCTGAGATGGAGCCAAGGCACGGGCTCTCAGCTCGGGGTGGCCATAAACTGTGATCCACGGCCCAGTCGGGCCACTGCTCCTCCAGCAGGGACCCGACAAGCGGCAGAGCCGGGGAGACTCCCCTTCCTCCCCCAGGAGGAGCAGCACGGGAGCGCACCAGAGGGATCTGCTGGGTTTGGAGACTCCACACGGGGTTGGGTGCCAGAGATAGAAGCGCTCGGTCACAGGCCGGGTGAGCACGGAATGCGGCCGGAGACCAGGGAGACGGGAGTGACTGACTGCTTTTCTCTGGGGGCGCATTGAGGAGTGGGGCCCCGAGGCCTCGGCTCCTCCGGGCGGAGATTGGGAGGCCGCCATTTTCACTGTCGTCCTCCAAAGCTGTACCGAGAGCTTGCAGGGAACAAAAGCTCCTGAGAGCAAATCCGAGATTACTTAGCCCGGACCCGGCAAAGGCAGGGCAATTCTGCCTCCGGCAAAGACATTTGGGAACCACGGCAATGGGCCCCTCCCCCAGAAGATCAGCATGAACAGCCAGCAAGCCAAGACCAAGTTTACCGATCAAGGAGAATGGGAGAACTCCAGTGCTAGGGGAATACTGCACATAGAATTCATGGCTTTTTTACCATGATTCATTAGTCTTTCAAAGTTAATTTTTTTAACTGTTTTTTTTTCGAATTTTTCTTTTTCCCTTTTTCAACCAACATCTTATCAATCCCCTTTTTTAAAAAACATTTTTGTTTTTCCTTTTTAGAGTCATATTCTATCCCTTCATAGTAGTTACCCTTATTTTTGGCACATATATATATATATAAGTTCTCTTTTTAAAATTTTGAGATAGTTTCTTCTAACAGATCAAAATATACCCTAAATCTATAGTGTATGGCTTTGTTCTAGTCTGCTGCCTGATCACATTCTCTCCCCTTTTTTTTCTTTCTTTCTTTCCTTTTTTTAATCCTCTTCTTTTTTCAAACATCTTATCAATTCCTTTTTTAAAATTTTTTATCATGTTCATCTTTACAGTCATGTTCCATCCCTTCATCGTATCAACCCTTATTTTGTACATATATAAGTCTTTCTTTCTTTAAAATTTTAGGAGACACTTTCTTCTAACAGACCAAAATACACCCAAAATCTAGTGTGTGGCACTGATCTATGCACCAGCCTGATCATATTTGGTCATATTCTGTTTTTTTTGTTTGGTTCTGTTTTGTTTGTTTTTAACTTTTTCTTTTTTTTTTCTCTTTCTTTCCCTTTCGTTTCCCCTGGTTTCAGGTCCTTTCTGATTTGATATAGTATATGGAGTATATTTTCTGGGGATGTTGTTAACCTTTTAGCATTTTGTTCTCTCATTCATCTATTCTCCTCTGGACAAAATGACAAGACGAAAAAAATCACCTCAACAAAAAGAACAAGAGGTAGTACCGTCTGCCAGGGACCTACTCAATAAGGACATTAGTGTGATGTCGGACATAGAGTTCAGAATCATGACTTTAAAGATACTAGCTGGGCTTGAAAAAAGCATGGAAGTTATTAGAGAAATGCTTTCTCGAGAAATAAAAGAACTAAAATCTAACCAAGTCGAAATCAAAAGGCTATAAAGGAGGTGCAATAAAAAATGGAGGCACTAACTGCTAGGATAAATGAGGCAGAAGAGAGAATCAGCAATATAGAAGACCCAATGATGGAAAATAAAGAAACTGAGAAAAAGAGAGATAAACAACTACTGGATCACGAGGGCAGAATTCGAGAGATAAGCAATACCATAAGATGAAACAACATTAGAATAATTGGGATCCCAGAAGAAGAAAGAGACAGAGGGGCAGAAGGTATATTGGAGCAAATTATAGCAGAGAACTTCCCTAATGTGGGGAAGGAAACAGGCATCAAAATCCAGGAGGCACAGAGAACCCCTCTCAAAATCAATAAAAATAGGTCAACACCCCGACATCTAATAGTAAAACTTACGAGTCTCAGAGACAAAGAGAAAATCCTGAAAGCAGCTTGGGAGAAGAGAGATGTAACCTATAATGGTAGAAACATTAGATTGGCAACAGACCTATCCACAGAGATCTGGCAGGCCAGAAAGGACTGGCATGATATCTTCAGAGCACTAAACGAGAAAAATATGCAGCCAAGAATACTATATGCAGCTAAGCTGTCATTGAAAATAGAAAGAGAGATCAAAATCTTCCAGGACAAACAAAAACTAAAGGAATTTGCAAACACGAGACCAGCCCTCCAAGAAATATTGAAAGGGGTCCTCTAAGCAAAGAGAGAGCTTAAAGCAGCATAGACCAGAAAGGAATACAGACAATATACAGTAACAGTCACCTTACAGGCAATACAATGGCACTAAATTCATATCTTTCAATAGTTACCCTGAATGTAAATGGGCTAAATGCCCCAATCAAAAGACGCAGGCTATCAGATTGGATTAAAAAACAAGACCCATCGATATGCTGTCTGCAAGAGACTCGTTTTAGACCCAAGACACCCCCACATTGAAAGTGAGGGAAGTGAGGGGGTGGAAAACCATTTACCATGCTAATGGACACCAAAAGAAAGCTGGGGTGGCAATCCTCATATCATACAAATTAGATTTTAAAACAAAGACTGTAATAAGAGATGAGGAAGGACACTATATCCTACTTAAAGGGTCTATCCAACAAGAAGATCTAACAATTGTAAATATCTATGCCCCTAACATGGGAGGAGCCAATTATATAAGGCAATTAATAACAAAAGCAAAGAAACACATTGAAAACAATACAATAATAGTGGAGGACTTTAACATCCCCCCGACTGAAATGGACAGATCTACTAAGCAAAAGATCAACAAGGAACTAAAGACTTTAAGTGACACACTGGACCAAATGGACTTCACAGACATATTCAGAACATTCCATCCCAAAGCAACGGAATACACATTCTTCTCTAGTGCCCATGGAACATTCTCCAGAATTGATCACATCCTAGGTCACAAATCAGGTCTCAACCAGTACCAAAAGATTGGGATTATTCCCTGCATATTTTCAGACCACAGTGCTTTGAAACTAGAACTTAATCACAAGAGGAAAGTCAGAAAGAACTCAAATACATGGAGGCTAAAGAGCATCCTACTAAAGAATGAATGGGTCAACCAGGAAATTAAAGAAGAATTAAAAAAATTCATGGAAACCAATGAAAATGAAAACACAACTGTTCAAAATCTTTGGGATGCAGCAAAGGCAGTCCTGAAAGTATATAGCAATACAAGCCTTTCTCAAGAAACAAGAAAGGTCTCAAATATACAACCTAACCCTACACCTAAAGGAGCTAGAGAAAAAACAGCAAATAAAGCCTAAACCCAGCAGGAGAAGAGAAATAATAAAGATCAGAGCAGAAATCAATGAAATAGAAAAAAAAAGAACAGTAGAACAGATCAACGAAACTAGGAGCTGGTTCTTTGAAAGAATTAACAAGATTGATAAACCCCTGGCCAGATTTATCAAAAAGAAAAGAGAAATGACCCAAATCAACAAAATCATGAATGAAAGAGGAGAGATCACAACCAACACCAAAGAAATACAAACAATTATAAGAACATATTATGAGCAACTCTATGCCAGCAAATTAGATAACCTGGAAGAAATGGATGCATTCCTAGCGATGTATCAACTACCAAAACTGAACCAGGAAGAAATAGAAAACCTGAACAGACCTATAACCACTAAGGAAATTGAAGCTGTCATCAAAAATCTCCCAACAAACAAAAGCCCAGGGCCAGATGGCTTCCCAAGGGAATTCTACCAAACATTTAAAGAAGAATTAATACCTATTCTCCTGAAACTGTTCCAAAAAATAGAAATGGAAGGAAAACTTCCAAACTCATTTTATGAGGCCACCATTACCTTGATCCCCAAACCAGACAAAACCCCATCAAAAAGAGAATTACAGACCAATATCCTTGATGAACATGGATGCAAAAATTCTCACCAAAATACTAGCCAATAGGATCCAACAGTACATTAAAAGGATTATTCACCACGACCAAGTGGGATTTATCCCTGGGCTGCAAGTTTGGTTCAACATCTGCAAATCAATCAATGTGATACAATAGATTAACAAAAGAAAGAACAAGAATCATAGGATCCTCTCAATAGATGCAGAAAAAGCATTTGACAAAGTACAGCATCCTTTCTTGATCAAAACTCTTCAGAGTATAGGGTTAGAGGGTACATACCTCAATATCATAAAAGCCATTTATGAAAAACCTATAGCGAATATCATTCTCAATGGGGAAAAACTGAGAGTTTTCCCCCTAAGGTCAGGAACGCGGCAGGGATGTCCACTATCACCACCACTATTCAACATAGTATTAGAAGTCCTAGCCACAGCAATCAGACAACAAAAAGAAATCAAAGGCATCCAAATCAGCAAGGAGGAAGTCAAACTCTCACTCTTTGCAGATGATATGATACTTTATATGGAAAACCCAAAAGATTCCACCCCAAAACTGCTAGAACTCATACAGGAATTCAGTAAAGTGGCAGGATATAAAATCAATGCACAGAAATCAGTGGCATTCCTATACACCAACAACAAGACAGAAGAGAAGCAAATTAAGGAGTCAATCCCATTTACAATTGCACCCAAAACCATAAGATACCTAGGAATAAATTTAACCAAAGAGGCAAAGGATCTGTACTCAGAAAACTATAAAATACTCATGAAAGAAATTGAGGAAGACACAAAGAAATGGAAAAACGTTCCATGCTCATGGATTGGAAGAACAAACATTGTGAAGATGTCAATGCTACCTAGAGCAATCTACACATTCATGCAATCCCCATCAAAATACCACACACTTTTTTCAAAGAAATGAAACAAATAATCCTAAAATTTTTATGGAACCAGAAAAGACCCCAAATAGCCAGAGGAATGTTGAAAAAGAAAAGCAAAGCTGGGGGCATCACAATTCCGGACTTATGGCTCTATTACAAAGCTGTCATCATCAAGACAGTATGGTACTGGCACAAAAACAGACACATAGATCCGTGGAACAGAATAGAGAGCCCAGAAATGGACCCTCAACTCTATGGTCAACTAATCTTTGACAAAGCAGGAAAGAATGTACAATGTAAAAAAGACAGTCTCCTCAACAAATGGTGTTGGGAAAATTGGACAGCCACATGCAGAAGAATGAAACTGTATCATTTCCTTACACCACACATAAAAATAGACTCCAAATGGTTGAAAGACCTAAGTGTGAGACAGGAGTCCATCAAAATCCTAAAGGAGAACACAGGCAGCAACCTCTCCAACCTCAGCCGCAGCAATTTCTTCCTAGAAACATCGCCAAAGGCAAGGGAAGCAAGGGCAAAAATGAACTATTGGGATTTCATCAAGATAACCTTTTGCACAGCAAAAGAAACAGTCCACAAAACCAAAAGACAACCGACAGAATGGGAGAAAATATTTGCAAATGACATATCAGATAAAGGGCTAGTATCCAAAATCTATAAAGAACTTATCAAACTCAACACCCAAAGAACAAATAATCCAATCAAGAAATGGGCAGAAGATATGAACAGACATTTTTCCAAAGAAGACATCCAAATGGCAACAGACACATGACAAAGTGCTCAACATCGCTCGGCATCAGGGAAATCCAAATCAAAACCTCAATGAGATACCACCTCACACCCGTCAGAATGGCTAAAATTAACAAGTCAGGAAATGACAGATGTTGGCGGGGATGTGGAGAGAGGGGAACCCTCCTACACTGTTGGTGGGAATGCAAGCTGGTGCAGCCACTCTGAAAAACAGTATGGAAATTCCTCAAAATTTGAAAATAGAGCTACCATACGATCCAGCAATTGCACTACTGGGTATTTACCACAAAGATACAAATGTAGGGATCCGAAGGGGTACATGTACCCCAATGTTTATAGCAGCAATATCCACAATAGCCAAACTGTGGAAAGAGCGAAGATGTCCATTGACAGATGAATGGATAATGAAGATGTGGTATATATACACAATGGAATATTATGCAGCCGTCAAAAGGAATGAGATCTTGCCATTTGCGACGACGTGGATGGAACTGGAGGGTGTTATGCTGAGTGAAATAAGTTAATCAGAGAAAGACATGTATCATATGACCTCACTGCTATGAGGAATTCTTAATCTCAGGAAACAAACTGAGGGTTGCTGGAGCGGCGCGGGGTGGGAGGGAGGGGCTGGCTGGGTGATAGATTTGGGGAGGATATGTGCTATGGTGCGCTCTGTGAATTGTGCAGTACTGTTGAATCACAGATCTGTACCTCTGAAACAAATAATACAATATGTTAAGAAAAAAAAAGAAGATTGCAGGAGGGGAAGAATGAGGGGGGGGAATGAGAGGGGGAGACGAACCATGAGAGATGATGGACTCTGAAAAACAAACTGAAGGTTCTTGAGGGGAGGGGTTTGGGGGGATGGGTTAGCCTGGTGATGGGTATTAAAGAGGGCACGTTCTGCATGGAGCACTGGGTATTATGCACAAACAATGAATCATGGAACACTACATCAAAAACTAATGATGTATGTTGATTAACATAAAAATAAAAAATTTAAAGATAAAAAAAATGGTGGTCATAAGACTGAATTTACCTTAGGTGACAAATAAGAATCTAGTTATGTGGGGAAAAGATGACTCATGGATTCTACACAATGACATCTCACATTTCTATGATCATTACCTAAGTCCCCAATTCATTAAAATCTATTTAACAATTTTAATATGTTTACTGATTTTAAAATTTTCCTTGTAAATGTTATATATTATAACCAATTTCCTCAGTTCCTTCTACCTATCATGAAACAGACTGCATACAGAGCAATGCTGTCGGGTGAGACAACTAACTTATTTGTCACTTAAGGTAAATGCAATCTTTTTGCCACCATTTCTAAAGTTCATAAAAAGGATTAAAACTCCACCAAGGATGGAGCTTTGTTTGTCACGCTGTTTGATTTTGCTGTGCAGCTTTTGTTTTCTACCTACAATGACAATCCACCCATGAACACTCAATATAAGAGAGAGGAGACAGGAGTCGGGGAGGACTAACAGGAAGAGAAGAGTCATTTAATAATTTATCGAGATAAATAATGCTGCTCAGGTTTTGTAAAGAATAAAGCCAGGCTTAACAGTGAGTACAGGGCACTTGAATGTTTTAATTATGGCTCTAAAGGAAATTATTAACAGAAAAAAATTTTGCCTTAGATAATTATTTTTTATTTAATTTTTTTCTTGAGATGTTACTTTCTCGAAAATACTGAGGAATTCAAAAACAGAAGGTCACAAAGTGTTCCCTAAGACAAAAGTGTTCTGTTCCTAATGATTCTTCTGGAACCATAGTCAATAAAATCATCCCGAACACAACAGTGTTCGTTCTGGAATAGACTTTCTGATTTCTCATTCTGAGATAAAGACTGAAAAATCGAAACCAAGAAATGTTTGTCCTAAACAAACCACACTGTTTGAATGCCCCTCTCCTCAGCTGTGCTCAAGTGCTTGATGTAGTGGTTATTTTTAACTTGGAACAGAACATTTATTTTGGAAAATGTTCAGATCCCTAATTTCATAATGAGCAGAAATACATACTTCAGATGAAAGACTATGGAACTGCAGTATCCCCATCAACACATAGGTGCAGAATCTTCAACAGACAATAAATTGTATAGTTTTTAGGAATGAAAGTCCTCTAGAAGCTTGTGAGGTCTTAAATCTGGATGAACTGTATCCATACTGAAAGAAACAGGGCGCTTGATCTCATTGAGATAATAGTGTGTTTCTTTGCTCATACACAACATTTCCTTGTAAATAATAAGCTTGCGTGATGTCAAATGGATTCTATTGTTTTTATTGATTATTACTTTTATTAAACAATGTTAGCCATGTCAGATGATTAAAAAACAACTACTATTCTTGGAATATGTGCATCCTATATAACTGATATAAACAGATCCAGTCTTTCATTACCGCAGTGAATTTTCAGGTTGCAGAAAGATAAGTAGTTCAAATTCCAAACACAACAATCACTTCTGGGTTAATCATCCAGCACAAATCATAGGTTCCTATTATATAGCTGTGTGTATAAAACTTACAGAGTTTAGCACAAAGCCAATACAAACAGTAAAGTATCATTCTAATTGTTACTGAAGTGCTACAGGTGGGTGTCGGCGATGGGTATCCTCCTGAGTTCTACGATCTGGGAGTCAGTTAAGGTGCCTCCCTCCTGGCTGCCTTGACCAGATTCATTATCACTGACACTGAGACCAGCACCTGTAATAGAAAAAGAATAAACACAAAACTCCCAACCATTAGTGCAGTGAATTAAGGGTCAAGTTACATCAAGCTGACACGTGTTTATTTTTATTATATTGGTGAATAGTGAGCTATACATTTTGAAAAAATATCATCATTATTTTTTTTAAGTGGGCTCCACACCCAAAGAGGGGCTTGAACTCACCATCCTGAGATCAATAGTTGCATGCTCTACGGACTGAGCCAGGCGGGTGCCCCTTGACTAAATATTATTAATACCTAACAATTATAAGCCTGTGTTTAAATTCCCTTTGGTAGTTTCTGAAGTGAAAAGTAATTTCTAAAGACACAAGTTTGGGTTCTCAACCTTTTCTGTTTCTACCTGGTTGACATGTGTAACGTACTCCCAAGAACAGCATTTCTCAATTGGGAGCTTATTAAAGTAAAAAAGATCAGGCAGGTTATGAGAATATTTCAGCAGGAGGGTAGCGTTTGCTGTTAGAAACCTGAGTCTCCAACCCCACGTGTACTGAACCTAGTAGGTCCTTCAGCTAAGACTCCCTGTGGGCAGCGATCTGAGAGGAAAGAGATGCACTGACAACACATGCTGTCGTATCAGTGCCCAGAAGACCCCGGCTCGAACGACTCCGATCTGATCCCGAGATAAAAATAATGGTGTAACACAGTACCACAACAGATCCATACACAAATCCCACAAGCCTGGCTGTTAATTACAGACAGCGCCCAGAATCTCTGTTTTGAGGAAGCTCCACTATTCACTACTCTTTTTACAGCTCAGAATAATTCAGAGAATTTAACACTGTAACAGAGTAATACCTCATTTTCTTCTCTAATGCGCAGAGGACCACAGACTCTCATGTTCTCTCTCTCTCTCTCTCTCTCTCTCTCTCACACACACACACACACACACACACAGAACGGGGATGTGGTCACAGGGTGTGCTGCTGGGTTGAATCACCAGAGATTACTCTCCCACTCCTCCCCCTCTATGGGGCACTAGACTCTGCAAACAAGAAGGCAAATGAAAAACCAGTTGCTGGGTGGCTGAGATTTCCCTTTCTGTTTGAGAAAGGCAGGGCTGCAGAGTCGGTAGCTGTGGAAAGATGGCAAATTAGACTCTTCTTAACCTATTTGGGGATGGCAGCAGGAGCCCACTACTGCCTTCTTCCAGCCAAGCCCTCCCTCTTCTGGGTCCCTCTTTTCCAACCTCTCTGTGAAAGGCTGCTGTTGAAACCCCATCTCCACCCTTTGCTTCTGAGACACTGCACTTGCCCATCTCATCCTCTGATCTGCTGGCTTTTTCCAGAGAACTCTCGTGCTTCCTCCTGAATCTCTTCCTCCCAGGTCACCACTGGAGGCCTTGTCTTCAGCCCTGCTTCCAGGCCCACACCATCCGCCTGACCCCCGCTTGCTCTCTGGCATGACGTCTCGCTATTTCCACCTTTGCCTGATATGCTCATCTTACCCCCCGCCTCCTTAATCTGGTCACCCCCATTCTTCCTGTCAATATCACCTCAGCTGTTACCTCTGCTACCCAAAGAAACATGACGATTCTCTTTGGAAACATCTGACTCCCTCATTGCATTATGTCCCTCATATCTTTACATCATCTAGCTCATAGGACAGTGCTCAGCACACTGTGGGTGTTCAGTAAATGTTTGCTGAGTGTATTAATAAACTATGCTCTGCATTCTAGCTCTTACCAAAGTCTCCTCCAAGCCTTACTGCCTGTTCTGTTCCTCAGATCCATTCTGCATTCCACGTCCTCTCCTGCTCAAGAACAAACAGGTCCCCTATGGCCAACTGCATCAGGTCTGGAACCCTCTGCACTGGCTTTCAGCACACTTCCTAATCTGGCTCTGCCTCACCAAATAGACAGACTTCAACCCGGGCCTGTTGGAGAGCTTCCTCCAAGTGGTCAGCTCTCTTGTCTGGTCCTGCATGTGCCACATTAATTCCAGCCTGAGTGTCTTCCTGCCCATCCCTTGAGGCCCATTTTCACACCCTTCCATAGATCGTTCCTGCACCTTCCTTCAAAACAGGTAGGTGGGGGACACAGTATGTGAAAAGAAAAAGTCCTAGTTTATACCTGAAAAACATGTGAATCACATCCCCTTTATTCTCTTTTTTTAAAAAGATTTTATTTATTTAATTGACAGAGAGAGACAGAGACAGAGAGAGAGACAGAGAGAGGGAACACAAGCAGGGGGAGTGGGAGAGGGAGAAGCAGGCTTCCTGCCGAGCAGGGAGCCCGATGTGGGGCTCGATCCCAGGACCCTGGGATCATGACCTGAGCCGAAGGCAGTCGCTTAACCAACTGAGCCACCCAGGCGCCCCCCCCTCCCTTTATTCTCTTAAACTGCCCTGGTTTGGATGATAAATTATATGGTATCTCCCCAGATAATGTATACGTGTCACGGAGCAAAATGTGTGACAAACACCCATGGGCTCTTTCCTTAGGTTAAGAACTAGAATATTGCCAATGACAATATTTTTAAAAATTTAGTTAGTTGCCAAAATTAAGACATTTAATATAAAAAAAATCAGATTTTTGGTTTCTCTTGAAAAAGCAGAGGGCAACACTAGGCCTGCATTTTCTGGATTGCAAAAAAAAAAAAAAAAAACCAAAAACATGGAACTGGCACTACCCTCTGTTTGCTCCTGTTTTCATCCAGCCCTCTTGAGTCACTCATGGTATTTGCTTGGCCCCTGAAGGTAACTATGTCTCAGAAGGACAAAAGGCCCATGCTTCTCTGTCCCAGGAACAGGGGAACTGTCCCACTTGGAAGAACCTCAGTGGATTGGAAAGACACTGGCCACTCTCTAAGGAGAAGGTAACTGGGGCCCTGAGGCCAGCAGCAGCTTAATCCAGCTGAGGAGGAACAAAAGGGCTACATAACAAAGTTGCCCAATATGGAATCAACTACAGAGAAGCAGGGAGGACAGCACCATTACCATCAGGGCAGAGTGGGCTTAATGAGTGAACGAGCATCATCAGCTCCCACTGACTTCGTGTCTGCCTGCTCCAAATCTCATTAGGAAGACAGACGGATTTGCCCGCCATCTTGACAAAGCATGCGGGAAAGAAGTTCTGTGCTGGAAGCCTGCTGAGCAGACAGCGAGGGACAGACTGAACTGGGCTGGAAGGTTTAACATGGGGTGCAGCTTTACAAGTAAGGGGTGTCACCAGCTTGTTTAGTAGCCTAGAGCCCTGTGAAATGTCAGGAAGTGCTAGATACAGCCTCCCCTGGAATTACCACATCTACACGACCCAGCTCCTCTTCCTTCTCAGTTTCTGCCCAGCTGAAATAAATGCATATTACTCAAATGTTAATCCCTCACTGAGACTCAGAAAAGGCCCATATTAAACATGGTAGTAACACGACAGACTGGGAGCATAGCCCCAGGTTTCTTGCTCTTGGTTTTTTTTGTTTGTTTGTTTTGGTGTTTTGGGGGGGGGGTTATTGTTGTGTTTTAAAGATTTTATTTATTTATTTGAGAGAGAGAGCAAGAACGTGTGCGAGAGAGCACAAGCGGTGGAGAGGGAGAAGTAGGCTGCCTGTCGAGTAGGGAGCCTGACGCAGGGCTCGATAACAGGACCCTGAGATCATGACCTGAGCCCAAGGCAGACACTTAACTGACTGAGCCACCCAGGCACCCCTCTCGTCTCTCTGTAATGCATAAATGGTCTGGGAGGGTGTTCTGCAGTAAGTATCCTGATTTTTTTTAAAGGTATTTTTTCTGCTTAAATTTTAAGCCAAAAATTCAAGAAAAATCCAGTAACTGTAGTAATAGTTACTTTTCCCTATAACAGACAGAAAGGTAACAGCAAAGGAACCAGAAGTGATATTTTACATTCGTCTAGTGCCTCTCCTTTCTTCAACATTTTAACACGCTTTAGTTAGGAAAGGGATGATTATTAGTCTTGTTTTACAGATGCAGGGATTGCCTGGGAATCAGACGTGTTCACTGAGTTGCTAGGTCTCACAGCACGGAAGTCACAGAATGCAGATATCCAATGGTCTTCTGACCCCAAATGTAAGGTGTTTTCTTCTACACCATACTGCCTCTTGTGGCAGTTCTAATTGTGTTACTTCCTTGTGCCCTAGTCTTTGAGTATTCAACTTTGTCTGTAGAATACATTGCAAACCTTCTTGGCTCATATTCCAGCCCCTACACCCCACCCCCATTTCTACTTCACTTACTAGTCATGGTGCAATGAACACCAGGTGTTTCAGAATACATTACGAACATTTAAAATAGTTTTTAAGTTGGGTGCCTGGGTGGCTCAGTTGGTTAAGAGTCTGCCTTTGGCTCAGGTCATGATCTCCGCGTCCTGGGATCAAGTCCTGCATTGGGCTCCCTGCTCAGTGGGGAGTCTGCTTCTCCCTTTACCCTTCCCCGCCCCGCCCCGCCCCCGGCTTGTGATCTCTCTCTCTCAAATAAATAAATAGAATCTTTAAAAAAAATAGTTTTTAAGCATAACAATAAGCTGAACCCAACAAATAATATATACAATGAGCTACTGAACTTCAACTCTGCCAGATACTGATAGTTTCTTTACATTAACAATCTCTAAACTCCATGAAAATGTTCAATCTTTTTTAAAGATTTTATTTATTTATTTGAGAGAGTGAGTGAGAGAAAGAGAGAGAACACAAGCTGGGGGTGAGGCAGAGGGAGAAGCAGATTATGGATTATGACCCAAGCTGAAGGCAGACACTTAGCTGACTGAGGCACCCAGGCGCTCCTAATTATAATAACTCTTATTTGCTAAATGAGGAAACTGAAACCTTGAGTCCCTTGCTGAAAATCACACAGATAGTAGACTGCAGACCTAGGATGTCAACACAGGGCTCTCTGATCCCACGGCCCATTCCTATTATTTTTTCCAATGTGATAGTGATACAAAGATCATTCTCCTTCAATCTTTTTCGGAAGGAAAAAAAAAGCTTTCCAAATTTTGCTCTTCCACTTTGATGCCCATTTAATTTTGTTTAGCATACTGGTCTCTAGAAGTTTTTGAAGTTAAATAAGTCATTGTGGTTTTATGTGATCTATCTGAAAGAGAAATTTATTAATGGGTTCTTAGAGGAGTTTGAGTATTTGGGCCTTGATTCCGAATGTTTTCATTTCTATTCAAGGACTTGTCATTTATTTTCTTCTGACTGAAAAAGAAATCATTTGAAGTTTCTGATAAAGAAATGTTTGCATTGGCATTTGTGTCCTTGGCCTGAGGTAAAACCAGGAAGCTAAGGGATGACAGGGAATCAGATTAGTCTTTCTGGGAGAAGCCTTCTGTGAAGAAAATCCTGTTTCTAAGCCCAATATGCTCCAACCTTGACATATTCTAGAATCTTGTCAGCTTTTGATCAATGTAAAAATCTAGCCACTCAGCTGGCCATCCCACCTCATAATCTAATACTACACAATGCTCCAGGTCAGTGCCTCTGAACTCTTTTATAAAGCATCTGAAGCAATGGGATTCCTTTAACTTCTGGTACATGAAGGTTTTCAAAGGGTCCAGGGTGGTATGAGAACAACTTTAAGAAAATGTATTCCTAGATCTTTAACTTCTATGTGTGCTTTTTTTTAAAAAAAATTTTATTTATTTAAGTCATCTCTACACCCGGGCGCCTGGGTGGCTCAGTTGGTTAAGCGACTGCCTTTGGCTCAGGTCATGATCCTGGAGTCCCGGGATTGAGTCCCGCATCGGGCTCCCTGCTCAGCAGGGAGTCTGCTTCTCCCTCTGACCCTCTTCCCTCTCGTGCTCTCTGTCTCTCATTCTCTCTCTCTCAAATAAATAAATAAACTCTTTAAAAAAAAAAAAGTCATCTCTACACCCAGCATGGGGGTTGAACTCATGACCTCAAGATCAAGAGTCACATGCTCCTCTGGCTGAGCCAGACAAGCGCTCGCATGTGTACTCTTCTGGTGAGTTTTTGATAATTACTTAGCAAAACATTTAATGTTTTATTTTTTTTTTAAAGATTTATTTATTTTAGAGAGAGAGCATGCAAGAACACTCAGGGTTGGGTGGGGTAGGAGAGACAGAAGGAAAGGGAGAGAGAGAGAGAGAGAGAGAGAGAGAGAGAAAATCTCAAGCAGACTCCCCACTGAGTGTGGAGCCCCATATAGGGCTTGATCTCATGACCTGAGCAGAAATCAAGAGTCGGATGCTCAACCGACTGAGCCACCCAGGAGCTCCTCAAAACATTTAATATTTTAAAAATTAATGTTGATTTATTCAATTGTAGACTAATAATAATTATAATGATAATTATAAAAAAAGAAAATTTCAACACTTTATATATAGCCTTATGGTCACAGGGAAACTTTAAGTTTCAATTTATATACATGTTTGTTGGAGAGAAGTTGTTTGGAGTGAGTGAAGACTGAATGAATTTCAAGCATAAAATATATTACATTAGGATAAAATTCTGTGGTGGAGTGGAATGGAAATATAAGTTCAAGGAGAAAAGACAATGATGTAAAATTTCCAGTTGTAAGAGAAAAGTCTGCTCCATATGTATTTTAAAAGTGAAATGAATATGGGGCGCCTGGGTGGCTCAGTTGGTTGGGCGTCTGACTCTTGATTTCGGCTCAGGTCATCATCTCAAGGTTGTGGGATCTAGCCCCGAGTCAGGCTCCGTGCTGAGCTCAGAGTCTGCTAGAAATTCTCTCTCTTTCTCTCCCTCTCCCTCTGCCGCTTCCCCTGCTCTCTCTCTCAAATAAATAAATAAAATCTAAAAAAAAGAGATGAATAATAATGGATATCAAATTGCTATGATATTTAGACTCCTTTGAATTAGTTTAAAAGAATAATGTAAAATTTTCATTTTTAAACACTAAAATTTATAATACAGTAGAAGTTACATTATTTGATACTATTTCAACTTATGATGAAAATCTTTAGATGTTTATTAAATATATGCAAAAGGTTACACAGCTTTCCAAAGTTGTCTAAGGGTTTAAATGAAAAGACTTAGAAGACCCACTGTTCCCAGTACCAGACTTGAAGTGGCCAATGGTTAAAATGGACCTGTGATATATCAAGGTTTGCAAACCCGAATGTCACGGAGACCAGGTCAGCTAGCATAGACCAGCGACACAGGTCTGGGGAGCACTGGACAAATCAAAGAGCTCGTGCTCTGTCCAGAGGGGTAGACATTACTCAACTCCAATCAAGGAGATTTTAAGATTGTGCTAGATTTTTTTTTTTTAAGAAATTCTGGGTTTTGGGTGCCTGGGTGGCTCAGTCATTAAGCCTCTGCCTTCGGCTCAGGTCATGATCCCAGAGTCCTAGCATCAAGCCCCACATCGGGCTCCCTGCTTGGCGGGAAGCCTGCTTCTCCCTCTCCTGCTCCCCCTGCTTGCGTTCTTGCTCTCGCTCTCTTTCTCTGTCAAACAAATAAAATCTTAAAAAAAAAAAAAGAAATTCTGGGTTTTTATGGGATAGCTCTAAAATTTTTTTAAGTTTTTTTTGTTTTGTTTTGTCTTGTTTTTAAGTAATCTGTACACCCAATGTAGGGCTGTAACTCACAAGCCTGAGATCAAGTGTCACATGCTCTACTACTGAGACTGTGAGTGCCCTGGGATATCTCTGAAATTTGGGCTTAAAAAACATTAAAATGCTATGAGAATCAAACATAATCCTCTGTTGGGCCAAATCTGGGCCTATGTGTCAACTGTAAATTCAGCTGTAGATGGAATGGCATGTGAACTGCTCCTTTGATTTGACCATATTCTATGATGAAGTGTCTTGGGGGTGGTGCTTGATTATTATAGTACCTTTTCTAAAAATAGAGGGAACCAATGTTAGAGACTGTTATTTCGGTCTTTTTAAGTATTTATTTCCTAACGAGTTTAGTGAGCTCCAAGGAATGCTAAACTCCTCTATAAGTAAGCAAGTCATTCCATACATTCCTGAACCAAATGCATTTAATACTTGTTACATATATAGGACCCACATCTAATTTAATTATGCTGCAAGAATTCATTTTATGTTTCCAGTGTCCCAACATCAACAACTGGCCACTTTGTAGTGCTGGGGACATAATCTTCCCTGAGAATCACTAGTAATCTGAAAGCCCCGTTTTAGTCCTAACACTAGTGAGCATTTTAGGAAATTGTTCATTTCCTCCTTCATGAAACCTCCTCTCTATTCTTTCTCACCATGCTGCAGTTTCCTCCATGGGACCCTCTTCTATTCACTCTTTAAATATATATATATATATATTTATTTATTTATTTATTTATTTATTTATTTATTTTCCAGGGGTGGGGGGAGAGAGAGCAAGCATGGAGAGTGGGGTAGAGGAAGGGCCAGAGGGAGAGGGAAAGGGAGAATCTCAAGCAGACTCTGCGCTGAGTGTGGAGCCCAACACTGGGCTCAATCGCAAAACCCTGAGATCATGACCTGAGCCGAAATCAAGAGTTGGACGCTTAGCCAACTGAGCCACCCAGGCGCCCCTATTCACTCTTTAAAGGAGATATTATCCAGGATGCTCTTCTTGTTGCCCTTCTTCCATCTCCCCTCCCTTCCTCACCTCTTTTCTTCTTTTTCTCTTTTCTTCTTTTCTCTCTCCTTCACTCTCCCAAGATCAAACTCATCCATCCCCACAGCTTTGAAAAGAGTCTCTGCCTTGATGCATGTCAAACCAATACCTCCAACCCTGAACCCTTAGCTAAGATCCTTCAACCCTGAATATTTAAGAGCCCCCAGGCCTAACAACCAATACTTCCAAATCTGAACTCATCAGTTTCCCCCTGAAACACAGGAATGAACAAATGCTCTTGATACAATTCCTCAGCCACCGAAGTGAGAAGCAGGAGCCTTTGCTGACTGTCCTCTTAGTGCTCCTTCAGCTTTCCTCTTGTGTTCATCTCTCTTTCTTATTTCTGCTCCCCGAATCTGAGGCCTGAACCTCATTCTCTTGGACAATTGTAATAATCTCCCAGCCATTCTGGTTTTGCTTCTAAATTTATTCTTCATGCTTTTGTAAGAGTTATTTTGTCTCAAAAACCAGTGGGAACATGCCATTCCTCTCCTCAAATCCTCCATGGCTCACTAGGTTCTATAAAAATCCCACTCCTTAGCATGGCTTCTGAATAGCATTTTAATGTTATGTAAAATACCAGCAAGTGTTCTGTTCCCACAAGATGAATCTATTACTAAATGTGTTCCGGAAACACCAGGTTAAATTAAGTGAAGTGGGTTTCTTTACTCTAGGACTTTTTAGAGCTGCTAAATGCTAATGTGAATTGTGAATCTTTGCAGTTTCCCAAATATACTCAGTCAGAAGATCCTCCCATTGAGGATGACTATAAATATCACAAGGAGGTTGTTCACTGAAACCCAGTTGGGGAACTACAGTAAATTATTAACAATGCAGGTAAATTACCTTGCAGGCCTTTCTCCAGCTGCCTGGCTCACACTCCCCATCTACCCAGCCACACTGCAGTGCGGCTTCTCTCCAAGTACCTATAAGCCATGCACCTGTAAGCCCAGGACTTCGGCTGATTCTACTCCCTCAGTCTGTAATGCCTTTCCTCCACTCTTTAACTATTTAAAACCACATATTTTTCAAGAATCAACTGAGAGGGTTCAAAAAAATTTCCTTGATCTCTTCAATAACTCTTTTCATTACTTACTTACTCTTTCTTATGTCATGTTTGTGTGAATGTCTATTCCTCCAAGTAAACTCTAAGTTTCATTATTCATTCATTCATTCATTCATTCAATTTTCCAACAATATCTACAAGTTTTACCAAGTGCCAACCACTATTCTTAATATAGGTATATACAGTAAAATGCATTTTGAATAATTATCTTAATAGGTTCATCTGAGTATGGACATATCTTCTTGCTTGCTTGTACATCGAGGAACGAAAAGTTTACTAAAAGTTTTACAACAGTGGCAGTTTGAGATTTTTCTGAGGAAAAAAATAAAAGAAAAAAAAACTGCAGGGGCGCCTGGCTGGCTCAGTTAGTAGAGCATGTGACTTTTGATCTCAGTGTTGTAAGTTCGAGCCCACATTGGAGCGTAGAGTTTACTTAATTAAAAAAAAAAAAATTAAGAGGAAAGAAAAGAAAAAACCTCTGCATACTTGATTTGAAAACAACCATCCATTGGGGTCACAGGTTGAGTGGGGTTGAACATGTAGGAGAAGCCAGTAAAATACGATATATGATGGTGCTTGGAAAACGGTAGAACTACATGTGGCCCATTATTTTGCCTTTGATATTTTTTGCTTCAGTGCCAGGTCTCTTTGGCAGGTCAGAGATGAAACTCTCTGAGAGATCCCTACTAGATCGTCTTACAATACTGAACTCGTCTCGATGGTATCTTGATGTTATATCAAGATCCCAGGACAGAGATATTTACATTTAGTTAGAGTAGGCCTTTCTCTTAAGAGCAAATTGTAAATTATTTTTAGGTTGTGTTATATTTGGTGCCAAGAACAAAATATCCTAAAGTTTGGCTGGGATTAGGAATGGGTCATGAGAATCAGGATGTGCTAAGGAGGACTGACTGTACTTCTTTTGCAACTTCATGGGAAGAAGATATAAGTTGCTGCATAGCAAGAGTGCCTAGTTCTAATGTGGTTTGTGGGTTCACACATACCAGTTTTTAATGCAAATATCAAGTCATCAAACTCCTGGGACTCTTCGTCGGCTATTAGTGACCCCTGGCCATATCCTCCGGAGGAAGGGAACGTGGCGCCATTCTGAGGACTTGGCTTCAAGTCAGGGCTGGCCTGACTGGCTTGTTGGAAGGATGCTCTCTCCCAGTCAGCTGGCACCTTTTTGGGGTAGGGTGGGGAGCAATGGAAACAATAATATCAATACATACATCTTTACTCTGATATCTACTTTATCACCACATTCTCATTACACAGAACACGTGAAGGTACTGTTGAACTGTTTAGAATTAAGACCTTTAATTTTACCCTTGGTCCTCAGAGACAACTCAGTCTGGTGATTCTAAACAATTTCTCTATTAGAATTACTTGTAGACTTCGATACTATCATGTGTGGGGAAGGAAAATTATTTTTTTTAACCCAAACAATGCTTTTTTTTTTTTTTGTAGGTTGTATGTAAAGAAATTTGTTAAGAATTTAAGAACCAGAGGGGAGGAAGGTGGGGTGGTGGATAAAATAGGGTAGGGGAAGTAAAACTTCCAGTTATAAAATAAAGATTCACATAATCATTGGATTAAATGATTTAAAAGATGGTTCTAACCTGAAATAATTAAATATATTCATGTCCTTCTTGGTCACTGATAACCAGTCCCTTAGTCCTTCCTTTCCTCATGCCTTCCCTTCTCTGCAGGGTTTCCTAGAATGTCTCTGATAGTCCCTCATCAACAGACAGCTGGATCAAGGCCAATTCCAAGCCTCTGAGGAATGCAGAGCACACTTAAGGGTACGCCATTGTGCAACACCCCACATGAACATTCAAGGAGTGGCTCAGGCCCAGCTGCTCCCTCCCAACACAAGGTTTTCTGGGAGACTGCAGGGATGCCTTGTACTGAGAAAAGTGACCTGAAGACTGTGGAGATCATTTGAGGGAAGATTAAACCTTAAAATATTTCATTAAGAAGTTGAATATCTCGAATTATGGCAGCTACCGATATCACAGGTAGCTATTGAGCACCTGAATGTGGCCACGGTGAGTGATGAACTGAATTTTAAATGTTATTTAATTTTACTTAGTTTGAATGCAAATAACCACACATGGCTAATGCCTATCATATAGCTCAGATCTAGACAAATGCTAGATTGGGTAAACAATCAAAAAGACAGAAAAATTTTTTTAAGATTCACTCCTGAATTGCTAGTTCTAAAACTAACCATTTCTATCGGTATCAACGATGATGTGAAAGTAATTCTGTTTTAAGAACTTTGGGGATACAGAAATGGTATTAGATTTTTAAAACATTTAGGGATACTAAAATTCTTAAAATTCTTAAATGTTGTACTTGACTTGTGATCACCTACTTAACCTTAATTTTAACCTGACATGAATAAAATTCCTTTCTACATTAACATGGGGGACAAAAAAAAATCACTGAGCAGATAAGATTATCTCTCTACCTACCTATTTACCTATTTAACTATCTATAAACCATTACCTTTTTAGACAGATGCACTTTGATTTCCTGACATTTTTCAAGATGCAAACACAAATGCTGTTCCCCTTGGCTCTTTATTTTTTTTATTTCTTATTTTTTTGGAGGGTGGGGGAAGGGGCAGAGGGAGAGAAAGAATCTTAAGCAGGCTCCATGCTCAGCAGGGAGCCCTATGCAGGGCCAGATCTCACAACCCTGAGATCATGACCTGAGTGGAAATCAAGAGTCAGAAGCTTAACCCACTGAGCCACCCTGGCACTCCTCCCCTTGGCTCTTTAATACAGAGAGGGCAATAGGAGCTATGTAAGGAATGGTAAGCAAGCACACCTCAGGCAGTACAGAACTGGTCAGGGACCTGCATACCATCTCTTCCTGGACAAATGTTTTCAGGTAGTTTTAAAAAATCTAAGCCATGGTCCCAATACTATGGGTAGCATTACCGACAGGTTGGTGGCACTGTGATTTAGACACAGGAAAGCGAAACGACGGGGAATGGGAGGTGGATCTCACAGAGGACATCCTAGATAGATTTTCTAGTAGTGCTGCTGAAGCCCTCTTCCAAGCTTCCGTCCTAAAATATTTTCGGGTATTTAAATTAAAAAGAGTTTTAGCGTATTTTCTTTTCACTGAGTGTTTGTTGGGATTGAAGTAATGAATTGGGATGGGTGAAGAAAGAGAGCTGAGGAAGTATTTTTAGGAAGAGCACAGTATTAAAAAAAACCATTTCTGAAGCAAATTCAGTCACTGCCATGTTAAATTCGGATGATTCTGAAGAAAGCGGTGACAAATTATGCACTGACTTCCCAGTACAAACTTCTGGTTAGTACAGCTCACAGCACAGGGAAGAAAAGGAATTAGATAACAGGCAGGATACCACAGTAAG
This sequence comes from Zalophus californianus, assembly GCF_009762305.2. Lineage (NCBI taxonomy): Eukaryota > Metazoa > Chordata > Mammalia > Carnivora > Otariidae > Zalophus > Zalophus californianus. Next base: position 69,757,972 of record NC_045599.1, on the reverse strand, counting down.
CCAATCAAATACCACAGATCAGAGGCTGTTGGTAGGAAAGGGATTTAAAAGTCACATGGTACCTTTTAACTTTCACTTTTTCTTGAGGGGGGTGGGGAAGGAGGGAGAGGGCAGGGGAGGGGGGGGAAGAGCTTGAGCAAGTGCAAGAGCAAGGGCAAGGGCAAGGGCAGGCACCTCCTCCATAGCACTGATAAGATTCTGCGTGGACTTGCTGATTTCCCCTCCAGCAGAAGGCATGCCACTCCCTGGTGTGAAGAAGGCTGTGCTGGGTCCTGGGTGTCCATTCATTTCCACTGTGTAGCTGGCCTTCATAGGGCAACACGTCTGGTTGTGTAGAACGAAATAAACCACAAAAACATAAAGTCCCTGCAAAAGAAAATAACACTAGCTTGTTAAAGGAAGTCTGGCTACCGCAGCTGAAAAATAAACGTGGTTGTAAGCACAGCCGATTTTCTACAAGCTGTCTCTAAATTCTACCTGAAGCAGGGAAATACAGAACACGTTACAAGTCTAGCAAGAGGCCACCGTTAATTTCTGAATGTCACAAAAAAAGTTATTCAACGTTATTTGGGAAAACTGCCCTCTCACTAAAAAATCATTTTTTTCTTGATTAAAACCCAAGTGACTCTGAAATCTAGCCCCACTAATCCATGAAACAGAACTTCAGAAGTATATCTGATTAGCCGTGTACTTTTTAGAAAGCAAACGTCTTGCCTTCCAAAAAACTACTCTTTTCCCATTGATCTCACTTACTCTCATTTCGTAGCAAAATGGTTAAGTGAGGTACTAAATGGTCCACCCACCTTGTGGACTCCCAGAAGGGCAGCCCTAATTGAGCCTTCCGATTTTGTTTATCTGGCTCACTATTTCATTTGAAAACACAATCACTGGGTAGGGACTCGGGGGAATTCTGTGGATTGCTTAATATTTAGCGTGCCTTGCTTCTCAGTGAATGTTACAGGAGACAACAAAGCTGTCTTGTAAGTTCTTAAAAGATCTGCTGGCCCTTTAAATTCTTTCGCAACCCAGTCCAACTCTTGACAATTGCTCTGCTTCGGTCACAGAAAGCAACTCGAATTTTGTATTTGTGTTCCAGACATTGCCTACACTGGCTGTCGTTCATGATTTCTACAAGGGTTCTACTGTATACTTCTAATGGTGCTTCTATAATGCTTGGTAATTTTGACCTTTATACTCAGCCAATAAAATATGTTAAATTGTGGCTTTTGTGTCTATTAATCCTGGTGTTTAAGTTTTGGAAGCAAGTAAGAATCTCCTTAGTTATTAAAATTCTTAAACGAATCCACAAAAATGAAAGCAAGACATTCAGCTTATTAAAGAAGAAAAGGAGTTAATGTTAACATTTTTCATAAGACACAAATAACTATCTTCATTTGGTGACGTTTGCATTCTCCCACGGTTCGTGACATTTCTAGGAGTATGGAAGCAATAAAGCAAATAATATGCTCGTGGACTTGAAACTTTTATCTGCTGGTATAAATAGCAAAAAACCTACTAGAAAATATTCAAGGCATAAGAATTACAACAGATTTTTAAGGTAAAATGAAATTTAAGAACAGTCTGCAAGATGGGCATGCTAGTATGTGAGCTCCGTTGCCATTTCTAGAATACTGCCATAAATTAGGTCTTTCTTCCCTTTCTGTTAGAATGAGCCCTTCCAGAGTTGGCATCCAATCTATATAACTAACAAATATGTTTTAAAATCAGTGGTTTTTCTGCTAAAAATATTGCTAAATATAATTACTCTAACCACAATATAAAACAATAGAAACATTTGTTTCCTTTTGAATTAGGGTGTTTTGTTTTTTACTCAACATTAATATTTTAAATTATGTAGGGTAAGTGAATTAGTTTCACATGCAAAGGATGATGTGAACATTAGCAGAAACAAATCTTCCTGAAAACACACATACACATCCAAAATTTTTCTTGTACAAGTAATTTTTCACATGCGTATGACCTAATTACATTGGCCACAGCAATAGACAAAACAGGAAAAAAATTAAACTGTCAGCCTTAAAACTGTGAGAATGTCACGGATTTATTTCAGGATTTCTCTAAGTGTTACAAAGTGATAGGGTAAAAGCTAGATCAGGAAACAAAACCGTGCCTTAAAATTCATCTCTAAGGACCCATTTGTTAAAACAGCACATTCTCTCTTGTTTGTTTTTATATCTAGCCTTTTGTGCTGCAGGAAAGGAACTGCCTGCTGAAAATAACTTGCATGTGAAAACTACATGTGGGTTTTTTTTTCTTAAAAGAATATTTACATATACAGTAGATACTTGGAATCTTTCAGATGTACCCCAGGAAACATAAACACTGTTAAAATGGAAAGAAAAGAATGTTTAAATGCAGATAATGTGACATTTGCTTGAGTCCAGCCCAGGCTGGGCAAATATAGAAAAGGGACCCTCATTATCCAAAGTACTGAGCTGTGGAGATTTCTGATCTCAGAGTAAAAACAAGTTCCTTTTCCAAACACTGCATGTTAAATATCAGGCTCTCCCTTGTATGCTGGTCTGTGAAATAATTTAAGAGAGAATCTGGAATCTCAAGTGTTCAATCCAATATGCTGACCACCCACTCTGTGCATGGCCAGGCACCGAAATGCAAAGAGAAAACATCTGATTCCTACTCTCAAGCTGCTCACAAAGACAACAATCTCTTATAAAATAATGGGTTAACTCTTTTAGAGGCAGGACCTATATAATCCACCTGTTGTTCCTATTCTTTACTTAGGGAAGGCTGACTGAAGGAAATTCTTTCTGTGCACTGCTGTTTTGATTATTTTGTTGGATCTTCTACTACAAAGATGAAAAATGCTTTCAAAGTCTTTAGTTAGATTATAACTGGATGAACCATACCCACCATGGCCAATTTTTAATTTTTTGATTCAGGAATTTAAACTTATTGGCAAACATCAGTGAGATACAAATGAGATCATAATGTCTAAAGGAGTTAATAGATGCCCTTAACATCATCAAAGAGCAAAATAAGTATAGGAGATTTTGGCTGCTTATCTAATTTTTTTTTTTTTTAAGATTTATTTCTTTACTACAGAGAGAGTGCGCGTGCACGCATGTGAGCTGGAGGAGGAGCAAAGGGGAAGAATCTCAAGCAGACTCCTTGGGGAGCTCCAGTGGAGGCGGGGCTTGATCTCAGGACCCTGAGGTTCTGACCTGAGCGGAAATCACTGGTCCGTCTCTTGATAGACTGAGCCACCCAGGCACCCCTCAATAATTTCTATCAGTTTCATGTGGGGTGGGAAAGAATCAACACTGCCATTAGACAGATTTGACAGAGGAGAACTAGGTAAAACCGGAAGTTGATTAAGCAGCCTGCCCCTGAAGGAAGTGAAGTCTTGGGGCTTCACACTGATTTGGAAAACTCATCTATGCTCTGAGAGTGTCTCCCTCTGAGGACCATGATACAGCCCTCAAACAGGAGCAGTTAGCCTTTGCAGGACTTGTAAAAAAGATCTCAGAAGAGGGCAGAATCCAGGTATTCAAACTATAACTGCACACAAGCTGTTATAGTAAGCAATCCTCTTTGCTCTGCTTCTCCCATCCCATAATTCTTTCAGGTTACAAAAAAAGTGGTTAACATATTAAATGCATTCAATGAACCCATTTAACAGCTGCCGAGGCCCATTCCTTTAATTTTAAATTTGTCTCTAATTAAAGTGAAACATCTTTCCCACGTTCTGAACGCTATCCTGCACTCACAGCGAATTGAAGCTCGTGTGACAGACTTCACACTGCATCCCCCACCAGTGAGCATTAGCAGACCCACCCAACAAGAGCTCTCAGCAATCCTGAGCTAAATGTGTTGAGCAATCTGACATACTGACTCTGCATGACTTCTGTATCTAATATTTATTTCAGTTTCGGCAAAGAGTTTTGGCCAATCATACATGATAAAAGTATTCAGGTGATAATGCCTAGCCTGCCATTAAAACACAAGGAATTAAATCAGTCTAGATACTGTGATGTAAAGTGTATAGTGGGGCCAGCACTTAAACATTTGAGGGATAAAAAGCTAGAGTCCTATAGGCAATGAGGAATTGGTCTTACAGACCCCTACACATCTCACTGTATGGCACAAAAGTTGAACCACTGTGCTGTCAGTAGCTGGAAGTAACTATGGATGAGGTATATCATGATTCAGAGAACTTGAAAATAAAAGAGATTTTGCTAATATAAAATTCCAGTGAATTAAGATGAAAAAGACAGAGATTAAAGAAATTAAAGAAGCTGACAGGTAAAAAAAACTCAAGAATTGTTCATTGCTATCCTTGAAATAAGGAATCCAATGAATGTAACTGAAGATGAATAAAAAACCATATTGTTAATAATAAGAACAGTTTCCTGAAAAATAAAAAAAAACACAACTGAATCTGCAGCTTGAAAGTATAATACCATGTACCAGGGAAATTCTGGTATAGATTCCTTAATACCAAATTGTAGCCTTACTAAGTTTTAAACTTTAGAATATTCAAGTAGAAAAAAAAGCCAATCTCTCAATAAGTGGTAAATTTTAGTCTAGCTTCAGACTTCTTTACATTGACTACTAGTGTTAAAAGACAATGGAATAATATCTATTAAGTTCTGAGGGAAAAAATGGTCCAAGAATATTATACCCAGCCAATATAGCATTTGACATCACCAAACATAAAAAAAAAAAAATTCAGGCAATGCAGCATCCATGTATCTTCTTGGGTGGGGGAAACCCAAGCTATATGACAATAAAATATGACCAATAAAGAGATGAATTGCCCATACCGAGGAAAAAACAGAATTCAATACAAAGGTGGCAAAAGAATCATGTAAAAAAACCTGTATCTATACATTTAGATATAAAACCATTATTGAAAAAAATTATGAGAATTACAGAGGGTCAAATGAAAGTTAAATCTAGACAACTTAAAAAGCATAATATTAACTAAAAAAATTCCTAAGTTTGAGAGAGAGGAGATGGGAGATCTGAGTGTTGATGGTTCTATCATTTTTTATAGCAGATAGTCAATCAATACTATAAAATTGAAATACTTAGGTAATAAAAAACAGTGATTCTAATCCTTTAGTGTGTTCATATTTTCTTTTCTTTTTTTTTTAAATATGCTCTATGCCCAACGTGGGGCTTGAACTCACAAACCCTAGATTAAGAGTCACATGCTCTTCCAACTGAGCCAGTCAGGTGCCCCCAGAATATCTTTTGTGGTGTAGAATAATTTTTTGCAATTTAACAATTATTCCTCTTCCATTTTAATTTTTCTTGTGACAAATTCAAGTAAATTGAAATTAGGTTTTGTACATTATAGCAACTCTAATATGGTCACATATTTAAAATGTATTTATAACTAGATATCCAATATTTAGTTTGCCTAGAAAGGTGTCTAGAATGATGTTCACTTGATGTTACTTTTATTTTTAAACAGCCAATGGTATTTAAAGAGACTTAATTATATAGCTATGTATATAATAGGAATGATTTTTAAAATGATCCTTTGTATTTAATGCCTTATTTGCTCTTTCTGGTGTTCTTGATTCCTTTCTATGGAAGTGGATTTTTCTTATATCACTTCCTTTTCCCTTCAGCCTGCAGAACTTCTTTTTAGCATTTCTTGTAGTTCAGTTTTGTTAGTATTGGGATTTCATCAAGATAAAAAGCTTTTGCACAGCAAAAGAAACAGTCCACAAAACCAAAAGACAACCGACAGAATGGGAGAAAATATTTGCAAATGACATATCAGATAAAGGGCTAGTATCCAAAATCTATAAAGAACTTATCAAACTCAACACCCAAAAAACAAATGATCCAATCAAGAAATGGGCAGAAGACATGACCAGACATTTTTCCAAAGAAGACATCAAAATGGCAACAGACACATGAAAAAGTGCTCAACATCGCTTGGCATCAGGGAAATCCAAATCAAAACCTCAATGAGATACCACCTCACACCCGTCAGAATGGCTAAAATTAACAAGTCAGGGAACGACAGATGCTGGGGGGATGCGGAGAAAGGGGAACCCTCCTACACTGTTGGTGGGAATGCAAGCTGGTGCAACCACTCTGGAAAACAGTATGGAGGTTCCTCAAACAGTTGAAGATAGAGCTACCATACAATCCAGCAATTGCACTACTGGGTATTTACCCCAAAGATACAAATGTAGGGACCCGAAGGGGTACGTGTACCCCAATGTTTATAGCAGCAATGTCCACAATAGCCAAACTGTGGAAAGAGCCAAGATGTCCATCGACAGATGAATGGATAAAGAAGATGTGGTATATATACACAATGGAATATTATGCAGCCATCAAAAGGAATGAGATCTTGCCATTTGCAATGACGTGGATGGAACTGGAGGGTGTTATGCTGAGTGAAATAAGTCAATCAGAGAAAGACATGTATCACATGACCTCACTGATATGAGGAATTCTTAATCTCAGGAAACAAACTGAGTGTTACTGGAGTGGTTGGGGGTGGGAGGGATGGGGTGGTTGGGTGATAGACATTGGGGAGGGTATGTGCTACGGTGAGCGCTGTGAATTGTGCAAGACTGTTGAATCATAGATCTGTACTTCTGAAACAAATAATGCAACATATTTTAAGAAAAAAGAAAAAGAAGAAGATAACAGGAGAGGAAGAAAAGGGGAGTATGTCAGAGGGGGAGACGAACCATGAGAGATGATGGACTCTGAAAAACAAACTGAGGGTTCTAGAGGGGAGGGGGGTAGGGGGATGGGTTAGCCTGGTGATGGGTATTGAGGAGGGCACGTTCTGCATGGAGCACTGGGTGTTATGAACAAACAATGAATCATGGAACACTGCATCAAAAACTAATGATGTAATATATGGTGATTAACATAACAATAAAAAATTAAAAAAAAAAAGAAATAAATTCTTTCAAGTTTTCATCTGCCTGAAAATGTCTTTATTCAGTCTTCATTTTAGAAAGATATTTTCACCAGATACAGAATTCTAGAGCAGGTTTTCTGTTTGTTTGTTGTTTGTCTGGGGACTTTAAAGATATTACATTTTCTTTTTCTTTTTTTTTTTTAAGATTTTATTTTTAAGTAATCTCTACACACACACAGCTTGAACTCACAACACAGAGATCAAGAGTCAATGCTCTTCTGACTGAGCCTGCCAGGAGCCCCAAGATATCATTATATTGTCTTCTGGTTTCCAAACTTTCTAATGAGAATAGTGTTTTTATCTTATTTTCTTGTATGCAGTGTTCCATTCACTTCCTCAAGGTGCCCCCATGATTTCCTATTTAGATTTTCAAGAGTCTGACTATGATATACGTAGGTATAATTTTCTTTGATGAGGGTTCTCTAAGCTTTTTGGATCTGTGGTTTTTGCTATCGAATTTGGAAAATTCCTGCCCATCATTGTTTCCATTACAGTCACCTAATGTTAATTAGGATTATTTATGGGTGAAGTTTGAAGTGATTTTAAAAGTTTTTAACCTTGGAGTGCCTGGGTGGCACAGTCAATAGAACATATGACTCTTGAAATTGGGGTCATGAATTTGAGCCCCATGTTTGGTGTTGAGATTACTTCAAAAAAAAGTTTTTAGTCTTTATATTTTTATTCTTTTTTCAATTCTTTGTAATAAATATTTTTTTTAAAGATTTTATTTATTTATTTGAGAGAGAGAGAGAATGAGAGATAGAAAACACCAGAGGGAAGAGGGTCAGAGGGAGAAGCAGACTCCCTGCTGAGCAGGAAGCCCGATGTGGGACTCGATCCTGGGACTCCAGGATCATGACCTGAGCCGAAGGCAGTCGCTTAACCAACTGAGCCACCCAGGCGCCCCTTTGTAATAAATATTTATCCTTTTTTCCAAGTAGTGATTTTTTTTTAAACTACAAGCAAATTTGTCAGTATATTAAATAATGATCAATTCTATATAATGGGAAGATGGGACATGTGGACCATTTGTTTTTCTTTTCCATATTTTTAAAACTTTGAAACAAAAAGATATTAAAATAATAGGGATAATATTTTTGGAGCCATAGGGAAAATGTGCAATTTCAAAATCTCCAGATAAATGTTAATTCTGTTCTAAAAAACAGTTAAGAAATAGTGGAATCATGCAAACAGCCCAAACAAAACCACCTTTTAGAGAGTCTAAGAAAGTGCACAGAACAATGCAGGATAAGGAAAACAGAGAAATGAAGTCTTCAATTAAAATTCATTTCTTTTTTTTTTAAGATTTTATTTATTTATTTGAGAGAGAGAGAATGAGAGATAGAGAGCACGAGAGGGAAGAGGGTCAGAGGGAGAAGCAGACTCCCCGCCGAGCAGGGAGCCCGATGTGGGACTCGATCCCGCGACTCCAGGATCATGACCTGAGCCGAAGGCAGTCGCCCAACCAACTGAGCCACCAGGCGCCATTTCTTTTCCAACTCGAAAAAAAAAAAAAAAAAATCACAAATTTGGGATGAAAAAAAGAGTATCTTCCATTAAGCTGTACCATCCTAGAAAGCAAGAGGCTATGTCCAGTTCACCGTTGTATTTTAAAATTTGTAGCATGGCCCTGGCACACAAAAGGAGCTTAAGAAATATTTGTGAAATAAGAGGTTGTGGTTTTTAAATTTCAGCAGTGGGAGAGTAGGATGGGGGTTGGAGACAGAAGTGGGTCTGAGGCATGTGTTACTTCTAGCCCTCTGTTTCTCTCACCATAGTTAGGTGGTCCTGTAGTTGCTCAATAAAAGTTTGTTTTGGTTTGGTCTTTCCATGTCACATGTTTCACTGCCAAGCCTGTCTCATGGGAGAACCAAGCATCTGCTCCGAGCTGGTCTCTGCTTTTCCGGGGTGGCGCGCCGCTGGTGGTAGGCTTGTGTGGCACTGAGCCCGCTCCCCCCCCCCCCCCCAACGTGACCTCCTGGCTGTCTCCGGCTTCTCTGCGGGACTTGGTTTGTGTGTTGCTGCTGCTTCTTGTGGCTGCTTCTCAGGAGTTTCACAGCTTCCTGCTTTTACTTGATCCTTGGCGGACAACCCTGAGAAGTCTCCGTGATCTTCTGTTTCTGGCTTTGCATGCTCTTGGGCTGCTGACCTACTGCGGTTTTGTATCACTAGTGACTTAGCCGCAAAGACAATGGATTTCATGCCAATGACAAAACTGAAAAGAGAAATCCAGTATTTGTGCGTTTGTATATTTTTTCAGGTGTGACATAGGTAGGAATTTCATCGTTTCTTTGCTTCTTATTTAACTCTTCTTAGCTTTCAGTTTCAGTCACTTTTGTTGATGTTCTTACTTATAATAAGAATCTACAATCCCGGGGCACCTGGGTGGCTCAGTTGGTTAAGCGTCTGCCTTCGGCTCAGGTCATGTTCCCAGGGTCCAGGGATCGAGCCCTGCATCGGGCTCCCTGCTCCCGGGAAGCCTGCTTCTCCCTCTGACCCTCCCCCCACACCATGTACTCTCTCTCTCTCTCATTCTCGCTCTCTCAAATAAATAATAAATAAGCCTTAAAAAAAAAAAAAGAATCCACAATCTAATGTATGTATTAAATATACCACAGAGGAAATGAGAGAGTTTATCTTGATGGCTGTTGGTTAGTCAGCATAACTGAAATACTTAGAAATCTATGCGAACAATTATTACCTGAATGTTTTTACAGATTATTTGGATAGGATAGGCAATTACCCAGTGTTCACCATGGGTATGTCAGGTTCTTCTAAAATTTCTTACTGTTTTAAGGGACACTATTCAGAACTACTAGTCAATAAAGTTTCAGTTGGCTTAGTGTGCTGAGTTCACACATGTCTAGGACTAAAATAACGGTTAGCAGGCCTTTACTTTCAAGGTTTGGGCCTAGAAGGATGTTTGTTCTAAATTTTGTAATCAGTAGGAATGATAATTTTATGTTTTTATCACATATATCTAGAGTATAGAGAAGATTTTTTTTTTCATACGAAGCTTCTATCTGCAATTTAAGGACATATTTCCCTGCATGTCACTTATGGACACAAGAAACATTTGGTCAGTCTTCTTTATGCTAAATATTCATGAAACAAAAGACACTTATTAGGTCATGCATCAGCAATCTCATCTCCAGATATGATCCCTGTTCCTTCAGCCTTTTCTCTTGAACATTATGTAGAGGTCTACAGAAGAAGGTTCATCTCTGACACTCTCATTTTTCATCATGCTTCTATTAAGTTTCAAAGCATGGAACACTAATCAGTTATGATATTACTTATCAGGAGCCAGACTATTTCTGCCAAGACAGAAGGAACTGAACATTACGTTGTGTGTGTGTTTTTTTTAATGTTATAAGAACATAAATCCCTGATCCCACCAACCCCCTGCTTTGAGAGTCCCTACATTAGAAAAATTTCAGAAGTATAAATTGAATTGGGTGGTAGGATTGAGGGACAGAGAAGACGGGAGGTGGTCATAATAGTAGTGAGATGGAACTAAATAAATAGAAGAAGTTGGAATCCGAGAATAATTTTTTCTGGTTTTAATAAGCAGTGAAGAGAATCGAGTTGGAATAAGCTTCGAATGTGAAACATATTTTTTAATTAAAATTATAAAAGTACCAAACTGTATCATGATTATTTATTTAAATCTTGTTATACCTCTAAGTATTTCTTAAAAATATAATTTGAAACCATTTTTGGTTTATTCTGGGAAACCTCTGCCACAGGCACTGGACATACCCAAAGTTTGTACACTGAAGTAATATTCATAATAGTAGTAACAACAACAGTAACAAACAGGTTAAATTGTCTTCATGTTCTCTGGTTGGTTTTCCATGCAGAAAAGATTATTCAAAAGTTTGCTTTTAGTTTTGTCTAACAGTAAAAAGTTTACAAGGTGTCCAGCAGACTATGGCCATGAGTCAAACTGGCCCACTGCTGATGTGGATACTTATATCAAATCACCACGATATACATTTGAAATATCTTATAATTTTATCTGTCAATTATACCTCAATAAAGCTGGAAAAAAAACCCATAACAACCAAAAGAACCAGCTACTGCTGCACATAACAACAAAAAGAACCAGCTACTGCTGCACATAACAACAAAAAGAACCAGCTACTGATACACATAACAACATCAGTGAATCCCAAAATCAATACGCTGGATAAAAAACACCAGACACAAAGAGTACTTACTGTATGAATCTATTGACACAAAATTCTAGAACATACAAATTCATATATACAGAGACAGAAAACGGACCAGTGGTTGCCTGGTTCTGGGAGCGGAGGGAGAGAAGTTCTACAGGGGAGCCTGGGAATTTTGGGGGTGATGGAAATTATTGTGGTTTCATGGCTGTGTAACCATCTTGTTTTTTTTTTTTTTAAAGATTTTATTTATTTATTTGAGAGAGACAGAGAGAAAGTATAAGCGGAGAGAGGGAGAAGCAGACTCCCTACGGAGCAGGGAGCCCGACGTGGGGCTCCATCCCAGGACCCTGAGATCGTGACCTGAGCCCAAGGCAGACACTTAACTGACTGAGCCACCCGGGTGCCCCAACCATCTTGTTTTTTAAAAGCTTGAGGACAAACTAGAGTTTTGAATTTGTTGTTTTAACACATTGGACACTAATCTTTTAAACCAGGGGTGAGCAAAATTTTTGGAAAGGGTCACATAGTAAACATTTTAGACTTAGCAGAACATAATGGTCTTTGTTGAACTATCCTGAAATTTTAATTTCATACAATTTTCACATGTCACAAAATATTACTCTCCTTTCTATTTCCCCCCAATATTTATAAATGCAAAAACCATTCTTAACTCTACTAGTACTTTTAAACACTGTTCCTGTCAACATTCTTTAAAATGCCTTTTTGAAAACCACGCCTTAAAACTTTAGCATTCAGAGATCTGTTAACCACTCCATGGATGAAGCTCAATTGTTTGGACAACGGTAAGCGACCAAAGAACAGTGCTGATGCCGATGAAAAGGGGAAAACTAGATGACCAAGTGCCAATAAAAACAGGAGAAAGAATCACTTCTCTGTGGAAACCAAATTAAAGATCATACATGCAGAAGTGAAAACATGGCAGATTATTTTAAGTACTAGCCTGGAGACCAGGAGAGAAGGGAAGGTTAGAGGCTAAGTGTGGAAATGGCTGTGCAGTGGTAAAAACAGAAGCCACATTATATACGATTATTTTAAGGAAGACACGACGAAGAGAAACAGGCTGAGTTCTCTGGATTAAATACAGCTGGAGGACATGAACAGGAAGAGGAACCCTTGGAGTAAACACGGCACAAGTGACCAGTCGGGCAGGTCAGAGAGGGGGTTCAGCCACAACTAACTATACCAGGGGAAGCCCAAAGAAGATTCCGTTCCAGAAGAATGAGGTAGTCCACATTGTCAAAAACACCATGACAAAACAAGAGTAGAGAGAATAGACTGAAATATATAATATACAGTGCTGTCCAGAAAAAGGTGCCCTGAGGTGAGGGAATCACTTGATTCAAAGGAGATCGGCTAGTTCCATAACTATGTGTTAACACCGGATGGGAGTGTTTTCTTCCTTCCACTGCACCTACTTCACTCATTAGTATTCTTATTCAGAGCAAAAGACTAAATAGCACAGAGTTCAATTCCTTTAAATTGCAAACTGAATCAGGTGTTCCATGTGAAGATACTAAACAGATGTTGAATCCTTCATATTTTCTACAGTGATGGATTCATGTGGGTGTGCCTTCCTGTCAACATCCTCCCCAACACCAAGGTCCCTTCTGGAGATGCCCACTTTTTGTGTTCCTGACTTATTCTTGTCCCACAAGTTGCTGAAAGCAGACAGTTAGCCAGGCACATAACTGCTGGGCTTCTAAATCTTTTATATTGCCTTTTTTTTTTTCTCTACAAAAACCTTTTTTCCATTTGGTCCACAGCTTGGGCAAGGGTTCCAGGGTGGTTAAAAAGCTGCCTGGTGGCTGCAGGGAGAGGCTCAGGCAGAAGCCCTGGCATCAGGGGGTGGCGAGTGGGCCCCTCAAAGGCTGCTGGGCTCTGGAGTCTCCTGTTATATTGCTTTTAAGGGGGGGGGGGAAACACCCTAGTAAACTTTTAAGAAATTCTTCATCACAACGTGGTTAATCAAACATCAAAGATAATCTAAATGGCCTTGTTTTAGAAACATTCTCAGGTGAGTAAATTTCAAAATAATGACATAGTTTGTGTCGACTTTTATAGAAATGTGGAACTCAATATCCTATGTTTTGGCTTTACTGAAACACGCAGGTATAAATCATGTCCTGAGGAGGCAGGAATAGGTTTCTCATTATAATTGGCAAAATTGGCAAATTCTGCAATATCTCATCAGCAGATAAAAATTCTTTGAGATGTCACACTTCTAGAAATCTTTGCATTCATATATTTAAGATAATATAGCATCTCAACAGAAATCAGTAATAATTCCAGATATTAAGAACCAGAATATATATTGTCAATTTTTCTTTTACTATTTTCAAATACTCTCTTCTGCTGATTAATGAGCTACTTAGTAGGGACAAATCATTTAATATCTTTTTGTTAGTAATTTTATTTTTTTTAAAGTAGGCTCCATGCCCAGCATGGACCCCAGTGCGGGGCTTGAATTCACAACCCTGAGATCAAGACCTAAGGGGAGAGGGGCACCTGGGTGGCTCAGTTGTTAAGCATCTGCCTTTGGCTCAGGTCATGATCCCAGTATGCGGGATCGAGCCCCACATCGGGCTCCCTGCTCAGTGGGAAGCCCACTTCTCCCTCTCCCACTCCCCCTGCTTGTGTTCCTTCTCTCGCTGCGTCTCTCTCTGTCAAATAAATAAATAAAATCTTAAAAAAAAAAAAAAGACCTGAGAGGAGATCAAAAGTCAAAAGCTTAACCGACTGAGCCACCCAGGTGCCCCTCTGTTGTAATTTTTCTAATCAGAGAAACAAGGACACTAAAATTTCTCTGGGAATGCTCCATGAAATACTTGATTTACTAACAAAACTCTAAAAAAAAAAACCTAAGGATATTTTAATTTTAAAAGGCAAAAATATAAAGCAGTCCTAGTTCATTAATATTTATTGCAGAGGAGAAAAAAAAGAAAGAAAAAAACACAGAAGCCAAAAAAACCTCCAAAATTTACACCAAATCTTAGAATCACACCAAATCTCAGAAATAACCACTTTATCTTGGATACGAACTTTCTTAAAACTACAGTTTCTAGAGAGGGTTTATTTTCTCCAACCCGTTAATTATGTAAGGACACATTTTCATATGTAAGCACTTTTTTGGAAAAAGAGCTGAAGACTGGATTTATAGCTGGGCAACTGCTAGGGTAACCTCAGATCCTGGTTTGCTGGGACAATCCTGGTTTGCCTGGGATTTCTTGGTTTAGCCTGTTGTCTCAGCATTTTTATTAACATCAGCATTTTAGCAACAATATTAACATTTTTATTAACATTAACATAATAATAAAAGTAATGTCAATAAAGTTGACATCACTCGTGTCAATGACTGTGCATTACAAGGCAGTTTAGTAAGGTTCGCTAGGGCTCAGCATTGTGAAGGCTATCCTGTGTGACACAGCAGAGCTATTGGGTATACCCTGACAAAAACTCAGATTCCAATCAGCCTTCTTGATATGAGGAGGGTCTGCGATTTAAATTCTCTCTTGAACATCTTTGGTTCATTCACTGAGTTAATACAGAAGAGCTGAGTGTCCACTTAGTAGTGTCCTGTAGGTTCCCGTGTAGGCAGTGAACACAAGGGCTCAGTTCTCTCTCCATGAGTACTTCACTTCCACTCATGCAGTTCAATGCTTGGAGCTCCCCGAATTTCAGATCACTGACTCAAGGGGAAATGAGTCAAGGGGAAGATGGGTCCAGTGACTGGCCTTATTGAAAGCTGGGAATGCTCTTCCAAATATTTTATCTTTCTTCAACACAATAATGTTGTATAGCATGCTTTTTTGACTATCCAATGCATGGGGAATTCTGTGATTCATATAAATAATGTAAAAGATGTAGTACCTGCTTCAAAAAACTTACACTAGAGTTAAAAATATGAGGTGTGTAAATAAAATTAAGTCCTGTAGCCTAAAATGCCTGCCACCGTGTAGGTCCACACTCTCCAACTTGTTTCTCAACAGAATTTTTCAACTTTGCAGTACTGCAGTGTGGATGTGTAACTCTCTTGTGAGGAAACTTTAAGGGAAAAAAAGATTTTGTTTCATGTATTTATCCCATAGCCAATTCTTCAGAACACAAATTTTATACATATTATACTAGTAATGAAAGATAAATTTTCTAGTAGTGCTTCTTTTAATTACCATGATCTCAAGTCAATAAATTATTTTCCTATGTGCTACGGTGAGCACTGTGAATTGTGTAAGACTGTTGAATCACAGATCTGTACTTCTGAAACAAATAACGCAACATATTTTAAGAAAAAAGAAAAAGAAGAAGATAGAGGAGAGGAAGAATGAAGGGGAGTAAGTCAGAGGGGGAGACGAACCAGGAGAGATGATGGACTCTGAAAAACAAACTGAGGTTTCTGGAGGGGAGGAGAGTGGGGGGATGGGTTAGCCTGGTGATGGGTATTGAGGAGGGCACATTCTGCATGGAGCACTGGGTGTTATGAGCAAACAATGAATCATGGAACACTACACCAAAACAAATTATGTAATATATGGTGATTAACATAACAATAAAAAATTTTGAAAAAAAAAAGAATATTTTAAATAGAATATTTCTTTTCCTTAGACCAAAACAAACACAAAAATTAGCAAACAGGTATTATATTGTTTTATATTTGGGGTCCCAAGGACATTATTCATTATCTTCTACTCTTTGAGGAAGTAGAGTGTTTAATTCTTGTGATGAATAATTTAACAAAAAAAATCTAACCAAGGATTTTGGTATATTCCTAAATTTAATTTTCTTTACTGCTTATGAGCCATCTCTTTTAGGGATTTAGGAGGACCTGGATGGCTCAGTTGATTAAGCCTCCAACTCTTGATTTCAGGTTGTAATCTCAGGGTTATGAGATGAGGTTCCATGCTCAGTGGGGAGTCTGCTTGAGATTCTCTCTCTCCCTCTCTCTACCCCTCCCCCCTCTCACGTGCCCACATGACCATGAGCACTCTCTCTCTCAAATAAATAAATAAATAAATATCTTAAAAAAAAGAATGGGATTTAAAGTCAGATATCTAGGGACTGAATCTCTAATAAGTAGTATTAATATAGTAAGTATAATTATATAATAATTAGTATAATAAGTAGTTGTGCTCCTTGCTAAATACTGTTATATTGAGCTATACTTTATTTATATAAACCTTAGTTTTTCATCTGTAAAATGGGAATATCAACATCAGTTACCTCAATGATTATGAAGCTCAAATAAAATAATATAAAAAATATATTTTTAAGCTGTAAATCTGCTTTTTAAAGATAAGGTGATACTATTTTTATTGCCAAAAGGATTTTCCCAAAGTTAGTCTCATCCTTAACCTGGTTGATTTATTTCTTTGTATAGTACATTCCTACGTTTGAGGTGGCTCACCACAAGGTTGTGTTCAGAGAAATAATGTAACATTGTAAGGCCAGGCAGGATCTTCGTGGTTGAATATTTTACATGGGTAAGAACCACTTCTTCTTTTTTTTTTTTTTTTCCAAAGATT
Source organism: Zalophus californianus (assembly GCF_009762305.2). Taxonomy (NCBI): domain Eukaryota; kingdom Metazoa; phylum Chordata; class Mammalia; order Carnivora; family Otariidae; genus Zalophus; species Zalophus californianus. The sequence continues at coordinate 69,741,314 of NC_045599.1, read as the reverse complement.
TTGTTTATTTATTTGGCAGAGAGATACAGAGAGAGAACAAGTAGGCAGAGAGGCAGGCAGAGGGCAAGGGAGAAGCAGGCTCCCTGCCGAGTAGGGAGCCCGATGCGGGGCTCGATCCCAGGACCCTGGAATTATGACCTGAGCCGAAGGCAGCCGTTTAACCAACTGAGCCACCCAGGCGCCCTGGGTAAGAACCACTTCTTTCCCAGAACTGGTAAAGAATACAAACCAAGGTGCTATTCTGCCTTAAGTGTGATTATAAATACAATTCTTGACTATCTTTCTTAAGGCATGGGTATCAGTTTCTTCACTGTAATGACTTATTCCTTTATTGAGTCATTTCACCAAGTGGGGAGGGAGGGAGGTGCTAATACTTCAGTGGTTCCCAAGACCTTCAGAGTAGAGCATACCATTTCGTAACTTGGCTAGTAAAGTCTTATGTGTTTTGAGCCTTGCCTGTCACCACTCCCTGCCTGAGACTCCACACTCCAGGCATACTGAACCACCGGGCACTTTCAGTTCCTCCAAATGTGCTATGCTTTCTCTCAGGTTTGCCTTGTTTTTCCCTCTGTCACTCTTCCTTCCCTAGCCTGGCTAGCTCTCCTCATGAGTTAAGTACCGGCTTCCTCCAGGACACGGAGATTCTTCTTTGGTCATCCCACCAGCCCATTGGGTAACCCAACACTATCCTTGCACCCTGTGCAACTGCTTTACAGCAACCTGTTATGCTCTATCCTGCTGGTTTTCTAGCTGGTTTCCTACGTCACACTGCAGCCTGCAAACTTCTGAAAGCAAGACAATGGGATTTTTCACTGCTGTGAGCCCAGTACAGCACCCTACAAAGAGCAAGTTCTTCATAAATATTTATTGAGCAGATGAGTGAATATATGAAGTCCAAAAAACCCTGGGGCCTAGAAAAATAAGGACAAGAAAAATCAGGATACCTTTATGAACAGCTTCTACACCAAAGGGCTTACTCTTACCTAAGAAATGAGTGAAATTGTACTATCTATGTCATTTCCTCAACACATCTTCCCAGAGATTCTGGAAGACTTAAATTGGGGTGCTCTCTTTGGCAGCTGCTCCATGACTCATCCTGCATAAATAAATGTATGAGGGTATGTAATCACAAATTTTTTATACGCTAAGTTGGAACAACCACCACCTATAGTGGGAGGGGATGAAAGGCATGTTATGGGAAAGACAATAAAAGCTGAACTCTGTGTGTGTGTTTAAAGCTTTTGGGAGTATATGTAAAAGCATGACACATTTTACTATTGTATTGGTTTAAAAATAGTTTTAATTTAAGTATATTAGTCAATAGCTATATCTAAAAGGAAAATTTGCTAAAATTAAGGAACTAAACCCCAAACCCTAAATTTTGGTTTCCTTTATGTAGTTTTGCACATAGTGGTTTGTACTTTCCCTTTAAATTTTACCACCCTTATAAGAGAATACATATTTTACAACATTATTCTAACCAAGGCTGTAATTTTTGTAACAAATAAAAATGTAGGGTTTATAAGACAAAGAAACAAAATCACATATTCTCTGCAAAAAATAATCTTAAAAATATAAGGAAACATTCTAGATTTGTACAAGGAAATGTTTGTACAGTTAATAAAAACAACCTAGTAATATTAATTTACATGTTATTGGTGAAAAACAGTGAATCTGTGTATTCTACCACATGGCAAAAGGATGATTGTGATCCTTTATATGATTTGTCAATAATTACAAAGTCTAAACCCAGAAACAGCAGGTCATTCCTTTAAGATATGTTGTGTAGGGTACAACAGTTTAAGTATGCTTGCCTACTTTTTTCCCTGAAGAATTATGGACACTTATCTCTATAGTTCATATATTGTTTCCGCTTTCCTACATATTTTATGTCTATGTGTGAAATTAATAGGCTTGAGATATTGGTAGTTGGATCTTCTTCATTTTATTAAATCTTTAATATACAAAGTTGAAGTCAGTGGCATGGTGAGCATTTACCTTTCTTTTTTAATAGTTGCTACATTTTAGGAAAGGGGTACCCTCTCTGTCCTACAAACAGAGGGACTGCCTGTGATATTGTGAATTATAATAAGAAATATAGATTTGGTTTTCCCTGGGTTTGACACAAAACTCCTAAAACCCTTGGAATTTCGTTTATTGAGGAGAGCAATAAAGGTGTCTTTTGTTATGTTAATGAGGCAACTCGGGCAAAGTACCTAAGGATGGGGACCAGTTGCCAGTGGATCCAACCAGGTGATTTTACATGGTTGAACTTGCAGTTTCAGAACTTGCAGTCTAATCCCTGACCTCTGGGGACATGTGAGGGGCCAGAAGTTGAGGTGATCTCCAGTAGCCAATGATTTAATCAATCACGCGTATGTAATGAAGCCTTCATAAAAACTCAAAAGGATGGGGTTTAGAGAGGCTCTAAGTTGCTGAACACATGGAGATTTGGGCAGAGTGGAGCGCCTGGAGAGAGCATAGAAGCTCTGTGCCGTCTCCCCTGCCTGGCCCAGGGTAGCTCTTCTGTCTGGCTGTTCCTGAGTTATATCCTTTTATAATACACCAGTCATCTAGTAAGTAAAATGTTTCTCTGAGTTCTGTGAGCTGCTCTAGCAAATTAACTGAATCCAAGGAAGGGGTCTTGGGAACTTCTGGTTTATAGCCAGTCTGTCACAAGTACAGGTAACCACCTGGGCTTACGACTGATACCTGCACTGGGGTTTGGGGAGGGGGACGACAGTCTTGTAGGACTGAACCTTTAACTTGTGGAATCTGATGTTATCTAGAGCAGATAGTGCTAGAATTGAGTTCACTGGCAGAGCCCCCAGCTGGTGTCCTGAGAATTGCTTGTTGGTGGTATGGAGAACCCCCCCCCCCCACACACACACATTTGGAATCTGGCCTCAGAATACCATTTACTGCTGAATTGACAATAAGTACGTATCTTTAATAAGTTGTATGATGGGGTTAACCTCTGTACAAAAAGCTGGTAAAATAAGTACTATATTAAAAACATACTAATTTTGGGGTGCATGGCTGGCTTCGTTGGTAGAGCATGCAACTCTTGATCTTGGGATCATAAATTCATCCCCTCTTGGGCATAGGGCTTGCTTAAAAAAATAATAAACATACTCATTTATTGTAGTAGCAAATCAGACAAAGTTAGTGGGATTCACAGAAATAGAAGATGCAAAAATCAGCACACAAAAAAGGAAAGGTAATTTCTTTTCTTTCTTTCTTTTTTTTTAAGATTTATTTATTTGTCAGAGAGAGAGAGCACGAACAGGGGGGAGTGGCAGGCAGAGGGAGAAGCAGGCTCCCTGCTGAGCAAGGAGCCTGATGCGGAGCTTGATTCCAGGACCCTGAGGTCATGACCTGAGCCAAAGGCAGATGCTTAACCAACTGAGACACCCAGGCACCCCAGAAAAGTAATTTCTATCTCACTGCACTTCTCTACATGCCAGGCACATATTAGGGGCTTTGAAAACATGGTGGTTCAAACCTTTCAATAATCCCATGAAGTATGTTATTATCATCCTTTATCCTATGTGCCTTTCTTCAGAGAGGTTCAGTAACTTCCTCAAGTACATGGTTCTCCTTAGCAGGCTTAGAAATGTGGGTGTGAAGGGGCTGGCAGTGCCGGGCTTTGTGCTTCCCTTACAGTGGAGCAGGGAAGTAGTTCAGCGCAATGGCAAAGTCCAGGTGGGACCAGGGGGTGTTAGTGGAGATGGAGAGCACCAAAAGCTGTGAAGGGTGGGTCATCAACACATACTGTTATTACGAAGATGGCACGGGACACATGGGATGACACCTTCTCTCTCCTCCTCCCCACCCTGTAATCCAATCCACCCCAAGTCTAGGCAGTTTTACCTCCAAAATATCTCTTGAACCTTGGACTTCTCTCCAAATCCACTGCTAAAATACTAGTCAGTCACCATGACCTCACACCTTCACCAAGGCAAGAATCTCTGTATCAATTCGCTTCTACTCTCTTGCCCTCCCCTCCTGCAATAATTCTCTGTAACAATAATTCTCTGTAACAGGGGCGCCTGGGTGGCTTAGTCAGTTAAGCATCTGCCTTAGGCTCAGGTCATGATCCCGGGGTCCTGGGACTGAGCCCCACATGGGGCTCCCTGCTCAGGGGGGAGTCCGCTTCTCCCTCTCTCTTTCCCTCTGCTCGCTCCCCCCTGCTTGTGTGCACTCTTTCTCTGCCAAATAATAGATAAATAAAATCTTTAAAAAAAATTAATTCTCTGTAACAGAAGATGCCACTTCCCTGCTTATAACCCTTTAATGCTTGCTCCTCTCCTAAGATAAAGGCCCCAATCCTAAAATGTCTCATAAGCCTCTACAAGACCTGGATTCTACCTACTTTTCCAAGCTCTTCGCTGCCACCCCACCTGCATTTTCCACATCCAGCTACACTAGTCTAATTTCAAGTCCTCCACCACAAGGGCTTTGCGTATTCATTTTCCCAGTTATTCCAGGACTGTGTATTATACAGGTAGGATGGCCAGGCGCAGTCCTAAGGGCCGCTCCCTCACACGCGGCTCTCGCTGGCTGGAGAACGCATAACTTCCTTTGGGACTGGCACCACTTAGCCTTCTGAACTCACTTCATCAGGAATCCCCCAAATTAGATGACTTTCTCCTATTTATGCTTTCATTGCACCCTATACTGTTCTCTTGTAGAACTTATCATAGTTTTTAGCAATGTAATTTGCCTCCCACAGTAGAAGCAGCTTCTGTGATTTTGTGAGCTCTGTTTGGGACCATTCCTGTTTTGTTCTCATTTTACTCTCCGAACCTGATGTGGTGACTGACTTAATAAATACTTTTGAATGAATAAGTGATGAGAGAGGCTATGTGTTGAAATCTTTGCAGAAATAACCTAAAATAGGATTTGTAAATATATTACTGATGAAAGTAATAACAAAACTCAAATTTATTGGAAAATCCAAAGGGACTTCTAATTAAAGACACCTTGATTTACAATGTAAATAGTTAAAATAAACCTAACAATTTGTTGTATAAAGACAACACATTCAGGAAACTAATGACAAATGACCATTTAGGTAGTGAGTGAGAGTCAAAAATCTGTCAGAGATTCTTCATTATGAACCAGTGACCCTGATGCTTTATTTCTTGGTGTCCTTTTCCATTTTTATTTTATTTTTATTATTATTATTTTTTAGAATTAAAAAAATTCATTTATTTGAGAGAGTGAGAGAAAGAGAACGAGAGAGAAAGTATGAATGGAGAGAGGGGGTGGGAGAAGAAGACTCCCCACTAAGCAGGGAGCCTAATGCAGGCTCGATCCCAGGACACCCAGATCATGACCTGAGTGGAAGGCAGATGCTTAAGTGACTGAGCCACCCAAGCACCTCTCCTCTTCCATTTATAAATTTAGAAAGTTACAAGTGTCCTCCAACTAAAGCACAGATAAAGGTGCTTTATCACATAAGCTTCATAAAAATTTTCCTTTTAAGCATTTTTTCCTGTTTAATTTTATAGTCACTTAAGAATTTGGGCCATTTTTTTAAGATTTTATTTTTTGGGGGCGCCTGGGTGACTCAGTTAGTTAAATGTCGCACTCTTGATCTCAGCTCAGGTCTTGATCTCAGGGTTGTGAAGTCAAGCCTTGTGTTGAGCTCCATGGAGTCTACTTAAAAATTTTTTTTTCATTTTATTTATTTATTTTAAAGATTTTTAAATTTATTTTGGAGAGAGAGAGAGTACAAGCAGGAGGAGCAGAGGGAGAGGGAGAGAGAATCTCAAGCAGACTCCGCGCAGAGCATGGAGGCTGATGCTGGGCTTGATCTCACAACCCTGAGATCACAATCTGAGCCACTACCAAGTCAGAGGCTTAACTGACTGTCACCCAGCATCCCAAGACTTTATTTTTTTAAGTAATTTCTACACCCAATGTGGGGCTTGAACTTATAACCCCGAGACCAGAAGTTGGCATGTTCTACCAACTGAACAAGTCAGGTGCCCCTGGATCATTTTTAGTTTCAACTTCTGACTACCCATCCCACTCCAAAATCAGGGAGGCAGCGGGGGTTGTGAGAAGTACACAGATCTCTATCTGGGAATCTTGGGTTCTAGTCTCAGCTCTGTCATTAAATAGCTGTGAAAACCCAGGGTCCCAATTTCTTATCTGCAAAATCAAGGCTGCAGATTGGATTATATGAGTCTTTCTAGAATTAAAGTTTAATTTTTTAAATTGTTGCAGAACACAACATAGTTGCAAATATTTTGTCTCCTCTTGGGGCTTATCACAAAGAAGGTTAAAGTTATTAATTTACTGGGTTGCCTGGGTGGCTCAGTCGCCTAAGCATCTGCCTTTGGCTCAGGTCATGATCTCAGAGTCCTGGGATGGAACCCTGCGTCCGGCTCCTGCTCCGCGGGGAGTCTGTTTCTCCCTCTGCCTCTGCCCCTCCCTGCTGCTCATGCTCATGTTCTGTCTCTCTCAAATAAATAAATAAAAATCTTTAAAAAAATGTATGAATTTACTGTCTATAGACAACTGGTCCATTTCCCCAGCCACACACAAATCTCATTGTAAATTAATACATCATGAATACTTGAGTAGTGAGTCAGCTTTTGGAACCTTGTCAAATTCAAGTTTTTGAGCCTGCAAAGTCAAGGATCAAACTTGATCTGTGGCGTCCCCAAAGATAAAGACAGACTCTAAAATATACTTGAGAGAAAACAAACAATACCACATCCCCTACAACATTAAAATACTGGTGTATCCAATCATAAGAAGTGATTATAGAATTCATAGGAAGGGGAAAATTCTACCTTCTTTCTACCAAAGTGCTTTCTAAGTTAGCCTGGATCATGGGCTACATGACTGAGAATGGTAGTAGGGAAATTTAAAAAATAGATCTTTAATAGTGATTTTTGCTCTTCTTGCTACACAGATCACAATTATATGTGGTAGGGAAGAAAGAGTGCCTCTAGTAAATGTCAACCATCTTTGTTTATAAAGAAAGGAAATGAGTTTCGGAGCTAGTTCTAGCCCATAAATACAATAGCAAAACATTCTACATATATCTGTCTAAATAATTTTGATCTTAAAACACCCACAACAGTCTGCATCAATTTCTTAGTTCAGAGAAAATTAAATATTTGAAACCCAGGCTTTTCCCATTTTAAGCTGATTACTGCTTTTTCTCATCTATACTATAGCTTTTGGTTTTAATTACAGAAGTCTTGTTTTATTTTTTCCAACATGAAAGAATCTTTGTCTCACTGTTTTTATAATAATCCTCTAGGAACTTAAGGGAACATTTATTTCCCAGTGAATCCTGTCCTTTCAGATTTGCCTAGGACTGAACAATGATGATGATTCAAATGCTAAGTACTGGCAACCAGAGATAGACCATTCTGGAAGTAGTGTGGTCATTATCAGTTTACTGCAAATACGGCAGATTGGGCCTTCATGTCTTTACTATTTTTGCCCCAGTATGTGTGCATGTGGAGGGGGACAGTGGTGGTCAAGAGTCATTTAAATTTAAGATACACCAATATAAGTAAACATATTGGAGAAGCACAATAAACCTTTCATTAATCTTGGCATTCATTCAACTATTTATTCATTCATGGGTTCATTCATTCATTCAACCTTCCTGAGCATAAGAATGCTGTGATAAGGAAAAAAAATAATTTTGCAGGAGATCCAAGGGAATACACAGAAAAGTGGTTGGGACTAAGCAGAGAAGACCCCTTGCAAGATTTGACTTCTAAGTGAGTTTTACAAAGACATATAGGAGACCAGCTAGCAGGGAAGAAGCAGCAGGAAAGGGTAGCATGTAGAAGAAAGCTTTCAAGAAGACCAGACATGTCCCTGCTCGAGTAACCAGAGGAGAAGAGCAGGGAAGCTTCTGATATCAGCCTGAATAAAATCTTCATGTAGCATGTTATTTTCAGCGTACAACTAAAGGGAATCACAGATGTTTACTTAAATGGGCCATATGGTTCCCAATGAGTACATCACAAACCCAAAATGAATCCTGTTGATTGTTCAAAATTATAATACTGAGAAGTGTGATAAGATTTTATACTATACTGTAGAATGTTGCTTTAGGGGTTATGAAGAACTCTGAAGAACTGTAAAGCTGGTATACTTCTAGTGAGTTCTAACATCAGAGTGACTTTATTTTATTTAAGATTTTATTTGAGAGAGAGAGAGAAAGAGAGAGAACATGTACAAGCAGAGGGAGGGGTGGAGGGGCAGAGGGAGAGGGAGAAGCAGATTCCCCGCTGAGCAGGGAGCCGGATGCAGGGCTTGATTTCAGGACCCAGGGATCATGACCGGAGCCAAAGGCATACGCTTAAATAACTGAGCCACCCAGGTGCCCCAGAGTGACTTCATTTAAAAAAGGGTTAACAAAGTTGTTGAGGTTGTGAATCAATAGCATGTCAGTCTGTTGATTTCAAAGGCAACCCAGATTTGTATTATGAAAACAGAAAAGACTTAAAATGGTTCAGGCTAAGTACTGGTGTCACCTCTGAAGTTCGCTTCCTAATTTCTTACCCAGGATTATAGCTGTCAATAAGATCTTGCTTTTGCTTTGTCTACTGTGTGATTACATGGACTATTTATCCAGCTGAAGAGATATTTTTCTATGACATTAACTTTTTTTTTTTTAAGATTTTATTTATGAGAGAGAGGGAGAGAGAGTGCATGCAGGGGGAGAGGGGGAGAGAAAGGGAGAGAGAGAATCCCAAGCCAAATCTGTGCTGAGTGCAGAGCCCTACTCGGGGCTTGAACCCATGACCCATGAGATCACGACCTGAGCCAAAACCAACAGTCTGATGCTCGACCGATGGAGCCACCCAGGTGCCCCGACATGAACTCTTTAGTAGTTCCTTTAGTAATAACTCAAATCTCTAATAAGATTACTATTAGTTGGGGCACCTGGGTGGCTCAGTCGGTTAAGTGACCGACTCTGCTTGGGACTCTTTCTCCCTTTCCCTCTGCCCCTCCTCTCCTGCTCTCCATCTCTCTCTAGAATAAATAAATAAATCTTTTATCTTATTTATATATTTTTAAAAGATTTTATTTATTTGCCAGAGAGAGAGAGAGAGAGAGAGAGAGAGCGCACAAGCAGGGAGAGCGGCAGGCAGAGGGAGATGGAGAGGCAGGCTCCCTGCTGAGCAAGGAGCCCTATGCGGGACTTGATCCCAGGACTCTGGGATCATGATCTGAGCCGAAGACAGACGCCCAACCAACCTACCACCCAGGTGTCCTTAAATAAATCTTTTAAAAAAAAGATTACTGTTAGTTAACAAGCATAAATTCTCAAATGCTTTATAGGATGTCTGCAGAGTAAATTCAAGGGTTAATAACAGATAGCCCCAACTGGTGATAGGCTTCTCTACTAGTAATGGCTAATTCATCTCTGACCTGAGGGAGTTGATACAAAGAGTCAAACCACAGCACCTACGGGAAAGCACAAAGGTGTTCTTTGTGCAGGTTATGGGAAAGTCCACTGAGGTGATCTTACGTACTACCTGGTTGCTGTAATTCTGGAAACAAGCGTCTATGATCTACAAGACGGATACCTCCTGTTCTGCAAGGGTGGATGCAGGCTGTCAGATGTTAGAAAATCAAGAACTTTTTGAGTATGTTGCTTGTTGGCATTCAAACGCCAGGCATTTCTCCTGTTGCTTCCACACACCCTCCCTACAGAAGTGGCCCATAAATGACAAAGCCAAGTCACAGAACAGATCCTGTCTCTAGTTCAATGTTGCAAACATAGATTAAGTCATATCTTGGAATTCTTCCATCGAGAAAACTTACAAGAAGCAAAGCAACTTTTCAAAGCATAACAAAATAAACATTTACTCCATGACTTACTGAACTTGGCACATGGAAAATATGCACTTCCAGTAAAGTTAGTGAGTTAATGAAGACACCAACTTCACCTTCCTGGTTGCCCAAGGCCACCAGACTGCTCTGGGAGGCTAACCTTGCTTGTATTCCTAAACGCACCACTAAATCTATTATTAGAGGCAAAGTGTATAACCTTTAGCGCTTCAGCAGGACAATGCTGCTGGCTATCACATTTCTTAGGATAAATATTTGATAATTAAATATGCCCTTTTAATATAAACACTGTTTTGATAGTACACACTGGAAAACTATGAAGCATGTAAATAATTTGAAAATGTCAGTTTGGGATGAGGTGTGAAAATTTGTGAGTCATTTCAAGAGATTTCCCTAAATTGAGGAGATTTGTGGGAGGGGACTGTGGGCATTGGAAATTTCAAATAAGAGATTTAATTCAACAGGAATTTACTGAGGACCTGGTGCCAGCCCTGTAATTAAACTTTCCCAGCAGTACTAAAAGAGCAGGAGCTTGGGTCTTCAGGGAAATTGTTGGGGAACAGCCCCAGGTGGCGTAGGATGTGCCAAATAAGTGAAAATACAGAATACAATGTGGGGGCTGGCCTCAGAAGGGATTCTGCTAAACTAGGGAGGCACAGAAGGTTTTCAGGAAGTGGAACATTTAAAGCTGGATCCTTAAGAGAGGTAAGATCTGGGAAAATTTTAAAGAGGAGAACAGAATTACACATGAACATAAAAGCACGGTCTAAGGCAAGAAGATGGGAATGCAATAAGATCCCTCTGTATCGTGTCTGACCATAATCACAGCATTTGTTCATTCCAGCCAATATGCCCTCGCAATAGTACTTTCCATGCTCTGCTGATCTGGTTACCACAAAAGGCTCTAGCACAAAAAGCATTTATTCAAAATAAATATGGAGACTTATTTAAGGCCATGCAGCTTTTCTCTACCTCTCTCTCTCTCTCTCTTTCTCTCTTTTTAAAGTAGTAAACCTACCCTTTACTGAGTATTTCCTTATATGCCAAGCAATGGAGCTAAGCACTTTATCTGTGTTATTTCATTTAATGGGACTTGGGCATGGCACTTTACCTAGAATTCGAACTTAAGCCTGTCTGATTCCAGGCCCTTCACTCTGTGCTGTCATTTACCAAGACTCATGTTGCCTGGACTCTCTTTGGGGTTTTCAAAGCATTCTTATGGGTCCAGTGATTCACCCTGATGATTCTGAGATGTGATGTTTCAGAGGACAGCTTTCACTGTATCTTCTAACTGCATTCCCGATCTGTTCAGAGAAGCATCATTTGGGCAAATTATATTACATGGCCCACTCAGAGTGAACAATTTAAAGACCAGTGTTTACATATCATGTCAGCAGCACGTAGTTGAAAGGATTATCTCGACAAGTTGAGGGAGCATCAGTGGTTGTAATGTTCCTCTACTTTCAAAAATTTAGGGGAAGTAAGACCTGAGGGCTGAGAACACCTGACAGGCGAGGTAGAGCAAAAAGTAGCATGTGACCTTCCCTCTGGCCACTCTGTTGCTTTTATTCTAGATAGTTCTGTTGCCTGGGACCAAGCCTGGCCTCTCTGAGGTTGGCACTGGCCCCTGACAAAGCTGCTGAGATCGCAAGTGTCAGAGGGGCTGCCTCTAGCTCTCCCTCTTTCTCTGTCTCTTCCAAACGTAGACTATACAGTTCTAGAGACTTTTAAACCTCAGTTTTAGTATTAAAAAATTAATATTGATCTTTAGAAATTAATTATAAAAACACACAAACTCAAATATAAGACAGCATTATGGAAAACCTTAGAGTCACACATTTTCAGGTGATTTTCTGAACTAAGTCAATCTGAAGTTTTCTTCCTGACTCTAAAATGAAAACACTGAGGTCTATTATGAACAGATTTTTTTAAAGAAAAGTACATTTTACCATGATTGCTTTGTCCCACTTGTCATCTTTTCAACCCTTCATTATGTTAACTTCAGGGGTTGGCACTAGGACTCAAGTTTTCCCCACAGCCATGTTAAAGTCACCACTGCAACTCTTCAATCTCCAGATAAAGTATTTTTTGTCCTAGTTTTGCTCCCATTACACCTGCTTTGGTATGTGATGTTAAGCAAGTAAGTTTTAACTTCCGTTTGATGCAGCAATACTAGATGAGCCTAAAGTGAAAATGGAACCTTACATAATGAACCTAATACTAACCACATTTAACTGTGAGAGAAAAACAAGACAAACATTTTTAAAAATTAATTCTGAGGTGCTTTTGGGTATATGAGTTCAAAATATACTGGAAACTAAATGCAATAGGAAATTTTAGGATAAAAGCCAAAAACCCTAGTCTAATAGACATTCACTTTGTGAAACTAATAATGTAATGGAACTTACTGATGGCTACTCAGAAATAATAACAAACAAAAAAGTCTATTCAGGAAAAAAATTTAAAATAAATATGTGAATCAGAGAAGCAACCGAAAATGGACTCTTGGATCTTCCCTTGTTGCCTTCTTCTTCTTTTTTTTTAGAGAGAGAGAGAGAGAGAGAGAGTGTGTGGGGGTACGGAGAGAGAATCTCAAGCAGACTCCATGCTCAGCGTGGAGCCTAATGCAGGGCTGGATCTCACGACCCTGAGATCATGACCCGAGCCGAAATTGCGAGTCAGACGCTTAACTGATGGAGCCCTCCAGGTGCCCCGATATCGGCATTTTTAAAAGGGACTTCCATTCAGTAGGTGGCCTCTTCATTTTGTGGTTTCCTTTGGTTGTGTCAATATAACATTGTATGTCAACTATACTTCAATATTAAAAATTTTAAATTCGAAAAAAAGGGGGGCTCCCAGTCTCTCTCTTGTTTCTCCTACTCCTGGAGAGAAAGTAGATGTGGTAAAACCCATTTGCCTTAGTAATCCACTTTCTCAGGGTCATGAGATCCAGCCCTGAGTTGGGCTCCATGCTGAGTGTGGAGCCTGCTTTAGAGTCTCTCTCTGCCCCTCCCACACCCCATTCACTCTCACTCTCTCTGCTTCTCCACCCGCTCGAGTGCTCTCTCGCTCTCAAAATAAATAAATATTTTTTTAAAAAGCCAGTATCGTGGCAAGAGGCACACCTGAAACTAGCACTGTGGGACTGTCGACAGGGGGTTAATGGACGGTAAGCCACACTCAGCAAAAGAGCACAGATTAGAGGGTAGTGGGCAGGGGGCAAGAGAAGGAAAAAGACTTGGGAAGCTGAGTGGGGAGCTACAAAAAGACCCATTTTTATGTTAACTACATGGAATTTTTTTTAAAAAGATGAACATTTGCATATTTTGAATATGTCACTAGTATGTGTTCTGTCAGTGACAGCAAACATTTCCTGACCTGCATTTTGCCAGACTACTCTCAGCCTTTGCAACAGGATTTGAAGACGCAGTCCAAGGGGCCGGGGTGGTTCAGTCGGTTAAGCGTCTGCCTTCGGCTCAGGTCATGATCCCAGGGTGCTGGGATCGAGCCCCATGTCAGGCTCCCTGCTCTGCGGGGAGCCTGCTTCTCCTCTCTCTCTGCCCCTCCTTGTGTGCTCTTTCTCTCTCAGATAAATAAAATCTTAAAAAAAAAAAAAGACACAATTCAATACAAGTTTATGGTTTTGCACTGTTAAATAGTGCTGTTTCATTATTTTTACTTTTTTTTCCCCCAAAAAGGGATATGAGGTAGTAGTGCCTCATGACCAGATCAAATGGTGGTAATACATAACAGTGGTTATTTGGAAATAACCTAGAACAAAGAGTGCTTTCTCCTTTTCTAGCCATGCATGCGTGTGTGTGTGTGTGTGTGTGTGTGTGTGTGTGTGTGTGGTTGTTCATCATTGCTTTTAAAAAGGAGACAATTTCTCTGAGAAGCAAGTCCCTGCTTACCATTAGTAAATGTCACTCTAAAACGTATTTACCAAAAGAATTTTATTTCCCCAGCTATATTCTGTTCAAGAACATCAAAGGGCAGAAAGCATAAGGAAAAAATTATGACACCCCATCCATGCAACGGAAGATATATTCCACATATATGTATATACAGACTAATTATAAATAACTTCTGCCATCTAACTTGTTTTCTCCTTTTTGTTTTTCACTGAAAGGCCCAGAAAGAAGAGGAAAGTAACACAAAGTCATTAACTTTATTGCAATCTAGTCTTTCTTGTTTCAGAGTCACCACAACATTTTTAGATTTAATTTTACTGGTAAATAAAACACTTCTAAAGTTCAATAACAAGTTAATGGTCCAAGTTTGGTTTCTCCCCCCCTTTCTCTTTAAGCCATATTGACCTTTATAGAAGCAAAAGAACAACATTTGACATTTTACGGAAAATAAAGAAACATAATTTAGCAATTTTTAACCAATCGCCTCACGTTACAGCTTTAGAGTTGCTCAACTCTTTCCAGACACAAATGTCTCACAAGTATGCTTCATATTCTTTTAAAATCACAAGTAAATAAACAAAATTTTAATTAGATGAGCCTGTATCGCATATTTGGCTGATGTCATCCTCTCCTCTCTGGGAAAAAAAAATCCATTGAAACAAAAGAAAGAAACACAAGATGCAGATGACACTGGGCATGAAAAGCCTTGCTTTTTTCTCAGATCCCGTGCTGCATTTCTGACCCGCAGCTCGAGAAAGCCCAAACTGCAGGTCCTGACTTGGTGAGACAGATTTCTGGCCCACTCTCACACCATGAGGAAGAAACACACCCATGAGCTTGGGGGCTGACATTTCTTTTGACCTGCCCTATGTTTTCATCTGCCTACGTGGCCTAATCCTCCACTTGGAATAAAAATAGTCTGTTGCCTCCATCTCAGCCATTGGCACCACTTCTATTTTGGGCAAAGATTTCCAATAGCTGGGTAGATGGCTGGGCATGTTCAAGGAGCAAGTCAGGAAGGAGCGCTGAGCATTCCCATGGTCTAGTTCTTCAGCTCTTCTACTTCTGCTTTTGATGGCTTGTTCTTACTTACAGTTGAGGAATAGGAACACATTGCCCCATACCCCCCCTTTCCATGCTTCCTTTGTCTCTTCTGTCTCCCATAGCATCTCATTCCCTTCAGCACAGACATACCGCAGCTTGCCAAGCACAGCAGAGGAGTCTCTGGCCCATCTGACGCCCACCATGTGCCTTTTCCCCACCTATCAAGAGTAACTGGATTTGTGTCTGCTCTGGGGCTACAGAGCTGAGCCAGGGGGACTATGGTGCTTTGCACTCATCCAGAACAGGCTCAGAATGGCCAGCATCTCCCTCTCCTCCTCTCGGAGCAGCCATGGACTGGAGGTCACTTGAGGGGATGGATCACCCTGAGGCCACCCTGGAAGCTGGGGTCTGTTCCAGATTATGTTCAGAAAAGAGGTCCAAGAATTCTTAAAACAACTCTGATTTTTAAAAAATGTTCGGTAGAAAGAATTCGTAAAAGACATGGCCGGAAACGTTTCTCTTCTCTGATCGCCATGGACGATGAGGGAGGGCTCTAGCTCATGATGAAACCTTCAGGGTGTGCCTACTAGGTAAGCCAGAGGTCCAACGCCGGCAGCCCCAGCGCTACTGCTGACAGGTTTTGACTGGCCCGCGCAGTATTTAGAGGTTGTCTTTAAATTGTTGCCAACATTAACAAATTAGGAGCTTTCACATAAAAATCTGGTTTCTGGCTTCTCCAGAAAATCAGAAGATCTGGCTGACATTGGATCTGCTTCCTGTCTAGCAAATGCTTAAATGAAGCCAGGTAGCTGCTGCCTCTTTAGGCAAGGCATTCTGGCTCTTGACCACGGGGGCCAGCCTGGTCTGCGTTCAGCCCCCTGGCAACATGGAAGTGGACACCTTCTGGTGTAAGCATTCTAAGGACCTAAGTGAGAACCTGGTATAAGTAGGATGTTCTTTGCATAGATATTTGGCAGGATCGGCTTATGCTCTTCTCTCACCGTTTTCCAACCCCTTTCTACTTGCCTCTGAGCTGCCCCTGTGCTGCAGAGACACGGGTGGGCCAAGCAAAGGCAAAATGCCACCACTCTCTGATGTCCTTGTGTCTGGGACTTCAGTTGCTGCTTTGGCTGGAAAAGACTTGTTAGTGAGGAAGATCTATAACTCACATCATTGAGCCAACTCTATGTCCATAAAAAGATATAGTTATGCCAAGGGAGAGAGTTTCTAAGGGCCAGAGGAGGAGTGTGCACGATTTTATTTTATTTCTTAACACGGGCCCAAAATTGGGCTGCAGAGTTGATAAACAGAAGGCATGATGTCTGAAGTCAAGATAACGAGAGCTCTAAAACATTTCTTTGTTTCAGCCTGAAACTACGGAGCTTATGATTCGACTGCACATTCAGGACGGTTGCCAGCTCTCTGCTAGCTGTTGGTGACCGGCAGCAGGAAAAGCGCTGCAGGGCTAGGTGCGAAGTTGGTAACGGAGACAAAAGACAACGAGGGGCGGTTTTCAAAGTGCTCCAGGGCCTCCAGCTTCGAGGCACCTGTGGACTGCACAGCGGTGGTGCGGCTCTGAAAACACAGGCAATCCACTCTTGGCTGGCTTCAGGAATCCAGCTGCCCATCTGGGATTCCTCCCAGCACCTGCCATTATTCACTGCTACTGGGAATGTGCACTGGCTTTCTGAAACAGCACAGGTCTGGACGTTGCATTATTTCTTTTCACCCTTTCTGAATTGGGAAATTCACCATGACTCCTAACACAGAAAAAGCCACCGCCAAACAGTATTAGGTGGGTTTTTTGGTTTTGTTTGTTGTTTTCAGTGCAGAGCTAGGAAACAGATGTTGAACAGGAAAGAAGGACGATAAGCCATTACAGCTGATGAAAGAGAGATGGTGATGGAAAGGGAAAGAAGGGAACTGCCAGGGATTTCGGAGGGGTCCAAACAGTGCTGGGTTCAGGGCTCCCTCCAAGGTACCTCCTCCAGGCCCTTAGGATTAGATAAGCTTCTTCTGCTTCAGTGTGCAGCGTCCTAAACCCCAGAGTGCCTGGAATTCAACTCAGTAGGCCGTCCACGCGGAAAGAGAGGCTACTACGTGGTGTGCGTGGGAGGGTCACGTCGGGGCCCCTGGTCTCAAGAAGACTACACTCTGGATTACAATTTTATTCAGTACATTTATGGTCAATTCCTTTCAGGCTGCTCGGGGCTCAGTGTCAGCCAGTGACAGTGGGCGGGGCAGGAGCACCCATGATTAGGTTCTTGTTCCAGCAAAAGAAACTCCCTGGTGGCTGTCTTTGAACTTGTCTTTATGGATGGAACACAAGAGGCCAGGAGTCAAATTTGTGATGGTTCTGGTATCTACAACAGGATGATTTTTTGAAGAAGTTTTTTAAAAAGTTCTTTAAATTGTTTTAATAGATCCCATAATAATGTGGTACAAAGGCTTTGCTCCTGTCACCTCTCCCCAGCCCCACCCTTACCCCAGGGCCTTCTCAGTGCTGTTTCCTTTTATTCTCCCACATAAACTTCATTCTAGCTAGACAAAGGTAACCATGCTCTCTCCCATCTTGTTCCTCTGCCCATCCTTTTATCTGAAGAATCTGAAAAGATTTCCCTGGCCTCCAAACTCATCCAAATTTGGTATATTCTGCAGCCCAGCTCTAGGACCACATCTTTCACAAGGCCATCTCTGGCTTTTCTAGACCTTTCTATGCACTTCTTCAATCATCATTATTATTGCAAGAATTATTGCAAATAATACTAGACAACAACCACCACCATCACAGTAAGAGCAGCTAATATTTTCTGAGCATTTTTCCAGCTCCACACACTTGGCCATGCTTCACGTATATTATGTTATTCATTTTACTCAATCCTCCCAGGAGTGCTAAAGTAGGTATTACTTTTATCCACATTTTTCAGAAAGAGAGAACCTGAGGCTTGAGGGAAATTAAGTAAGTTTCCCAATGATATCCGGTAAGTGATAGGGAATTCTTGTTAGTATCGTCAATTTATTTATTTATTTTTAAATATTTTATTTATTTGTTTGAGAGAGAGAGAGACAGAGAGAGAGGGGGAGAGAGAAGGGGGGAGGGGCAGAGGGAGAAGAAGAGGAAGACTCCCCACCAAGCTGGGAGCCAGACACGGGACTAAATCCCAGGACTCTGGGATCATGATCTGAGCCGAAGGCAGTTAACTGACTGAGCCACCCAGGCGCCCCAGTATCATCAATATGGCATGTAATTATGAAGTAATCATTTATGTCCTTTGCTATTTATTGCACAGTTATTCAAATATTTTAAATGTACTGATTAGGAAAGGGGTTTTAGTAAAAAGCAAAATTAGAGTTTCAATTATAAAAAAAAGAATGTGTTCTTCAGTTAATCCTGTGATTACTCTTTCAGGGTCTGACAAACTCCTGAGATATCTGAGATGGAACAGAGAGAAGCTTGGCATGCACCTATCAATAAAGAAAGAAGAGTGATGTCCCAGAAGACCACTGGGGTATTACCTGGGACCAGTGGTTGTTTGTTGGAAATCCAGGTTTAGTTCCCTTAAGGGCCTGTTACTCTAGAGCTGGTCTCACTCTCTCAGGCCACCCTCTTCAATTCGAAACAGAAGTACAGCAGAATAGGACACGTGTACTGGTAAAAGCTATAAAAAGAATGAATGGCAAAAGCCATGTCTCTTAAACCTTTCTGGTTTCTCTACATAGAGCATTATTCAGTTTTATAAAGCTTTGTAATAGAATCATAAATTTCCAGAGTTAGGCAAGACGCTGTCTGACTCCATTCATGAAGAAATTCCATCCTCCTGATTTGGTCAAAGTCACACAATTATTTAGTGACATTTTTGTGCTTCCTAATTCCTAGTTCAAAGCTTTGTTTATGGGTCATCATGACCCAAATATACAACTCATTTCACAGGCAAATCCATACATGTCTGTTTATATCTGGGCTATAGAGTCATAAACTTCTAGTTTATTTCTTTTTTGTGATGGTGATCTTCAAAGACAGTCTTATCCCAAATGAAAAGAAAAAGGAAAAATAGAAAAATTCGTCACTCAGCCAGTCAACTGCTCAACCCTAGATTCCTTCTCCGATAAGACGAAGTAGTTGATTCAAGGTCACTAAGTCAGCGAGAATGTGATAGTATGATAAAAATACTTTCAGTGCCCATGAATTACCCAAGTTGTAGGGAAAGGGGCAAAAAAGGCATCATGGAAGACAGTGATCCAGAGGAGCAGGAAACAAAGAAGGTTAGGCAGGGGCTGGTGAGTGTTATGAATGGAAGAAGGGAATTATAAGCAGTATACCTGGGTACCAGTAGAGAGAAATACAGGATCTCTCAGAATTCTGGATGTCGAGAATGAGAGACCCTTTCCCTAGGTCTTCAGAAGAAGTTATATGTAAAAGAAAGAACAGAATTGGAATGAGTCCTATGGATGGGAGGGGTAGTAGTAGCAGCCAGGGTGGATTCTTGGAAAATTCAGAGGGATGAGCGTAGTAGTAAGTATAGAGTGACAGTACTAGCCTCTTTCTCTGAGGTCCACAAAGGGAGATAGGAGATAACAGTGTTAGTGAGCATTAAGATCAGGGATATATACATGATTTTGCTAATTTACACTGATTAATGAACCCATTTTGTGATTCATATAGAGCCAGATTTCAACTAGATTTTATACTTGGTTTCTATTCACTTTTGCATTAAAACGTGTGTTCTGTGTTGGAGGAGAAGAGCACAGATGAAATTAAGTATCAAAGACTAGAGAAATGTGGTTTTGTTTGGTAGAGATGACCTTTCTGTTTCTCTGACTCTACTTTTCCTAATAAAATATTTGATTTACATGGTTTAGAGGCATTAAAAAAAAAAAACCATGTGGACTCTGTCCAAAGAATAAAGTACTAAATTACAGTGTACTCAGAGAAACCCACCAGTTGCAAAACACTGTGGCTTTTATCATTTATATATAAGTAACAACATATTGAAGCACTGGAAAAAAAGATAAAATGAGGATTTTACAAGCACATCTTGTAAAACACATAAAAATTTGGTGATAAATACAGCAAGTCCAGAAAATTTGCAGCAAGGAGGCATCCATTCTTCAAGATATCTCTTGTACTTGCAGATCACATCTACATTATGCTCTTCTAACATTTTTCTGATTATTTATTTAATAATTTATTTTTGAAGTGGAGCTCATGGAGCTCATGGAGCTCATGGGTAAAGAACAGAATGGAGAAGGGGTTCTAGTAGATAATCCACAGTCAACTATTACAGTCAACAGGAACTTGTCAATATTCATTTACTTGTAGCATATTACTGAAGACTGCATACATATAAAATCATATTGGCACTTATGAGAGACATCCAAATTGGCACTTAAGAGAGACACCCAAACGCTTTATCTTAGGCCAGTATGTTTTTGGAAATAAAACATAATTCTCAAAAGTATCTCATAGGAATACAATATGATACTGAAAACTTCCATAGGGATGACTACTTAAATTTGTTTCAAGCATAAACATTTCTAAAAGATGCTGAGAAATGTAAGCGTATTATTGTTAAGATTACAAAAATTATTATGAATTAACTTATTACTAATGCAGTACTGTTACAATAGAATAACAAAGAAGCAGATTACTCATGGGCTCTGCAATGCCAGACCAAATTTTCATACTTGGGATGAGCACTGAAAAGAGAGGTATCCCTGTACAACCCCCCTTTTATTTTTACAGCGATTCTTCATGAAAGTGGATAACTTAAAAACACATCATCTGTAATTCAGTAACATTTACAACTCTTATAAAATTTATTTAGTTAGATTATAGCCCCTCCAACTCATTGTAATAGCTTGGGTTACCCCCTGAACTGTTCTTCTCCTAGGCTTTGAAGGGGAAAAGTATTTGAGGGCTTTTTTAAAAAAAAATTTTATTGTTATGTTAATCACCATACATTACATCATTAGTTTTGGATGTAGTGCTCCAGTTGAGGGCTTTTTGATGAAAAATCATAGGTATATTTACTCAATAATCTACCTATGAATATTCATTCAAAAAAGAAAAAAATTCCTTTGAAAAACTTCCTTTTAGCAAATGACCAGGTCACTAATGCAGCTGTAGTAATCAGATGACGCGGTTCCAAGTAAGCTTTTTTCCTGCACTATACCACTGGAGATTCTCTAACTCTTGCTAGTGCTATAGATGGAGGTGGATAATCAAGGATAAAATAACAAATCTTCATTACAAAATGCTGCAACCACATCAACCAACAAGAGGTGGCAAATATACTCGAAAAGGACAGAAAGCAGAGAAGCAAAAGGGAAAATAATGACTTCTCAAGCACCGATGTCTTTACTTCATTTTAGGAGACCCGGGCACATTTGGGACAATTCCTGGATTGCACATAGCCAATGAATCCAAAGTTCCTGTTCTCTCTCTCTCTTTTTTTTTTTGCAATTCCATTATTTCCGATGGCCTATCTAGCCCCAGTTAGTGCTAAGTTTATTATGTTTTTGTCTTCACACAGGAACAATCAATTAAGTGGAGAAAAATAAAGCTAGAGACTCCAAGTGTTTTCCTAGAAAAATGTCAGGTGTACTGTGCGCTTGCTGCCGCATTTGCACTCAGCTGATATTCCCTGAAAGGTAATGTATGTTACAGACTTCAGAGAACGGTGCAGTTCACAGGTGAGAGTATTACCAGAGGCTTGGGAGACTCACTCTATCTGGCCTATTCAGCTCAATGCATATGGCTTCTGGGCCTCCTGGAACAGGAATCCTCCTGGATGCTTAGAGGCTGCACCATGCAATCCAGTGCTTAATTTCTGCCAGCCCTGTCTTAGTCTCTAAGTGTGTCTCCTACATAAGTTTTCTTCTGTCCAAAGAGGTCTCTACAATATTTAAAAAGACAGACTAGGCAACTGATCTAGGTGGAAGGCAGGTCAGTTACAGCAGGAGTTGAAAGCGTGGGCTGTGGAGGAGATAGTGAGTGGCAGGAAGAGAAGGCAAGGAGGATGGATATAAGGGAGACAGACACAACACAAACTCTACACTTTTTTTTTTTTTTTTTTTAGAGCTTTTCCTGCCTTTGGGGGTAGGAGTCATGTTTTTTATTTCCATTTCTGTTGTCTCCGTGCTTACAGATGTCCTCAGGAAGTAACAGGAACCTAACTGGCTAACTTGACTTGATGCTTAAAGTCACTTCTGTTAACACTGGCCTAATTAGAGCACTAGGGAAATGAAGGATATAAGAACCTTGGGGGGGGAATAGTCACTGTGGAATCCTTGGTCTCATCTGGACCCTGCTGTGTGATGCTGCTGCCCTCCAGCTCCCTCAATAAGGACCTTCAATTAAGCCGAAGAGAGACTGTTCTCTGGGAGAACGCAACTTTATAATGGCCCTCTATGCTAAAGTAGATGAACATTTACTGAAATGCCTTAATTTTTATAAGTGAAAGAAAACCAAACAAGAATTCCTGTTAATTATGTTTATTTATGCATTTTAATTCATTTTGCTTTATGATGCATTTTAATTTTGCAAAATTTTTAATTCAATAAGCATTTGTTGAATAGGTACTTATATAAAACAGCCTTCTGCTAAGGTACTCTGGGATAAGTAAACAATAAGAGGGTCTATGGTCTTCCAGCATTGCAAAGCCCAGTGGGGGAACTGATCATAGTACACAGAATCCCAGCTCATGAATTACTGGGTGTGTGATCTTGCCTAAGTCACTTAATTTCTCTAAGCCTCCATTTCTCCATATGAAAAATGGTAAGAATAATAGTCCCTACTTTGCAGGATTGTTGTAAAAATTCAATGATATAAGTACAACTCCACATAATAAGCACTTAATAAATACCAGTTGTTATTGTTGGGATTTTTATTAAAATATATATTGAGCATAAAGGCATGGGGATGTGTGGTTTAACATATACATATATGAATATATTTTAGATAGGTGAATGCTTTTCAATGAATGAAGACAAGATTTCCAGTGTTATGCTACTGGTTCAAACAATAAGGTAAAAAATATATGTAATCTACCATATCACCACTTGATGATAAGAGTTCCCAAGACTGGCAAAGAGCCTGAAGTATTGCCCCCAAATGTTCCAAAATGTTATAGAAAAAAGGACAAAACATAACGAATAGATTTTATGTGTACATCATACTTATATAATATCTCTACACTACGGGCTTGCAGCCAAATAAAGATCATTGAGATGGTAGCTCAGTGAGTGTGGCCTGTGACACTGTCAGGGTTCTAAACTGACTAAATGATCAGCAGTTAGAGCAACACTGCTAAACTGATTTCAGACACATGTTATGAAGATCTGGAGCTCAGGGTTTCTGTTTGTGGGAAAATAATCTTCAACTAAATGCATATGCAATTATGGTGTCACATTAGGGACAGGAGAAAAGCAGCTAACGTCACTAAACACCTATTACATGCTAGAAACTTAAAATATATTTTGGTTGATTTCCACAGATGCCGTAGTATAAAGTACTATATAAAGTAAGCCATAGTACCCCCTTTTCAGAGAAATTAAAGAACTTGCCTAAAATCTCAAAACTAAGAATTTGTATTCCAAAGTATTTTAAACTATTTCATGTAATTTCTGAAGCTGAAGAAAATGCTATTTAAAACATGTGCAGAGGAAAACAGTGACAGAGAACTGATTTATTCGGAAGGATAAAGAGAGAACTTCCCGGATCCATCTATTTAAAAAACATCTTTTTTTTTTTTTTTTAAAGATTTTATTTATTTATTTGACAGAGAGAGACACAGCGAGAGAGGAAACACAAGCAGGGGGAGTGGGAGAGGGAGAAGCAGGCTTCCCGCCGAGCAGGGAGGACGATGCGGGGCTCGATCCCAGGACCCTGAAATCATGACCTGAGCCGAAGACAGACGCTTAACGACTGAGCCACCCCGGAACCCTAGAAACATCTTTTTAAAAATTTCTATTTATATTTGAATTCATGCCATTTAAAACTTTTTTCATTATGATTTTAGTCGGCCTTTTTTAAATCCACATTTTGAGAAGGTAGACCTATTTCCTAGAGCAGTAACCTTTTGGAACATGCAAACTTTAGTTGCTCTTTGGTGTGGATTATCTGTTTTCCTCATTGGTTTATTTCAGTTTTGTGAAATAGGTATGAAGATCTTACTTGGTGTGTGTGTGTGTGTGTGTGTGTGTGTGTGTGTGTGTGTGTGTGTGTGAGAGAGAGAGAGAGAGAGAGAGAGAGAGAGAGAGAGAGAGATACAAGACATAAAGTGCACCTCATCAGTTGACCTTAAGAAGTTCCAGGCACAGGGGTACCTGGCTGGCTCACTTGATGGGCATGTAACTCTTGATCTCAGGGTCCTGAAATCTAGCCCCACGTTGGATATAGAAATTACTAAAAAAAACAAAAAAACAAAAAGTTCCAGGCACAGACTTCCTCATCAATGTTCCCAGGAGCACGAGCACGGTGCATATGTCTTAAGTTATCTAATCCATATCTGATGACTTGCAGTAGCTCTAAATATCTTCATTTATCAACATGCATTCAGATTGTGATAAACATTTATTAGATATTTGTTGAAACAAATTTATTGAGACTTTTGCTCCTGGCTCTGATGGAATTTATATCAGATTAACCCTCACTGAGTGCAATTCTGCAAGCAGGAGACACACACAGACAATAAGAAAATGACACTAGCAGTAACAAAATAGCAGATGAAAGCCATCCAAACAGCCAGTACTTGAGGGGCCAAGATCCTGTACGTAAGCAAAACCCATCAAGCAGGGAGCACTATATTCACTACCTTTTTTTTTTTTTCCTCTCTAAGGAATTTTCCAATTCAAAGTGAAGTGCCTTGAGGCAGAACAGAAAGTTGCAGCCTGGGAGTTGCAGCAATCTGACTAGGCTGGGGACACAAAAAAATAGGATTCAAATCGTCTAAGGCAACCAGGACTTGAGGGGCCAAGATTCTGAAGCAAAAGGGAACTATAAAGGTAACTGCCACTTCCAAAGCTGCCTATGTATGGGTTGAAAGGCTAAGAAGCTACTGGAATACAGCTGCTCCTGAGTCTAAAAAGCTAAGCAGAGAATGCAGCAGTCTTATAGCAGTGGATAATGAAGAAACAGAGTCCAAAGACTACCCCAGAGGAGGACTTCCAGTTAACACAGGAGATTTTCAGTCGGGTGACTTGGATCCCCTAAGTAAACTTTTGCTTTGCCTCAAGAGAGGGGGCAAACCATAAATAGACTGACCATCACAGAGCCTGAAAGCCAGGTTCTACTGTATCCAGGGGAGTTTCCCCTGGAAAAGCTTTTGTTTGGCCCACCCGTTTGTTTTTTTCATTTACATGCTTTTAGGAGGGTCTGTACTTCCCAGTTCTGTCGTCCCCACCAAACCCTACAGTCTCACGGGAAGCTTACATCACCCACAAAGGTACCTGCTTGAACCTGAAGGCATTTGGTACACACTTAAAAGCAGATGAGTGACTACAGTGGATCCACTGTTGTAACCTAAACGTTGTGATGGTAGACACGGGGGAGCTATGGCACCTGCAGGAAGGGAATACCTAGGTGTGAGTGGATGAGATCTTTCACGGGACGATCAGTGGCTTAAGAGAGGATTTAAAGGCTCAGTTTACAGATCTCCTCTCTTTGGCCTCTCATTTGTCTTTATATAGTTCCTGAGATAACCATTTCTTTTTTGTCCATTTATTCTTTTACAGTATTTTGTATTTATAAAACATTATGTAGTTTACAAATTATATACATATTTCTTTCTTTTTTTGAGAGAGAGAGAGAGCACGAAAGCAGGGAGGGGTAGAGCAAGAGAGAGAG
Organism: Zalophus californianus; assembly: GCF_009762305.2. Taxonomy (NCBI): domain Eukaryota; kingdom Metazoa; phylum Chordata; class Mammalia; order Carnivora; family Otariidae; genus Zalophus; species Zalophus californianus. Next base: position 69,715,670 of record NC_045599.1, on the reverse strand, counting down.
AGAAAGAGAGAGACTCTCAAGCTGCCTCCACGCTGGGTGGATCTCAGGGCCTGGATATCAGCACCCTGAGATCTTGACTTGAGCCGAAGCCAAGAGTTGGAGACTTAACTGACTGAGCCACCTGGGTGCTCCACAGATTATATTTTCATACATACATTTTTACATAATCCTTAGGACAAAATTTAGGGCATTTTTGGATTTTACCTTTATTTGGAAAGTAGGTAACTAAAACTCAGAGGTGTCAAGTCATTTGGTAGAACAGAGGTTTCGTGACACTTAACTGCATGCTCATGCCACTGCATCCAGAAGCTCAACATTGAATTTTACCATAAAATATACATATAAAATGTATTTACAAAAAAATGTATTGTTCCCACCCCAATATTTCAGTAATATAAGAGATAAGAATAAAATTTTAGACCCTGGAAAAATTATGAATTAACACTAAGGCAAAGAATCCAGGGTGCCTGGGTGGCTCAGTTGGTTAAGTGACTACCTTTGGCTCAGGTCATGATCCCAGGGTCCTGGGGTTGAGCCTCGCATAGAGCCCGCATGGGGCTCCCTGCTCAGCGGGGAGCGTGCTTCTCCCTCGCTCTCTGCCTGCAGCTCCCCTTGCTTGCGCTCTCTCTCTCTGTCAAATAAAGTCTTAAAAAATGGCCCCAAATGTTAACTGTTTGCTTTGTTTTCCCAAAACTCTTTTAACAAAAGGAGGTATATGGCTTGTTTACTCTAATTCTTGTGTGATTGCTATTTCAAGGACCCGAGAGTGCTAGATCTTTTCCCAGATAAGGTAAGGGCCCAGAGAGTCCAGGAAGGCATGCTACATGGTTGAAATGCAACAACAACAACAACAACAACAAAAATGGGGGCACAGAGAAAACTCTGAAATAGAAGCATTAGGGCAGGAGAAATGGAGGCACCTATTGCTTGGCAAGGATAAAGCCAGGTGTCAAAAGGTAGGCTATACAATCCCTTCCTAACAAAAACTGTATTCATGGAAGACAACCCCTGGCTGATCAGACCCTGACACTTTTATTTACAGAATCTAGTACAAACAAAGGTAAAAATCCTGCAGTCTGTCCAAAGAGTCCTGCCTGGCCAATCAATGGGGTAATGAGGAGGCAATGTTAGACACTGTCGCTCATTGTCAAATAGAGTCAAGAAGTTTACTACAGGAAAACACAGAGATGTTTCATAAGCCCAGATGTTACTGAACATTAGACAGTGGCATGACCTAATCAAGACAATTTAAATACACCTCCTTGTCTTAGCTTCTGTATATTTATTTGTAAAGTTATAGAAATGTTCTGGGATGTTTTGAAGAGCACACCAGGCATTCATTAGTCTCTGCAGTTCACACTACGAAATGAGTGTAGCCATTTTTTTTTTTTCCCCTCACTGAACTTGACATGGCTCTGGGACAAATCAATGAGAGTTCCAACCTCCCCTGGCTTCATCATGTTTATTCCAGGGTTTTCTGGGAAGATTGCTTTTCCACTCTTCATGAATAGTTCATGTGCTTGTCTCCAATGGAAACAAAGTGACATTTCTTATTACTGTTGGCTGTTGGAAAGCAATTGCAAAGGGAGTGCCTTGAAACAATTAGTCCTCTGTAACTGATTATTTAACAATGTGTATTTCCCAAGAGCTGTTTATCCTCAAAAGGAAGCAGCCAAGACTAAATATGTACTGTATCTAAGCAGACACCTGCACTGAACCCCTCTGTATGCTAAATAGGAATTCTCACAGAACATTAAAGGAGGATTATTAATTTTCTATTCCAATTGCAATGAACTTTGTATGTTTTTGTGAGCAAAGAAACATGTCCCATCTCTTATGGTAACTCAAGAACTATTTTCATTTGGGAAAATTTCTGCATTAAAGAAGGCTGTAGTTTCAGGACGCCTGGGTGGCTCAGTTGGTTAAGTGTCTGACTTTGGCTCAGGTCATGATCTTAGGGTTTTGGGATTGAGCCCGCATGGAGCTCAGCATTGGGCTCTACACTCAGCATGGAGTCTGTTTATCCCTCTCATTCTCTGTCTGCCCCTCCCTCCACTTGTATTCTCTCTCTCAGATAAATAAATCAAATCTTTTAAAAAAGGCTTTAGTTTTAAAACTGAAATTCAACATATAAAACAAGAGATAAATGGAAAGCAAGGAAGGAAGAAAGGAAAGAAGAAGGAAAGAGGGAGGGAAAGAAAGAGGGGGAAGAAAAGAAACACTTTTTCTGCATTAAAAGATGTGTTATGTGTTCAAAGCACTCTAGTGGCCACCAAAAAACAATAAAAGTGTAGAAGAAACTGTTTCCACCTTTGAGTTACTTACTTCCCAGCCACTTAGTTGTTTGAAGACATGGGGTAGGAATAAAAATGATTTTAACCAGCTGATCTTAAATTTGAACACAGGCTATATATTTTTAGCTACAGATTCCATGTTGTGACTCCCTTCTCTGAAATAGCAAGTGGTTCAAAAACTGCCAGGAAACATCTCAGGAACATCTCGAGACCAGATGCTTGTATAAACGAACATGTAAAAGCCAGTTACAGAGAGACAGTCAAACAGGACTCCGAACAATGTGGTCTCATAACTCACATACTGAGAAGTGTCATATCTCAATACTATGTAAAGTTCTGCTCCCTTGCCAGCTTATGCATTCCAAGAATGCATTTCAGTTTTTGGAAAGGTTCTTCTATGTCTATGAATCTTCTCCAAAAACTTGTTTTCCAGCATCTTTAAGAAGCTCATTCCTGATATTGCTGGCTACCCTTTATTATCCTATATGGGATTCCCTACACATGTGAAAAAATTGTTAGTCAGTGAGAAAGCCCTAGAAGAAAATCTGCAATAAATGCTGTATTTAAGTCTGAATCTGACTCGTTCAGGTTAAAAATGGAAAATACTTTAGAACGTAATTAAGCTATGCGTGATACGCAAGATGTTTAATGAGTGTGGCACAGACACTGACCAATTAGAATGGCTGCAGGTCTAGAGCTGGAGTTAGGTTCCTGGAGGCTCCCTGTCTGGCCAAGCATTAGTCTTTCAGCTGCTGGAAGTCTGGGGATGCGCCTAGCTTAAGTGGCTAGAAGCTGGACACATGCACAGAGTTAAAACACTAGCTGTTTCAATACTTTCACAACTGATAGGGTTGGAGCAGTGCCTATCAGCTGATAATCAAGCCTGGTGATTACTCCCATTATCGTTACACAGTTAGGATATATCTTGGACTGAACAGTCTAAGAAAGCTGTGAGGTATAAACATTAGCACAAATCTTAGAAATAACAAACTCGGGGCGCCTAGGTGGCTCAATTGTTAAGCATCTGCCTTCGGCTCAGGTCATGATCCCCGGATCCTGGGATCGAGCCCCACGTCGAGCTCCCTGCTCGGCAGGAAGCGTGCTTTTCCCTCTCCCACTCCCCCTGCTTGTGTTCCCTCTCTTGCTGTGTCTCTCTCTGACAAATAAATAAATAAAAATCTTAAAAAAAAAAAAGAAATAAACTCAATTCACTTTTTTAAAAATAAAGGATATTGGATTAATGGATCAGGGAATTAGAAAAATATTAAACATATTAAGTGTGGTTCCTTATGAATTTCTTGTAGAATATACAGAGATATTTGGTTAGATAATAGATACCAAGGATATTGATAATAAACTGAGGCTACACAGATGAAGTATCCCAGTGTTTTGACAACAGCTGTCTTTGGCCTTGCCCAAACTTACATGAATGAACAAGAAAATTTAGAAAATATATATAGTGGATGTCTGTTACATTAGCCTACCTACCACTGTTGCACCCCTTTTATGGATAAAAGCATCCTTTCCTCCCCTGGGAATTCCACTCTATGTGGTTTTTGTGAGCTCAGATCAATTCAACTCTTTCTACCAATGGAGTCTGCTCATGACCCAGGCCTGGCCAGAGTAACTGTCACCATGTGACCAGTTTCTGCATTGTCTGTGATACAACATTAGGGTAATTTAAGTACTACGTAGGATTTTCCTGTTGGGGAATAAGCTCCTTCAGTGCTAGGGCTAGAAAGCTGGTAGGAGGTGAGTCTTGCTCTGGTGGTGGCCACCATGGTCAGTAAGATTATTAAAGTGATAAAAATAATAGCAGACATATTTAGAAAGATAATTTTTCTAATCTCACTTTGTATTTGTATCCATCAAGCATTATAAAGTACTACATATACATTTTCTTAAATGCTCAAATGTTTTAGATGCTTGGTAGCTCAAATTTGAAACTTCAGAGAGTGATAAGAAATTCCTGAAAATATTTCAAGTGATTAGGATTCTCTTTTTTAAAGTAAAAATAAATTACTGGGACTAAATATAAAGAAAGAGCTTTTGCATAGCGAAGGAAACCATCAACAAAACAAAACAAAACAAAACAAAATCTACTGAATGGGAGAAGATATTTGCAAATGATATATCAAATAAGAGGTTAATACTCAAAATATATAAAGAACTTACACAACTCAACACCCCCCCTCCCAAAAACCACAATCTGATTAAAAAATGGGCAGAGCAAGATGTCCTTCAACAGATGAATGGATAAAGATGTGGTTCATATATACAATGGAATATCACTCAGCCGTCAGAAAGGATGAACACCTGCCATTTGCATCGACATGGATGGAACTGGAGGGGATTATGCTAAGTGAAATAAATCAAGCAGAGAAAGACAACTATCATACGGTTTCACTCATATATGGAATGTAAGGAATAGTGAAGAGGACTATAGGTGAAGGGAGGGAAAACTGAATGGGAAGAAATCAGAGAGGGAGACAAACCATGAGAGACTCTGGACTCTGGGAAACAGAGGGTTACAGAAGGGAGGGGGGAGGATAGGGTAACCAGGTGATGGGTATTAAGGAGAGCACGTGATGTGATGAGCACTGGGTGTTATGCGCAACTAATGAATCATTGAACACTATATCAAAAACTAATGATGTACTATATGTTGGCTAATTGAACTTAATTTAAAAAAATGGGCAGAGGACTTGGATAGATATTTTTTCAAAGAAGACATACAGATGACCAATAAACATATGAGAAGATATGTAACATCACTAATCATCAGGAAAATGTAAATCAAAACCATGGTAAGATATCACCTTATACCCATCAGAATGCCTGCAATCAAAAAGGCAAGAAATAACAACTGTTGGAAAAGATGTGTAGAAAAAGGAACCATCATATGCTGTTGGTGGGATGTAAACTGGTAAAGACACTGTGGCAAACACTAAGGAGGTTCCTCAAAAAATTAAAAATAGAAATAACAGGGGCGCCTGGGTGGCTCAGTCATTAAGCGTCTGCCTTCACTCAGGTCATGATCCCAGGGTCCTGGGATCGAGCCCCGTATCGGGCTCCCTGCTCGGCGGGAGGCCTGCTTCTCCCTCTCCCACTCCCCCTGCTTGTGTTCCTGCTCTCGCTGTGTCTCTCTCTCTGTCAAATAAATAAAATATTAAAAAAAAAATAGAAATAACATATGACCCAATAAATCCACTTTGGGTATTTACCCAAAGAAAACAAAAACACTAATTTGAAAGATATATGCACCCCTATGTTTATCGCAGCATTACTTACAATAGCCAAGACATGGAAGACCCACGTGCCCACTGATGGACAAATGGATAATGAAGGTGTAGTATCTATATACAGTGAAATATTTTGCAGCCTTAAAAAAGGATGAGATTATGCCATGTGTGACAACATGGATGGACCTAGACAGTATTATGCAAAGTGAAATAAGGCAGATTATGAAAGACAAATGCCATATGATTTCACTTAAATGTGGAATCTAAAAAAACAAATGAATAAACAAAAAGCAGAATCAGACATATGAATAGAGAGAACAAGTGATGGTTGCCAGAGGGGAGGGAGCAGGAGGATGGACAAAATGGGTTAAAGGAAGTGGGAGATACAGGCTTGCAGTTACAGAATGAAGAAGGCACAGCACAGAGAACACAGTCAATGATACTGTAACAGCATTGTATGGTGATAAGAGCTGCACTTGTGAGCACAGCATAATGTATAGAGATGGTGAATCACTATGGTGGACACCTGAAACTAATGTAACGTTGTGTGTCAACTATACTCAAGTAAAAAAAAAAAAAAAACATTTAAAAAAGATTCCCTTTTTGCGGTACCTGGCTGGCTTAATTACTAAAATATATGACTCTTGAACTCAGGTCATGAGTTTGAGCCTCACATTGTGGGTAGAGTTTACTTGAAAAAAAAAAAAAGGATTCCTTTAACAAACTGAGGGTTCTAGAGGGAAGGGGGTGGGGGGATGGGTTAGCCTGGTGATGGGTATTAAAGAGGGCACGTTCTGCATGGAGCGCTGGGTGTTATTCGCAAACAATGAATCATGGAACACTACATCAAAAACTAATGATGTAATGTATGGGGGTTAACATAATAAAAAATTGCATTAAAATATTTAAAAATTCAGAATATTATAAAAAGATACCTTTTATCTATTAGTCTTTGAGCATCTATCACATATTAATAACCTGGGTGAACAAAAGAGGCAGTAATCTCCTTTGGGTAAAATACAGTAGCCAAGCATAAGATGTATACTTTTGGGGTTGCAGATATTGATAAAAGCCAGTTAAAAAAATACAAAGGCCAGTAAAAAAAAAAAAAAGATAATAACCATTAAGGCTTCATGGAACATACTTGGAAGATCTTACTACTATATAGTCATATTCCATGAAAATGTCCAAGTTGAAGACATGAGGCAGTTTATAAACCAAATGAACCCCAATAAATGCTAGTGAAATCATATTTTTAAGTGTTTCCTAACAGGCGTTCTTTTTAAGAATGATTCACGGAGCACTGGTACCAGGAATGTACTAATGTGCCAGAGTGATACAGAAATTCATCGCTTCAGTAGTGCCACATAGATAGAATGAAGCTCATTATATATGGGCTTGAAATGTTTTTAGTTTTTGTACTAAGCTTTAAGTTCCTCTAAGAAACAGACCAGAACGATTTCTTTTATATCTCCCCACGAAATATCGTTTAATGCCCAACAGTTTCTCTCTTTTTTTAAGATTTTATTTGTCAGAGAGAGAAAGAGAGAGAGCACAAGCAGGGGGAGTGGCAGGCAGAGGGAGAAGCAGGATCCCGCTGAGCAGGGAGTCTAATGCAGGGCTCGATCCCAGGACCCTGGAATCATGACCTGAGCTAAAGGCAGACGCTTAACCGACTGAGTCACCTAGGTGTACCGCAACAGTTCTCTTTTACTAATAAATCTCCATAAGAGCTCAACAGACTTTTTTGTGTGTACGTGGTTGGATAGGTTACACTGGCTACCATTTTAACCTTAAGGTTTACATTTCTTTAATTGCTGCTGAGAGGTTCAGTCACTGATTTCAGGTGTCTAATCTCCACTGAATCCCATGGATTTCTCTTTAAGCCGTCCGTTTCTTGACCATCTTCCAACCTACCATAGTTTGCTATTTACTTTCTGCCTAGAAATTGCTGCATACCTTTTACTGTTTTTAGCTCAAGCTTTCAAACCATGTTTCTCAGCAAATGTCCTTGCTTCCTGAATTTCAGAGAAAAGAGAGGGCATTAAATACAAATTCCAACTTTCCATACTTCCAGCTTTAAAATGGTTTTTCCATGTTTACCTTTTCTTCCCTCCTTCCCTAGCCTCAGAGAGAGAAACATCTCTCCTCACCTTCTATCACTTCTGTTCTTCCTGCCCTGTCTGTGATCTGGCCACAGCAGAGTCTTTCCTCCACTTGTCAGTTTCTCCTTCTTTGTTGGTTCTTTTCACAAGTAAAGACAACAAAACAAAACAAAATCTCCTTCGAACCAACCAAACGTCCTTCCTAAGCTATTCCTTTCTCTCTATTCTCCATTAAATTCTTGCATAAAAATAACTATTCCTTACACGTGTGAAGTACTGTACAATTGCTTTATATTTGTTATGCCACTTAATTAAATCACACCATAATCCTAAGTGGCATTTATTCCCATTTTGCAGATGAAGTAGAAAGTAGAAAAAAATTTGTATTCATGACTCAGCTGAAGTCAACCAGATAAGATGGGTTGGTGGAGTTAGGATTATGCTCTACTACACCAGCAATTCTCAAACTGTGGTCCCTAGACTGGCTGAATCAGCATCATCTGGGCACTTGTTAGAAAAGCAAACTCTCAGGTCTGCCCAGATCTACTGTATCAGAAAGTCTGTGTTTCCGTCCACGTGATTCTGATGCAAACCACAGACGGGGAGCACTGTACTAAACCACACTGCCCTCAGCTCTCATGCTATTTATCTTTGCTACCCTTGACAGAGTTAGTATTGTTTCTTTTTGAAACTTTCTTTTCTACCAGCAACTCCAAACTGTTCTAAACTGGTTCCCTTTCATTAATAATCTCTTTCACTTGCCCTCTCCCAATACCTAGTTACTAAAATACTGGTAGCCTCTTCTTTTCAAGATTTTATTTATTTATTTGACAGAGAGAGAGACAGCGAGAGAGGGAACACAAGCAGAGGGAGAGGGATAGGGAGAAGCAGCCTTCCCGCGGGGCAGGGCGCCCGATGTGGGGCTCGATCCCAGGATCCTGGAATCATGACCTGAGCCAAAGGCAGATGCTTAACCAACTGAGCCGCCCAGGCGCCCCTAAAATATTGGTAGCTTTACTAATGTCTCCCACATCTTACCAACTCACTGACCTTACTGCATTATTTCCTAGAGCCCTGTGCTGAATGTGATCTTCATGTTGACTAAAGGTGTGGGTGCCCAGCCATTTGCCTGAGCCAGGCATTTGTTTGTTGTTTCTTTTCTTTTCTTTCTTTCTGATTTTATTTATTTATTTATTTATTTATTTATTTATTTATTTATTTGAGAAAGAGAGAGGGAGGGGGAGGGAGAATGCGTGAGCAGAGGTGGAACGGGGGGGGGGGGGGAAGGGGGGTAATTTCAAGCGGACTCTGGGCTCAGCATAGAGCCCAATCCCATGACTCTGAGATCCTGACCTGAGCCGAAATCAAAAGCCGGACGCTTAACCGACTGAGCCACCCAGGCACCCCGAGCCAGGCATTTCTAAATGATGTTGTTCTTTCATACTCCCATTCCTACATTTTATTGGCTAACCAAATTTCATTCATAGTTACCTTTACAATTCTCAAACCTGTTACCTACTCTCTATTCCCAGGTATGCTGCCAGAGCATTATAGGCTGGAATGTGATAGTAGCCCACCTAACTGGAGCTGTTCCACATTTCAGTACCCTCCTGTTTCCAGTTATCCTTCTAAAAAGTAGTACAAGCATGTCATTCCTAATCAAAATCAAAAAAATTTAAAAACTCACAAAATATAAAAAACAAATCAGAACAAAACAAACAAAAACTCCAACTTTGATGGCTTCCCACTGCTTAAAAGCTGAAGTTTAATATCCCATCCCAAGCATGGTAGCATGGCATGGAGGCCAACCTAGCCCTGTCTGCCTCTGCTCCCAGCGTTACCTTCCTAACTGCAAAGCTTTTCTTCTTCCCACCCCCACCCCGGCTCTTTGCTAAATCTCGGCAAGATGGACCATTTTCCTTTGCACTGCCCTGGCTAACACTATTTCTCTGCCTGAAATACCCATCTCTAACCTTACGCTCTTCACTTAGTTAATCAACATTAAAGGTGTCACAAACTCACAGGCAGGTGAAATGAATGAAGTCTATCACGTGTAATAAGGTCACATGCCCCATCTAAAGGGGGCAGCATCTACTTAGGACTGGAGAATTGCTGCCAAGCAGGTACTGCCATTAAAGAAAAGCCAGAAGTTCAAGTTTTTATGTGCAATTTCTCAATTTTAAACTTTTGCAGCAAATTAAACCATTTGTCTACTGTTGTATATCCACCAAATAAAATACATCTGCAGGCTGTCAGTGTGGACCTTGGTGCTAGTTCCACTAGGTCCTGGGGATTCAAAGGTGACCAGACAGGGCCTCTGACCTGAATGGCTCACTTCTGGGGCTCATCTCAAATGCCAGCACAGGCAGGAGTAAACAGGCCCTTCACTCAGCTCTTACAACATTTTGTTTGCACGGCACCTGCCACAGTGTACTCTCACCAGTGATTGTTTACTCTCTTGAATCATCACATTCTCCAGGAGCAGGCCTGTCACCTTCATTCTGGTACTGGTAACACTAACACAATGTGCTGGCAGTAGGCACTTGATTCTCACTATAGCTGTAAAGAGATGTCTAAGTATCTACTTGTATCAACTTGATGCCAAACTTTCAAGTTACTTTGTATTTTTGCTCTTCCTAAATCCATATTATGATTTGATTAGGCACCCTGCTGGAAGATAAGGTGTCACTAAATAAATCATCTCCTTAAAATTAAACCGAAATATGCTTTGAGTCTTGTTTTAGTTGTATGCTATCATCCTAATAGGTTTTTCTACACATGTTCCTTGCACGATGGTGGTCAAAATAAGGACTGTTTAGAGATATCTTTGGTAAATTCAAGAAATTATTTTGGTCCAGGACAGACCTTTTCACTTTAGAAAATAAGGCAAATGAGTTCATTTGTTCCATTTGTTAATTTCAGGGTGCAACTTTTTCCATTTTAACAAAAGCACTAAAAAAGTCAGCTTTAATTTTTGCTACAGTTATATAATTTCTAGTTATGCTATCCAAGCACGCTCACAAAACTAATTTAAGCTGGGTATTGCCAGACTTAGAGGACGTCAATCATTTTATAGTGAACCAAAACACTCTCATTTTCTAAGCACCAGACTTAAGAGTGGACTGCTTGAACACTGGTATCTATTTCATTCCTCAGTTGATCTAACATCTAGATACAGCCATTGTCCAAATATATGCATATGTTCATGGCTACCATCTGCAAAATTTATAAACATCAATCCTGCTGAAAAAGAAATATGTTTTTGTAGTTACTTAGATTTCTCTAAATAAAGGAGGGTAAATATTTTATGTCTTCCCTATCTGTATAATCAGCAAGTTAGAAGCCCAACCATATTTCAGTTATTAAAGATTTAGCCCCCCATCATTTTATTCTACAACTCTGTATGATGTCGTGTTTAAGAATTCATCTGAGTTGACACTTGATTCCTTGACGTTGAGACTCCATGCCCTGTGTTCACTAGGACACGTGTGCCATCAATAACGAAATAGTAAACTTACCTGCAGACTGTTGAAAATGACAAAGAGGACCAACATCCAGAAGTGTCTGTAAGCCATATGCAGGCCTCCCCAAAGCCATGTCACAGAAATCAGGCCAAAGAGATATAAAACCAGTGGAATTTCTAGAAATAAAAAAAAAATTTTTTTGAGCTTTGGTATACTGCATAGTCACACATACACACAGACGCATATTAGCTCTCTTCTTGTGATACTCTGTATGCCGAAGTACCCATTTTGGAAGAACAATCTTGGAAATCCCATTCTTATGCCAGAGAAGAGAAGGCACATTGCTGAGTCTACATTCTTTCTGTTTTGCTTGTAGGCAAGGGGGTGGGGAAGAATAACTGTTCCTCTCCTAGACTACCACCTGCTGGACTGTTTGGGAAGTGCCATGAACTACAGAGATGCAATCACATTTCAACCCCAGGTATATAATCCCCTTGAAGAGCTCGCCACCAAAAAACGGCAGGCAGTGGTGTGCTCCCGAAATTAGTGTAGTCTAACCTGACATTTTATTTATTTATTTTAAAGATTTTATTTATTTACTTGACGGAGAGAGAGAGCGCGTGCGGGAGCTCAAGTAGGCAGAGTGGCAGGCAGAAAGAGGGAGAAGCAGGCTCCCTGCTGAGCAGGGAGCCCGATGCGGCCCTCGATCCCAGGACCCAGGGATCATGACCAGAGCTGAAGGCAGACGCTTAACGACTGAGCCACCCAGGTGCCCCTAACCCGACATTTTAAAACAGAAATGCTACCAATACTAGTTTGTGTATCATAGAAAAGGATATACTCATCTCCTTTTTTCTAACAGAAAAGACACCAAACTATAGCTAACATGAGAACAAAGATGAAGTGATGGGTTTGCTATTGTCAACACTAAGTTTACTCTATCCTTGTTTCTCATGTAATTTATTTCAGTAGTTTTTGGGACAGATTTCTTCAGGGCCCAGGACTTCATTACCCTTTTCATTTGTCTTTGATATGTGCATTATAGAATAATAACCTTAAAAAGGGGATTTTAACATTGAAATGACAAGCTACATAAGATTTGGAAAGTGAATCAGATCATAGTAGCTGCAAATAAGCACATTTCAAGCTGCTGAAAGACATCAGGATGGACGACACCACTGACAACTCTTAGGACAGACCTCAAGGTCCATATATACCCACCATTATCACTTACTGCCTGGAATCTACATGCACTCTGGAAATCGGAAGAATTAAATAATCCAACTTTAGCAATTTAAAAATTTTATTTTGAAACATTCTTGAACTTACAGAAGAGCTACGAGTACAGTCTGACAACAAAGGTTTTTTTTCTTACTGAACCACTTAAAAGTTGCCAACTGAATCCTGTATCACCCTCTGAATGCTATGTTTTTAAATATATTTTTAAAGTAACATTTTTAAGTTTATTATTTTTTTCTTAATCTCTACACCCAATATGGGGCTTGAACCCAGATCAAGAGTCACATGCTTTTCTGACTGAGTCAGCCAGGTGCCCCCATACTTTACTTTTCTTTTTTGTTTGTTTTTTCCTATCCAAATACTTAAAAAAAAAAGATTTATTTATTTATTTGAGAGAGGAAGGGAGGGGCAAAGGGAGAGGGAGAGAAACTCAAGCGGACTCTGCATTGAGCCTGGAGCCCAACATGGGGCTCAATCTCATGACCCTGAGATTGTGACTGATGTCAAAACCAAGAGTCAGGTGCTTAACTTACTGAGCCACCCAAGCGCCCCTCCTCTCTGAATACACTAATGTATATTTTCTATAAAGATATTCTCCTACATAAACACCATGGGACCATCAAATCAGGAAATTAATGCTGATCTATTACTGCCATCCTCAGATCCCATTCAAGATTTGTCCATTGTTCCCATTATCCCCTTTGTAGCAGAAAGGTGCAGTTGACATGCTTCTGCAATCTCCTTTAATCCCCAACACTGAATCTGTGTGGACTTGGCTTTTAAGACTGACACTTTTGAAGATTACCAGCCAGTTTTTCCTGTAGAGTGTCCTTAAATTTGAGTTCATCTGATGTTTTCCTGTGATTCAGATTATAAAGTCTGGCAGAAATCACAGAAGGGAGGCTGGGCTCTTTTTATAGCATTCTGTTGGGTAGCACAAAAATTCAATTTGTCCCATTACTTAGGCTGCTCATTCAGGTCACTTGATTAAGGTTAGTGGCTGCATACGTTCTCCACTGTGAAGTTTGTTTTCCTTTGTGATTACTAAATATTTGTGTGGGATTACCTTGAAACTGGATAAACACCCTTTCCCTTATCAAGTGTTTGATTTACTCATTTATTTTTAAAATATGGACTCATAGATTCTCAATTTATTTAATGGGTTATTGTCCATTATTTTCGTGTTGATGCCCCAAATTATCCTAAATTTTGCAAGATGGCTTCTGTGCCTTTTGTTATGTCCTCATCATTCTGTAAGCACTTTCTTGGTTTTTGGCCCAACAAGATGTTTCAAACTCATCTTGTACTTTCCCTGATCCAGTTCTGGTTTGGGGGGGAAGAATGGCACTTAGAAACAAAAATTGGGTACTAGGTATGCTCACGATTATTGGGGTGTTTCTACCCCTAAGCCCTCTCAGTAGACAGAGCTAGAGAATATATGGAGGTACACATATGAACACACACACACATTTACATCTGGATCACTGGATCTATCTCTATATAATGAACATCATTAGGTCACACCAATACTTCTAATTTTAATCCAACACCACAGGGTTAATTCTAATTTTCTTCCTTTTAATTTTTGTAAATCTCTTCTCTGTTGTTAAGAAATCTATTTCTCATTGTTCTTAATATATTTACCTATTTGATCAACTGCCCTATTTGATTGTAACCAGTCTCCCGATGCTGTCATCCCTTCCCCTGCACACGTGGGTTCTGACACCTCATGTGGGGCTGTACCCCACCCCTCACACAGATGCCCCTCCTCACAATGAACAGGGCTCCCACACTCCATACTTTAACATCTTTCTCTGTATGGTAACTGTGAGGACGGTGTTAGGATGAGATTCTTGGGCAAGGGAAGAGAAAGGAAAAACACTAGAAGAGAAAGGAAAAACACTAGAAGAGAAAGGAAGGAAAGGGAATGGGGGAGGGGAGAAGGAATAGGGAACCTGAGCAGTCCTTTTTTTGAGGAGAAAGGCACTATGCTGGTATCTTCCCAAATAGACCCTTCATAAGAAATATAAAATTGTCTGAGTTATTATTATAACTTCACAGAGAAAATAAGAATAATGTAAAACATAGTTTGGGGTGCGTGGGTGGCTCAGTCGGTTAAGTGTCTCAGGTCATGATCCTGGGATTGAGCCCTGCATCTGGCTCCCTGCTCCATGGGGAACCTGCTTCTCCCTCTCCCTCTGCCTGCCACTCCCCCTGCCTGTGCTTGCTCTCCCTCTCTGTCAAATAAATAAATAAAATCTTAAATAAAAAAGACACAGTTTATACAGATGAATAATTCCTTTGTCATTAATGCCATATAGCAGGCCAGGAGAAAATGTATTAAGATTTATTTAAATTTTATAAGAATTTATTTTTGTTTAATGAAATCATACAATTTGATAAAGGGCCAGGGGCTCATTTTGACTTATGACAAGATACTCTAATATTTAGGAAACTTCCTATGCTATGCTCATTAAATTTTTTAAGATTAGATATCAAGTCTGGCAATTGCATTCTTTGTTCCCACTGTGTAAGTACAAAATTCTATTTATGGCTCTGTGCAGAGTACAAAAGGACATGCATATTTTGCATGAACAACTAGGAACCCAATTTTCAAAATTTGGCCTGCATGTTCCTCTAAAGTGCCTAGAGCCAAACAAGAGCTGTGTGCTGACAAAGCTCAGTGGGAGAGCCAAGAGAGCATACTGGGATTGACTAGAAACACCCATGGCCTAGGTCTCTCTGGAACTCCGCAGAAAAGTGTGGTAGCTTGGCACCCCAGACCAGAAACTCTGCAAGGAAGAAAGCCAGTCATAAATAACTCAGTGTATTGAATAATAGACCCAGGATGGTTTTCCAGCAGTACAACAATGAGCAAACGATTTCAGATGGAAGAAACATATCCAGAGGCACATCCAGATTTTGTGGGCCTGAAGTTATAAAACGTGCAGAGGCTTCTTTAAAAAATAAGAACTGCCAAAGCAAAAATAGGTATCAAATCCTGGAAGGGACCTATGCAAGGGAGGGGTCCTAAAACTTAAACTTCATCAGCTTTATGGCTAATCCATCTCTAAGCAGGTACCTTCATCCTCTTTGGGGCGTAGAGTAACTGACCGCAGAAGGGCTGTTGGGAGTGGGTGGTAGTGATGAAGGGGGAGGGGCGTGTTGTTGTTTAATAGCTGCTGTGAATTCCATTTGGCAAACTGAACATTAATGCTGCACTTAATGAAAATTATATCAGTTTCTTATTTCACAAGCTGATATTTCACATTTGGTGAACCACTAGTAACTTTTTTGTTGTCTGTGTAAGTCAATGCTTATGGAAGCAGGCATTTATAACTGGCAACATTAGAAACTTATATTTAGGGGTGAATTAGGAAACAGCATTTCAGTGGTTCTAGGTACTTTCACCATAAACATCTTTGCTGCAAGCATTTTTGGGGCAAACATTTTAGACACATAACTGACTGGCCATAAAGCAATTTTGCCATACAAAAATAAAAGAGATACCTGGTTGACGGTTTGGTTCATTTCTCCATTGACACAGTACTCCCATTTTATACAAATCTTAGCCCTCAGAATGGTCTATACACTGGCACAGAGTTTTGAACCCACATTTCCCACAGAACTTTGGAACATCTGTCAACGAACATGTGACAATATGCCAAGAACAACCAACAGTGTAGGTTTTCATAATGCACTTCAAAGCTCAGTTACAAATATGTATGCATCCCAGTATTTAGAAACCGATAACTCTGTTAATGAAGGAAGAAATTTTAGTGAAACAAGAAGTGTGATGCTGAACAAGGAGATGAATCAACAAACAAACCAACAAAAGCCTAATACTATGAATTAAAGACTTGGAAGACAAATGCTTAGGTGCAATTCACAAAATAAAACCAGTTATCTGTGCAGTGAATCTACACACATTTAAATGTATTCAGGGGCGCCTGGCTGGCTCAGTCAGTATAGCATGTACCTCCTGATGTAGGGGTCGTAAGTTCAAGCCCCACGTTGGGCATGGAGCCTACTTTAAAATAAATAAATAAATAAATAAATAAAATGTATCCAAATATTGTATATTTTACAATAAAGTCTTTTTAATTTTGTCACTCATTTTTCATATTTCAGTATGTTCTTTTTAATGAATTCCCTCTTTTATTTTTCGTGACTTTATCTCTTATGACCAAATTGCCTTTTGGCCTATTAGTCATGCGGTGAAAATGTTTGCAGTGAAAATGCTTGCTATTGTATACACCTATGATGGAATATTACTCAGCCTCAAAAAGGAATGAAATGCTGACATGTACTGCAACATGGATGAATGCTGAAAACATTATGTTAGATAAAATGAGCCAGACACAAAAGGACAAGTATTGTATGATTCCACTTTTATGAGGTGCCTCGAGTAGGTAAATTCATCTAGACAGAAAGTAGAAGAGAGGTCAGCAGGGGCTAGGAGAAATGGGGACTTGGAAGTTCTGTTTATTAGGCACAGAATTTACTTCTGGCAATGGACAGTGGTGATGGTTGCACAACGTTGTGAGTGTACTTTTTGCCACTGGATTGTAAACTTGAAAATGGTTAAAATGGTAGATTTTGTGTTACGTATATTTTACTACAAATTTTTTTTTTAAAGGCCATGCTAAAAAAGGCGGGCTTATGTTAAGATGAAGTTCTATGACAGTGAGAAAAAAAAATCAAATCCTCAAAGTACTTAAT
Organism: Zalophus californianus; assembly: GCF_009762305.2. Lineage (NCBI taxonomy): Eukaryota > Metazoa > Chordata > Mammalia > Carnivora > Otariidae > Zalophus > Zalophus californianus. The sequence continues at coordinate 69,698,604 of NC_045599.1, read as the reverse complement.
TTAAATACTTAAATTAGCAAGGAGTCATTTATGTGAAAAACAAAGTAGTCTGAAAAGGGTTTAGTAAAAGAAATTACTTGTGGAAAGGAAAAAAAAAATCAGAAAGTGGATGTGTCATTTAGTACTACTATCATTAAGAAAGTCTACTTATGGGCTTTTGTAGATTCCATTGAGGATACATAAAATCTCTTTATGTTTTAATGGAAAATATTATTTCAATGAATTTAATTGCCATTTTTGAAGAAAGTGTGGTGCTATATTATTTCTTCTCTTCGTAATTGCAGCCCTGGCTTTATTGCTAGGCACCAGTGACAACAATCATGGCTTTATTATGGAAATCACACCTCATTTACATGAGGCTGAAATTTATTCTGTGTTTACAATCTTCTAAAGTACTTGTTTTAATTTTACCTCACTGACCTTCTGATTCTAACAATTTGGATGTGCTACTAAAACAAACTCATCAATGTAAAACAAGGAACACAGCTGTGAAATAATGTGTAGATTTAAGATATTTATGGGGCTATTTCCAACAACAGGCATGCATTATTTTTAGATGAGAAAAAAAAGTAATTGAGAAAAAGGTATCAAAAGGCCTTATTTCTAAATTATGGGCCTTTATCCTGAAATTAACAGATACTTGGAGGCAAAGAGGTTTCACGGATCTGACCCACTTCTTGGTGAGAACCTATTAACCGTGTTCTTAAGCTTCCTTAACAAGGGTTAACACTAACTCCATGATGCATAGTCACCCACTACTGTTCTTAGCGAATACACCTAAAGTCATAGAAGAACACAACAGGACACAGATTTCACAGAACTGCCAAATCAGCATTAGGATACTATGGTGAAGAGATAATGAATCTACAAACATTTACAAATGTATCTGGAGGTAGGAGCCACAGGACTCAGAATAGTTTCCCTGTTCTCCAGATGGGCTTTAAGAGCTCCCTTCTGCTCTCCACTATGTCCAGGTTCTTCACCTTATTTCGCCATCCTTACTAAATTTATCATCTCCATAGTCACTTTCTTTCAATGAGCAGTTTAGGGACAATAATTTCCAAAGGTGCACCTCCATCTCTCCTGAGCTCTAGAACTCCAGGCCTGGAGAACCCCAAAGCATCCCAAAGCTCAGTTCATCCAAAGCTGAATTTACTATCCTTCCTCTTAAACTTTCACTTCCTTCCAAGTCCTACTAGTACCACCATTCCCATAGATTGACTCCATGCCTGCTTGCTGCACCACATGGGGAGAGAAACCATACACAGAAAGCAGTCGGAACAGAGCCTGGCACAAAGCACGTGCTCAATAAGCTTTACCACTATCATCTTCATTCTCATCACCATCATAACTTTAGTCAAGTTCAGGAAATAGTGCATGGCTATACAGAGTGCCTTCTTGCATATTTGGAGAGCCCAACAATCACGTAATAAAAAAACACGTTGAACGTTTTTTGTACCTGAACTTCCCAAACCCATTTAGCTATAGGACCCTTCTGTTTACCTGACGGAGTCTGAACATCACTCTTGGAGGAGAGTTGCTTTCAGACTGCAGACTGTAAATTCCACCACATCCAAACCATCACTGAAATCTTCCTGACCAGCATATTTAAACTGGACCTCTCAAGTGTCTTCTATCCATCCCCCTCCTCCCCCACCTCCCTTCCTCCCCTACTTTTCTATTCTATTCTAACCCATCCCATCCCACTTAAAAAAAATGCTGGCAATGAATCTCCCCAATGGGTTGTGACTCACAACTGTAAACTTCTACTCTGAAAGGTAATTTAAGTAGCCCAAAGGACTTCTGAGACATAAAGTGGGTACAGTAAACATCACCAATAGTGGAGGCCTACTGCTACCACCTTCTGGCATGGATTTACCCTGACCCTTACTGAGATAAGAAGGAAGCAAGTCTAATTTGGAAGGATCTGCACAGGTGAAAACTCAGATCTGCAGGCAAGAGAAGAGAGCCACTCAATATTGGCCTAGAGTATATTTTCCAAGGGTAAAGAAGAGGAATGTGAGCAAATTTTCAGAGGAGTGTCAAGGTCTGCTGAGAACCTAAACAGCGGCACTCTGTCAACAGCTGACTTAGGGCTTTCCTGGATGCTAAAGGACAGTCCAGTGTCAGGCCTGCTTTGAGTGTGATTTATTGGGGATGAAAAAAAAATAGTACAAGCCTAGAGTTATGGTCTCGCCTTGCAAAAGCTATATATAATTTTCAATTTGCAGACTATAATTTTGAATCTAAGGAGAATAATCAAGTTAGATGAGACATACCCACATGGACCTTGCACAAACTGTTATTAGAGTAATTCCATTTGAACCATGTACTTCAAAGTTGCTAGATAATATCCTACTGAGGGGAGTCAAATAGGTCTGTGATACTTAAGGAAAAGGTTAAATGGCCTGTTTTCTTCTTGTGAGGAAAATGTCTTGGAACTATGGGAAGAATTATCATTTGGGTTCACAGCCAACATGGTAATTTTTAACACACTTCATAAATATTTCACAAAATGACATTATGACAAAAGTTTTTAGGAGATCTTAAACAAGCATGAGGCCAGCCAGCTAACAACTGAGGACTGGCTTAACCTAGTTTTCTAACTACATTACCAGTTACTCAGCTGTTAAAGAGTTCAAAACACTCATCTTCAGGCATGCTCAGGCACCTAACAGCAATTTCCAACACACTTAGCTTTTATAATACTATGAAAATATACAATGCGTCTTTCAACCTACCTACGTCTATATTTTGAATCTTACTATATCGCCTCATAATTTTTGGAAATTAGGTTACTATGTATTTGGCCATGAATAGCCAGTTATGTTTTATAGATGGTTTGATAGGACATCACATGGCAGTCATTAAGATTTAACAGGCTCAAATTCAACACTGAAGTCTTGAGTCAATTCTGACACAACGTCTCATAAAAATTAATACTAAAGATGTGTTCAAGAAAATATTTTTACAGTGTGTTAAATATGTCAGTTCTAGAACTGTTTTCTGGTAGACCCTCAATCTGGATAAATGCCAGCTGACCTCACACTTATTTCCTTTAATTTGGTTCTCTGGCTATCATATTGCAAAACTGGAACACAAATTTAAAATTTTATTTTATTTTTATTTCTTTTGGCATGTCGCTATTCCAAAAAGTCTACTTGAGTTAAATCCTTTGGATCTTCTCTGTCAACGTGATTAATTGCCTCCTTTCTCCCTATAGCTATAAGATTATCAGGGCATTGTCTGGTCTTAGAAATAATGTAATATATTTCACAAAAGCTTTGGGGATATTATTTACTCTGTTGTTAAAGAGCTATAACTGTAAACCGAGAAAACTAATACCAAACCCACATAAAGAGCTGTTTTCAGGAATACACAATAATAACAGACCATAAAGTGGTATGATATCTGTGTTGTATAGAGGCTTATCATTGTTCACTTAAGCAATGGCACAGTACCCACAGGTGTGGCTGGGAGTTTTATCCATATGGAAGTAAACTAATATCTTATTGCTCATTCTTACTAAATAGCCTTGGACCAAGCCCTTACAGAGAAAAAAAGAGGAACTATTGTGTTAAGAAAGAAAGGCAATTCCCAGATTAAATGCCATGTGTATCAGGCTGTCCAAAAGAAGGAGGCTGTCCAAAAAAAAAGTAACATCTATACTGACAATATTTATATATTAGTGATCAAAGTAATTTGAGCAAAGTGATTTGAACCCAATGATATACCATTAAAATCTCTGTATATTTGTCTGTCAATGTCACATGTAGACCTTAAAATCTGTGAGATCTTAATTTCCAGCTTTTTTTCTCTTTTTCTCTTTCATCTGGAATTCAAATTGTTAATGGTTAGATTGGTTCACAGGTGTCTGATATTAGTAGTTAGATACTACCACTTAATTTCATCCCAGGCTTAAAACTATATGTTTCCACTTCTTTTTCGAAGAGTGAGATCATTGGATAAAGAAGATGTGGGGTGTGTATATATACTCGCACACATACATACACACAATGGAATATTACACAGCCATAAAAAGGGTGAGATCTTGCCATTTGCAACAACACAGATGGACCTAGAGGGTAGTATGTTAAGTGAAATAAGTCAGGCTGAGAAAGACATATGATTTAATTTATATGTGGAATCTAAAAACAAATACAATGAATAAGCATACAAACAAAAGCCGAATCAGACCTATAGATACTGAGAACTGATGGTTGCCAGAGGGGACAGGGGTGGGAGGATGGGCAGAATGGGTGAAGGGAAGTGGGAGGTACAGGCTTTCAGTTATGGGATGAGTAAACCATGGGAATCAAAGGGACAGTGTAGAGAATATAGTCAACGATACTGTAATAGCGTTGAATGGCAGCTGTGCTTGTGGTGAGCACAGCAGAATGTATAGAGATGCCGAATCACTATGTTGTGCACCTGCAACTAATGTAACTTTGTGTGTCAACTATACTCAAATAAAAAATTAAAAAAAAATTAAATTTATCTTCCTCAGGGGAAAAAGAAGAGTGAGAGCATTGGAATTTTATTTAACTTTAGGTACCACAGTTTTGGCATTAAGAGATCAGACTAATGAGCAGCCATATCGTTTTTTTAGGTCACTGTGCTTCCCAAGCCCCCAGAAGGAGCCATTTTTACTATTTGATTCCATCTTTCTAAAAAAATTTGTTTGATTCCATCTTTAATAGGCTAGACAGATCCTTCTACATTTTTTATTTGTTTCTATCCTTTTTTTTTTTAAACCAGGTGGAGTTTATCCTGTGAAGCACATTTGTAAAAAACAATTTTTTTCCTGGTTGGTAAAGCAGCTTTTTTTTTTTTTTAAGATTTTATTTATTTATTTGACAGAGAGATACAGTGAGAGAGGGAACACAAGCAGGGGGAGTGGGAGAGGGAGAAGCAGGCTTCCCGCTGAGCCGGGAGCCCGATGGGGGGCTAATCCCAGGACCCTGGGACTATGACCTGAGCCAAAGGCAGACGCTTAACGACGGAGCCACCCAGGCGCCCCAAAGCAGCTTTAATATAACCACAGATTGAATGTTATTTGCAAATACTTTGACATTAGGGAGGAAACTGATGAAGAGAGAAACCACCACACTTCTTAAAAATTGTATAATTAAATGAGTGTAAGGATCAAAATTGTTCATTTCTATTACTTGTTGATTTATAACCACATTGACTTACACTAATTTTATAGAACTGTACAATAGGGCTCTTCAACACCCTTGGTCTTTCCCAAAATCCAATTTCGACTTCTTTCTGGAGGTTGATGCATCCTAGTTATAAATCACATCATTTGCTTTCCTGAAGGTTATAATTTGCTTCTGTCAAACTCAATTAAAAGCAAAAGATCTGTTTTGAATATGGGCCTTTGGCAAATCATTTTTTTTTTTTTTTTAAAGCATGCCCTGAGGTTGACTGAGTGGGATTTATTCATACAAACAAGGCAGACTTGCAGCTCTGAGCATGGACTCTGGAGTCAGATTACTTGAAGGCCACTTCCTAGCTGTGTGACCTTGGTAAGTTACATCACTGCTCTGAGACACAAGTTCCTCATCTGTAAAATGACAGTAATATTAGCACCTCCCAAATGAGGTTCTGTGTATCCGGTGAGGATTTAATGGTTGAAATGCAGAACACTTAGAATAGTTTTATGTGATTTTGGCTATTGCTTGTTATTCAAGAATTATGTTTTAGCAAGCATCAAAAATGTACGAGATAAAATGTGACAGGTAGGAGGACGAATTACAACTGGATATTCTTTCAAATACTATAGACACACACACACACCCTATAATAAAAGGGAGAAAGAGAGACAAAGTTAAATAAAAACTCAGGGAAAGGAGCAGTTACCCCTTTGATAGCATCACCGAAGCCTTTGAGAGGGAGAAGGAATTTCAGCTGGGACTTGAAGCTGAGCTCTATTTGAGCATGTAAATATTGAGATTAAGGTAGTGGGTGTAGCCAAAGGGGAGGTAAAAAAAGGCAAATGCATAAATTAGTGTAAATGAATCTTTTTGATTGGAATTAAAGGTCCATGAAGGTGCTTAATGAAAAGAATGTTTGTAGCACTAGGTCATAATGGCATCGTGTGGGTTAGATTCAGCAAAACAGTTGTGTTATAGGAAATGAAAGCCATTTAAAATTTCTGAGAAAGAGGTGTGGCCTTATCAACACCAAGCTTCATCTCCTAGGAAAGTAAACAGATTGGCGGAGAGGCTACCACCAAGGGCACGGGTTTGGCCACTACCGCTATGGTCAGGGTGGGAGATAAGGAGGGCCTGAGGCAAGGGAAGGGCAGATAAGAGCACCCCCAAGGGCAGAATGGGACACACACAAAATACTACAGACATAGAATATACAGTCATACCCCTCAATCAAAAAACAATGAGAAACCTCAAAATTATACAGATATTAGGACTTGATCACTGAAGACTCTAAGTCTGCAGGGAGACTCATTAAACCATGATTTTTTTTTTTAAAGATTCATTTATTTGAGAGAGAGAGAGAGGGGAGGGGAGGGAAGGGCAGAGGGAGGGAATTTCCAGCAGACTCCCCGCTGGGCATGGAACCCGATGTGGGGTTCAATCCCATGACCTGGAGATCATGACTTGAGCCAAAATCAGGGGTCGGATGCTCAACTGACTGAGCCACCCCGGCGCCCCTCATTAAGCCATAATTTTTGTCTGATTTTTTTTTTTTTTAAGTTGGCCTATCGCCAGTGAGGGGCTCGAACTCACAATCCCAAGCTCAAGAGGCACAAGCTCTACCGACTGAGCCAACCAGGCGCCTCTCTGAGAGCCTGATTTTGGATGATCAGTCAGATTTGACAACTACTGACAAAAGTCTATGACTGTGGAGTTAAAGAAATTACACCAGCTTCAGTTTAGGAAAATCAGAAGAGAATTAAAAGGAAGAAGAAAAGGAAGGAGGAGAAAGAATAACAGAGAGATCAGAGGCGTTGGGGCAGGCAGAGGAGCAAAGCTGATGAAAATGTTTGTACCTCTTGAGGACAAGATATCATTTTCAGGGAGAGGACAGGCAGGGAAGAAATCGGAAAGAGAAGTTGGGCTCAAGCTGATAGATTTGAAAATTACCACTATCATCATGAAAAAGGCACGGGCAATCCCTGGAAAACACATATACTCCAGAGTTCTGAGTCACAAGAAGAATGAAGCATGGCCCGGGATTTACCAGGAAAAAAGAAAAATGAGAGTATCCTAAAAACCAAGGGAGATGGCACTATTTAGTGAAGGGTAGTCATCAGTACTATCTATGCAGAAGAGTGTAAGGGTAAGGACATTAGAAGAGAGGTCAGTAGACTTGGTGTCCAAGGTTAAAGGTGATGAATGAAAGAGAATAAGCAAGAGACTATTGAGGCTTAGCAGTGAACAGAAGGTGAAATGGACAGGCAGTACTCTTCAAGAAGTTGGTCAGTGGGGTGCCTGGATGGCTCAGTCAGGTAGGTGTCTGACTCTCAATTTTGTCTCAGGTCATGATCTCAGGGTCGTGAGATCGAGTTGTGCGTCTGCTCCACACTGGGTGTCAAGGAGCCTGCTCGAGATTCTCTGCCCCTTCCCGCCTCTAAAAAAAAAAAAAAAAAAGTTGGTTGGTAAAGGAGAGAGGCAGGGAAGTAACTTGATAAGGCATTATGAGTAAGCTCTTTTAAGACAGTGAAAAGTAATGCTTGTTTTTAGATGAAGAGGAAAGACCCAGAGGAGAGAGAGAGAGAGTTAAGACATAAGGCCAATTGTGGAAAATTTAATGAAGCAAGTTCCAAGAAAAGGGAAAACAGATGAAGATGCAATTGGGATGGTTGCCTTTGGTGAAAGTGAGTTATTCACTGTCTTATCTAAAGTAGGAAAGTAGGGGCTCTTGGGTGGCTCAGTCGGTTGAATGTCTACTTTTGGCTCGGGGCGTGGTCCTGGGGTCCTGGGATTGAGCCCCGCATCAGGCTCCCTGTTCAGTGGGGAACCTGCTTCTCCCTCTCCCTCTGCTGCTCTGCCTGCTTGTGCTCTGTCGAATAAATAAATAAAATCTTAAAAAAAAAATGGCAGGAAAGTGGCAAAGAAGGGAGACAACAAAGATAAATGATCAGGTAAAAAATAAGGACAGGTAAGTGAGACAATATCGTGTTGTTTTCATACTTTGAAGAGAGAGTGAGACTAGAAGGTAATAAGTGCAAAATTTAAGGGCAGTGAAATCTGTTTCAAAGATTACCTAAGAATCACTGAAAGATAATCCAAAGGATTTTTGAGAAGCAGATGTGGCTCAGTTAAGGTTACTTAGAATAAACTAGTATCCATTACAGTATAGCACTAATTCGTTAATAAAAGGAAGAGAATTGTGTGGAACACTCTAAACTGGTGATTGGCAAAGTCGCTTAAGGAGGGAGCCAAGTTGGTGAAGAAATCAAAAGAGCTAGTGAAAATATTCTTGGACTGTCCCATCACAGGGTCAAGGGAAAGGAGGTCAGAGTGAGAATAAAGAACAAGGAGTGAGGAACTGGGAGAGAGGGACAGAGATTGTGTTCAGAAAGAGATGTGGAGAGGGAAACTGATCTAGGAAGGGCGGCTAGCCTGAGAAATGGGAACCACAGGAACGTGAATAGGGAAAGGCTGGTGTAAGCAAGAAGCACAGATTTAAAAATAGGAAAAATCGTTACCCAGGGACATAGTAACCTTACGGAAGGGAGCACAAATATTTTTGAAATCCTAAAAGGAGTGGCCTCTTGGAACTGGTTGTAAGGAAAGTGATCTTTTAATGAGGCAGGCCATTTCACTTATGATAAGGTAACTGGAAGAAGACTTTTGTGAAAGGATCAGACCAAGTTGGTTACTGCCTTCTGGTCCAGTGAAACTCAAATTTCACTTTTGATATGGTGATGGTATACTTTTCTTCAGAAAGGAAACAACTTATAAAGATGTCATTTTCAACTTCCTGAGTTTTATAATATGTAAACTATTAAGTATGGCATTATGATCCAGACATTGTGCCAATTATACATTTTTAAAGAAATTTATGATCATTTCCTAATTCCCCAGATTACCCATCACCACTTCCTATTTCCTTAATTCTAGCAACCCTATTTTCCTTTATTTCTGCATCTTCTCTTTAATATTGTAGCAGTTGATTAATGTGTGATCAAGGAATTACTTTGTAACTATATATATTTTAAAGAACTGTGTAGGTACTGAATCATAAATTGGAACACTCTCTAAATAATGAGAATGGCAACAAATCATACATGGAAAAGTTGCAAATCAAGAATGGAATTTATACCAAAGAATTTGGGATTTGGTTGACTAGAGAGACTCAAGGTGTATTACAAGATCACCACAATGACACTAAATGGGGTGGCTTATAGAGCATAAGGTTTTCGATGCCATAAATATTCCAAGATAAAACAGCCTTGAGAAACTGATTTTTATACTCTCTAGTAGAGTTTGGCAAAGGTGTGGATACAAATTTGAGAGAGACACATTAAAAAAAATCAGAAATTTTATTTTCATCAGCCAACAGTTGACTTCAGTCATCCATTTAAAAAAGAAATGAGGGCTCCTAGGTGGCTCAGTTGTTAAGCGTCTGCCTTCAGCTCAGGTCATGATCCCAGGGTAGTGGGATCGAGCCCTGCATCGGGCTCCCTGCTCGGTGGGGAGCCTGCTTCTCCCTCTCCCACTCCCCCTGCTTGTGTTCCCTCTCTCGCTGTGTCTCTCTCTGTCAAATAAATAAATAAAATCTTAAAATAAAATAAAATAAAAAATAAAAAATAAATGAATGTGCTCTTAGATCAAAGCAATAAACATGAATAACTGTTTTATGTAGCTTTCAAAGGGGAAGGAAGAAATGCCTCATTGGTAATTTTTCCAGGATAAATAAAGAAGGATGAGGGGCGGGAAGAGTGTCCTTTAAAAGAATGGAGAATGCCAGGAAAATTAAAATTTAAACTTTTTATTACTTTGCAGAAAACTGCCAAGGAAATATATGGGAAATTCAGCCTATGTACAAAAATTATAAACAATTGGGACAGTTTCATTGATTCTCTGGGTCAGACTGAGGCATGGCAATGGTACATACATGTCAGATGCATGTACACAAAGAGTGCACAACACACCTAAGCAACAATGCCACTGTGATGCTTTTAGACACTGACCATATGTATACCACACTGAGCGTATCTTCCACTGACACCCAACTGACACCTATTCATGATGTGTATCAAGATGGAAATTAATTTTCATTCCTTTCCCTCTCCTCCCTGACTGCCGTAATTGATGAACTCAGCAAGTGAGCGTGAACTCAGTTGTGTTGTTTAAGTCCAGATTTACAGAAATCACAGCACTTTTAGGCAACAACACAAGTACATTATGGCTGCAATACATAGAGAGTTTCTGTGGGTAAGTAGTGGCATTTTCCTTTCATCCTACAGTCTAGAGATTGCTATTGAATGATTTTAATGATGTGATCAGTTTCACTTTTTAGGTGGTTCAGTGTGGAATGGAGACAGACAAGTATTGAGAATATCAGTCTCAAGACAGTTGCAATTGTCTAGGTCTAAGATGATGGGGGATATGACCAGGCACTATGGACTGAATTGTGTCCCTCCAAAAGTCATATGTTGAAGCCCTAGCCCTCAATGTAATAGTATTTGGAGATAGGGACTTAAAGGGTAATTAAGTCATGAGGGTGGAACCCTTGTGATGGGATTAGTGTGCTTATAAAAGAGACAGGAGAGAACTCTTTCCCTGTGAGGACACAGCAAGAACATGGCCATAGCAAACTAGGAAGAGAGCTTTTTGTCAGGAGCTGAACTGGCCAGCACCCAGACTGTGGGACTTTTCAGACTCTCGAACTATGAGGAATAAATTTCCATTGTTTAAGCCATCCAATCTATGGTATTTTTTTAAGGCAGCCCAAGCTGACTAATATATCAGGCATAATCACAAAATAAAAAAAAAAAAAAAGGAAGGCATATTTGAGAGATACTTAGGAAACATACAGGACAAAGGAGTTACATATCTGACTATATTCCATAACAATTACATATTGAAAGAGTTGTTATGCTAATAAAAATACCAACACACTGAGTGCTTAGTATGTTTCAGAGAGTGTACTAAAGACTTTATATGAATTAACACTGAATCCTTCTAAAAGTTCTATAAAGTTTATTATTATGTCTGCACTACATGAGAATAGTGAAGACAACTAGGTATATTTTAGTACCAGACAGAGAGGGGGCAGTTTTTCTTGGAAGTTGGAAATTGAAGGAATAATTTACCAGACCAGATCACTTCAAATTCTGGGAAATGGAGTCTAACAATGACTTTTTTTTTTTCAAGATTTTATTTATGTATTTGGCAGAGACACAGTGAGAGAGGGAACACAAGCAGGGGGCAGTGGGAGAGGGAGAAGCAGGCTCCCCACTGAGCAGGGAGCCCGACGTGGGGCTCAATCCCAGGACCCTGAGATAGGACCCGAGCTGAAGGCAGACGCTTAACAACTGAGCCACCCAGGTGCCCCTCTAATAATTACTTTTATGGAATTTGTGTTTTCTAGGTTTGATTCAATGTTTACATGTTACTTTTCTCAATGAATTTTTTTAAAGATTTTATTTATTTGTTAGAGCACAAGCAGAGGGAGAGGGAGAAGCAGGCTCCCCACTGAGCAGGGAGCCCGATGAGAGACTCTATCCCAGAACCCTGAGATCATGACCTGAGCCAAAGGCAGCTGCTTAACCGACTGAGCCACACAGGCATCCTGATTTTTTTTTTTTTTAAGATTTTATTTATTGATTTGAGAGAGAGAACACGAAAGAGAGTGAGCGAGTAAGCACAAGCGGGGGCGGGGGTGGTGAGAGCAGAAGGGGGAGAAGCAGGCTCCCCGCTGAGCAGGGAGCACCATGCGGAGCTCGATCCCAGGACCTCAGGATCATGACCTGAGCCAAAAGCAGACCCGTAACTAACTGAGCCACCCAGGTGCCCCTCAGTGAAACTTTTTTTAGAAGTAATCTCTACACCCAATTTGTGGCTCAAACCCACGACCCCAAGATCAAGGGTCACATGCTCTACCAACTGAGCCAGCCAGGCACCCCTCAATGAAACTTTTGATAACAAAATGGGAAAGGAGGGACACCTGGGTGGCTCAGTTGGTTAAGCGTCGGCCTTTGGCAGAGTCCTGGGATTGAGTCCCACATGGGGTTCCTTGCTCAGCAGGGAGGCTTCTCCCTCTGCCTGCCGCCCTCCCCATGATTGTTCCCTCTCTCGGACAAATAAATAAGATCTTAAAAAAAAAAAAAAAACAGCAAAGTGGGAAGGGGTGAAGTCCTGGTGTTAGCAGTAATGGCAGCTCTGGAGAGCTTGAGACTCACCTGTGGCTCTAATCCCAGCTGCTCAATTTAATAGCCTCTCACTTCCTTGATTCTGTTGTCTGATTACCGGAATAATGATACCTGCTTCAGAGGATTCTTGTAAAAACTGAGATAATGTATACAAAACGCCTAGCACAGTGGCTAGCGTATGGTGAGCCTTAACTGTCAGTGGTGCTGAGGATCATGACTATGACCACCAGCACATAGTTCACACCTGCCACTTACATGCCCTTTACTCTTTCCTGCAACCGTATGTTATCCATACTCATTGCTGTCTGCCCACCTACAAAACAAATGTAAATTGAATTTAACAGTTTCATACTGAAATAGCCTCAATAGAGAACTACCCTTGTCCTCATCAGTATCCAACGAGACTAGGTAAAAGACGGGTCAGTGAGGTAAAGATATTCAGCAAACTTGAATTCTAGAAAGACTCCACTTTGCTACAAATGATCAGTCCCTTTTCTTCTTTGGTTATATGTATAAATCAGGAGTTGAAACAGAAATTTAAGCTTTCTCTCAATTCTATTATTTTTTTTCTTTTTATTTGGATGTCCTAGGCTTTAGGAAACTGACTCCTGATGTTATTGTTCTAAGTTTTTAAATGCTGCAGAAAGCAAACATTCAGGGACTACACATCATCTTTCAGGTTCAGAGATTTCTAATTCGAATCTTTGAAGACTGAGGTCCTAGATAAAAATCTAAGCCGAGGATGAGCATCTATAAAGTTTCTTTAAATGTTCTGGATTTTCCCTACCACCACTGGCAAAATGTGGGAAGACTGAACTGTGTTCACAAAGCTTTTTCAAGCTCAAGTGGAAGAGATTGTTCATTGTCTAGGGAGAAGCTCTGGGGTTTTCCTTAGGTCCCTAGGCATTGTTTTTTTATTTTCTTTTCAGCAATGGAACTGGGAGTAGACTGCAAACAAGCAGCTTACTGCCAAGGACATGTGAAACCTGTTATATTGGTCATTCTGGATCCTATTCAAGCACATACTGTCACTAGGTAAGATCACTTTTACTCTGCTTTAGTGGCAATGTCTACTTTGCTTTAGGAAACAAAAATCCTAAATGTTTTCCCCATTTTTATTTATAAACCATGTCTGTTTCTGCAGGCAATAAAATTTGAAGTGACAATGACATACTTAGAATTTTGATGTGAGAATAATAAGGATTCTAGAACCAGAGTGTTTCAGCTATTGATTGCTACATAATAAACCACTACAAAACCTAGTGGCTTAAGATAATTTATGACTTCTCGCAGTCCTACAGTGTGGGCTGGGCAGTTTTTTTGCTCTGTGTGGTGTCTCCTCAGGCTGTAACCTACAAAAAGGCTTCTTCACTCACATGTCTGGAATCAGAGCTGGGATGCCTGAAACAACTTGCCAAGCATGTCTATTCACATGGCCACTCCGCACGACTAGCTTGGGGTTCCTAACACCATGGTGGTCCCAGAGTAATTGGACTTCTGGTGGCTGACTTCCAAGAGAAAGGAAGCTGAAAGTGCTAGTCCTCTTAAAGCTAGGCCCATTATGGGACAGCCTCACTCCGATCACATTATACGCGTCTGAGCAAGTCCAAAGCCAGCCCAGATTTCAAGGGAGGGGAAAAAAGACTCCACCACTTTCTATGAGAAGAAGCACACATGCAAAGGGAGGGGCCATTTCTGGAGAACACAGCACAGAGTGTACTGCATTTGCTAGGAGCTCGCTCTTTTTCCTCTCTTTTTCCTTTGGATTTCACCAAGTTTCTTGAAACTCTTTTTGAAATTTTCCAAAATGTCCAGAGAGTAAAAAGTCACTCAACTTTAGGGTGTAAGGGATGATACATTATATATTCATTATAACAAGTTTTCAATGATTTTCATAATTTTGATGCAATCTTTATTTATTTTACTATTGTTGTTCACTCTAAATATGAGGAAATGGAGCCTCAGAAAAAAATGGAAGCATTCATCCTCAAATATGCTCCCAAGTAGAGAAGTGGTCATTATAGTACCAGAGATTCCACACACCTCAGATTAATGCTATCCATATAAGTAGCTGGATCAAGCCACCATCACCTTTTTATATAACATATTGAAACATATGTGTGGGATTTTATAAGAAAGGGATTTATAATCAGCTACTTCCTCTTTTTATTCAAATTAATTTTCCTTCCCTGATCCATGAATCATTCCTCACATAGGAATTGGATGATGATTCAGAAAGAACCAGTAAATTCTAATGAGCCTAAAAGGAGAGACAAGCTTATCATTGCCAGAGATCAAAACCAACCCCCCAAATTATAGGCTTTGTTTAAAATGCTGTTTCAGACATTGAAATCTAGTTCAGAGAACATACCTTTTTCCTGACTCATCCTCACGGCACACTCACCCCACTGAAGGGAGGAGGCGGCCAGTGAGTATCATTAGGAGCCACTGACCTTCGAAAATGTGGTTCACAGCAGTCTGGCAGCTAAAGGGCCACGGAATGCCAAGCTGTAGTCACTGTCCCAGACCACAGTCAGAACAGGAAGGGATTGACAGTGGCCATCTTTGGGAGACCACAGCATAAGAGTGTATTTTATTTACTGTCAGCTCCTTCCTTGTCTCCCTCTTTCCCTTAGATTTCATTGAGTTGATCTGAACTCTGAAACTAAAGGCTGTAGGACCAAAAAAGTCACTCAAAATAGAGGGTTAAGGGACTGGTACTTAGAAGTCATCACCAAATACAGCAGTGTTGATATAAAATTGCTCCTGTTGTCAGGCACATCTAATCTGTATAAGAGTGATTTGTCTAGAGAACAGTTCTAGAGAAATATGGAAGATTTCGGGCCTAACAAAATGATTGATGCAAGCTCTTTCGTTATTCAAAGAGGTCTGATCCTGGAGTTGACTAATCACATCTGTTTACCAAACCTAAAACTGAAAGGTAAATAAATAAACATAATCATCCCAGTTACCTAAACACAAAACCCAGCTTGGCTATAAGGAAACTACGAATTGACCTTTCCTTCTTTTTTTAAAAAGATTTTTATTTATTTATTTGACAGAGAGAGACACAGCAAGAGAGGGAACACAAGCAGGGGGAGTGGGAGAGGGAGAAGCAGGCTTCCTGCTGAGCAGAGAGCCCAATGCGGGGCTAGATCCCAGGACCCTGGGATCATGATCTGAGCCGAAGGCAGACACTTAACAACTGAGCCACCCAGGCGCCCCTGACCTTTCCTTCTCAGAATGCACCTGACTCATTGTGAAAAGTGATTTATAAACAAACAAAAAATGGTTGGCTATGTATGACCCCAAATACTCAAAATTTAAGCATCGTTTGTAAAACTAGGAAGCTGTGCTTTTATAAGAAAAGGAAACTTACTTTCAGCTCTTGATTTATTACTTGAGAATCTATATCTCATGATACTATCTTAAGACGCTCTTCCAGTTAAAAAAAATGCAGGGCAAAATACAACTAAATTATAAACCATCTAAGTTGCCTTAGGAAAAAAAGGCTGCTTTTGTATATGCTTGGAACTGCAGAACCAAGTGGGAGAAACTAATTAGAACCACCTTCTTTCTCGGGTATTAAATGTACATGGGGTGGGAAAAAGACATTTCTCAGAGGAAAGCAGAAAAGAGCCTGGGCACCAGTCTGCATGTTGCCTTTGAAGCTGAGTTTTGCAGAGAGCTTGGTGGCATGCACTTACATCATGGCATCTGAACTCCGGAGTGAGGCTGGTGCCACTTCCAACAATATAGAATATTAGAAGCAAAGAAAAGGTGCTCATTCTCCAGTTTTTCCAAAAATACAGACATAGGAACTTTCAAAATGTACTTTATATTTTGCTAATACACTGGACTTTTCAGCATTCTCTTACCCCCTTTTTATAATGTAGATATTTATTTTATTGTAATTGTGTTAATTTTTTTTCAATTCTGAGAAATTCTCAACCATTACCTTTTCAAATCTTCTTTTTCTCCATTCCTTATATTTTTTTCTTTTGGCCATCTGTTCTCATACCTCCTAGCTTAGTTTTCATATTTTCTCTTTTTTGTATGTTACCTTGGTGAATTCCTTAGTACTAGCATCAGATTCTAATTCATTCCTCGTCTCTGCTTCTCACCTGGGGTTTATCTCAAATATTAAGATATTTCAAAATTTCAAAGAGTATATTTGTCAGTGCCAAGATTTCTGAAATTATTTCATTTTCATATTTGCCTGTTTTTATATTGTTTATATCTATTTTTGTTTTTTATGTTTCAATGTTTTTAGTGGATAAATATTTCTTTCTATCGGGGTCAGTTGTTAAACTTTTTCTGTAAATGGCCAGATATTAAATACGTTCAGTGGTGTAGGCCACATGGTCCTAGTTGCAACAACATAGACTTAACTCTGCATTGTGAGAGCAGCCATAGAATATATGTAAGCAAATGGGTGTGGCTCAGTTCCAAGAAAAATTTACTTACAAAAACAGGTCACTGCAACCACTTTGGAAAACAGTGTGGCAGTGCCTCAAAATATTAAACACAGAGCTGCCATATGACCCAGCAATTCCACTTCTAGGTATATACCCAAGAGTAATGAAAACCTATGTTAATACAAAAACTTGTATACGAATGTCCATAGCAGTGTTCTTCACAATACCCAAAAGGTGAAAGGACCCAAATGTCCATCAACTGATGAATAGAAAGCAAAATGTAGTGTGTGTATACAGTGGAATATTATTTGTCAGTTAAAACAACAACAACGAAGTGCTGATACCTGCTATAATACACACAAACTTTGAAAATATTATGCTAAGTGAAGGAAGCCAGACACAAAAGACCACATATTCTATGATCCAATTATAGGAAATGTCCAGAATAGACATATCTATAGAGATAGAAATTTAATTGTTACCTAGGGCCTAGGGAAGTGTAGGATGGGGAGTGCCTGCTAATAGGGGTGGGGTTTCTTTTTGAGGTGATGAAAATGTTCTCAATTAGCTTATGGTGACAGTCACGCGATTATATAAATATACTAAAGACCACTGACTGCACAATTTAAGCAGATGACCTTTGCATGTAAATTACATCTCAAGGAAGCTATTAACGAAGAGATGAAATGGGCAAACAGGTAAGGGGCCAGGAGGGCCACAGTCTGAGGATTCCTGCTCCATATTTTCAAGGATCCTAACATACTTATCAAAGTTATTCATAGTTTGTTCTCTTTTTAAAATTTTTTCTGGCTTAAATTCATCTTTTTGATTGTTGATTTTAAGGGCTATCTGTTGGTTTTCCTCCAACGTTTGAAACTTCTAAACAGCAGCTAATCTTGAGTAGAAAGCATTTGTCTCGCCGCTTGTTCTCTTTGTCTGCCTACCCTTTTCTGTCTAATGGTATTATGGGCACCTCCACTCAGCTCTCCTGTTCCAAAGGAACTAGTTCAATGTCTTGGGCTTCCTGTCCCCATGGTGACATGTAGATATGATAGCTATTCAGTCTGCAAACTCTAGAGAACTGGGCCCAGGTATTTGATGGGATGCTTTGTCTGCCTTCTCCTTGGACTTGAGAAGTCCTATAGGCCAAAGCGCAGGCTACTGTAGCAGGGCTTTTTCAGGCTCCCTTCATGCAGATGCTATTGCCCCAGTCCATCTGCCTTGGGTCAATCTTTTAGGTCCTAATTCACCCCCATAGCAGTTGAGCCACTCCTGCATCCACTGGCTTATGGATGCAGAAAACATTGGGTCCATGGTTTTGGTCCAGTTTACTACTTTGTGTTCCTGCTCTATTTCTGAGCCACAGAAATGTTCACTTTAAAAAACATTTTCTCTTGTTATATCCTGCCTTTAACTCCTATGTAAGGGCTCCTATGGAGCAGGGCAGAGGGCAATCCACGAATTTACAGTGCCATTGTGACTGGACACTTTTCAATGCAATGGAATTTTAGCAAAAATTTTCAAAAAGCATATCAAATGCTCCTTGGTAGACATTTTTTTTCTTCTTCTAGAAATCTTGAATTTGAAATAAGTGGAGCATATTCAAATGGAAGTGTGTTATAGTGGTTGTAAATAAAATATAAAAGATTAGGCCAGCAGTCAGAGCTGAACACATATTTTTGGGAATCACAGAAGTCAAGAAAACAATTATAGCCCCAATGATAACAATGTTCAAAAGGATACCTACAAACAGATCAATGAGATAAATCCTCTAATTTTTACTTTTGATGATATAACAGATTATTCTTCTTTTTAATGCTATATTTAGCTTAAGGATCCGAACCTATAAGACTTTATGGTGCATTTATGATTATTATATTAACTATTAACAATAGTCAATTAATATTAACAAATATTAACTATGCTCCTGCTATCCACTGAGCACTCTTGAAGGCCATGTGATACAGAGATGAATCATAAATGGTCCTTGCCCTCCAAGAATTGCTAATTTATTAAGGAGATTAACCACATATACGGAAAGAAGTCACCGTTTCATTCTAAGATAAGTGCTATAATGGTTGTAATGACAAAGTGCCTCAAAGGCATAGATGAGGAAATGAGCAATTCTTACCTGGTGTGGTTCTGTGAAGAGGCAATTGCAATTCAGAGAAGAGGTAGCATGTTGGGAACTTCCAGAATTTCTATAAAAGACTGAGTAGTACCTTGTTGGAAAGGGGAATTAAATTCTGCTTATCCAGCAAGCCATTTTTACTTAGATTATGGGTTTATTTTGGACAGCTGTGGAGAGTGAATGAAGATTATGGAAAGGTAATAAACCCCATTCCACCTCTCTCTCATCCACATTACTTAACTAAACACATGGGTTTTATCAACTAGTGATGAAGAGTTCACAGTAGAGGTCTCCTTAGACGAGCAAAGATGACGGGATCAGGTAATTTTAGGAAAGAGTAAATCAATACGTGGCATGGTCAGAACGCAGGATAAATAGTAACTGACTTGGGGATGAAAAGATGGCTTGGGGGTGGGCGGACTGTAGGGACTCCTGTGTTGTAGGCCAAAGAAACTGGATTTTTCTCAGGCAACGAGAGAGAACCTGAATGGCTATAATTCTGGAGTGAGGGAATCCACTTTACATTGGTGAAATGTAGACATCTGAGAAAATGAGATGGAGAAGAAAAAGACCAGAACTAGTGACCACTCAGGAAAATACTGTAAGAGTCCAAGTGTGAAATAATGACTATTAGACCAAATTGTCATGGCAATAGGGGAATTAGAAATATAATAATTTTTTTATTTGAAAAGCTACAATAGAACAATGCTCCTATTAATATTTCATGGCAAGAGGTTTCCCTCATTGAGAAACAACTGCTGAAGCTTTTAGCATTATGTTTAATGCTTGAGGGCTATGTTTTTCAGATAATTGGAGTATTATTATCTACTATATCTATGATGGAGTATATCCAAAAGGTGATTTAGCCATGAGGAAGAATTAACTCATTAGGTTAGGCCCTTATGTTATCACTTCTGAAAACATGCAAACACTGGCACTTTTATATCATACAGAAAACAGAGGAAATCTTATCATTTGGGGAAAGACACAAACCTTCTGTTTAAAAAAGAATATGTATTTTAGTAAAATGAATCCCAAGTTGAATAAAAGCACAGCTTTTATAAATTCTATGTCCCATAAAAAAGTAGGATTTCTACAGTGAACATTGCTTCTTTTATTGAAGAATCTAAGATTAATTGTAGCCTTAAATAATATTTCTGCCCACACAATGACTGCATGCTTAAATGGGAAAGAAGAGAGCAGAGCTGGCTAGACACAGCTATCCTAACAGACTAATAGCAAAAAGTCCCTTCTCTTTACATCAGGACGAAAATCTTTTCAAAGATTTTCAAAGAAAATCTGTTCCCTGATCCACTTCAGGAAATAGAAGGCTCTTCATACATTAGAGGGTCTACTTTTCTTACCCTGTGATAGTATCTACTGAGCTGCTAATAATGTATTAGACACTATTCAAGGGACTTCATATATGGTATCTTGCTTAAACTTTGAAAAGCTCTTAAAATGTGAAAATTCCTCTCACACATTTGGCTTTAGAAAAGAGACTTCTTCATTGGCCCAAGAAGGATCCCCCAACCCCAGCTCACAAGATTCTAATGTCCCCATCACTCACACCATTTTAGAGGGAATTTTCTCTATGTAGGTGTGTGGTTATTGTTCCTAGTTAAGAAAATTCCTAAGAGACTCTAATCTAACAACAACAACAAAAAAGAATCAGCTCATAAAAACCTGTGTTAAGTATGATTCAAAGGGAAAAAATGAGCTGCAGTGAAAGCCAATTTGAGCTGGAAAGACTTGCACTCTTAAGTAACCAGACATGTGTAGCCAGTTATGAAGCTGTCCGATCACATATGTTTTTAAACATCTGTCAGCACAATCAGAACTCCACATGCAAACCATGGCACTCATGAGCGTTAGGGAAGGATCTCTGTGATGAAGTCTCTGAAGCTGAGAGAAACGAATAGATTTCACAGGCTGAACACAGGTTGTTATTGCTTCACTTGAAGAAAGCCTGGGGAAGCAGCTCCCAAGGTTGTGAGGCATTTGCTTGAACATTAATATCTTAAGGACAAAATCGGAACTGGCAATAAAACCTATCGAGTCCTGAAGAAAGAGACGTGTCACGAAGTGCCAAGAAGCAGGAGAAACTAGGGAGCCATAGCTTAACTTAGGGCTTCAGAGTTTCAGAGCTGGAAGCTGAGTCTAACTTCTCTCCTTCCTTTCCTTCCCCTCCTCCCTCCCTCCTTTTCTTCCTTCCTTCTTTCTTTTTGTAAAAATTATTCAGTGACATTTTACCACCATTAAAAAGTTCCCATCTCCAAAGTACAAATAGGGTTCCTTCCAAACCTGCAGCATTTGTTCTTCCTCTGAAGACATCGTCATATGCTTTCCACTGTGGCTTCACCTGGTAGGCATGGATGAACACCACAAACACCACCACAAGGCACATTAAAGGAACAAGGGCCGCTGTGAACAGAGCCGCATAGATGTTTGGGATGAAACATCTGGAAGAGAGAAGAGGCGATGAGATAACTCAGACAACTTCGATATAAACGTTTCTATATTTGGAATGTGTGACGTCATCACACTATACTAGCGCTTTGTATTGAAATGTTGGCAAAAGCAAATTTTTGGTTTGCCAGATTGAAGCTTTGTTTGAGTAGAGGCTACACAATTAAATCTAACCCACTGCTTCACAAAGTCGGTTCCAATGGAACATGCACATCCTGAGGTGCTCAGAAAACTTTAACAGAGGTTATGGCAAAATAAATTTGAGAAGTGCATGTTCACTTTTCTAGCTCTATCTTGTTGGCTTACTAGACCAAGGTCCCAATGAGCACTGCATAAAAGGTGGCATTGTTTAAAGGCAAATTTGAGGATTCCTAGGGCTCATTCTGTCATTTCCACAAACTTGTTTTTTGAGTGAAAGGCAGTTTCGTCATTTCTAAGTTATACATCTTCTTTTTAATTTTTTCATTAAGATTTTATTTATTTGAGAGATAGAGAGAAGGAACAGGAGAAGGGGCAGAGGGAGAGGGAGAAGCAGACTCCCCACTGAGCAGGGAGCCCAACTCGGGGCCCGATCCCAGGACTCCGGGATCATGACCCAAGCTGAAGGCAGACGCCCAACCGACCGAGCCACCCAGGTGCCCCTAAGTTATACATTTTCCCAAGACCCATTAATTCTCTTGAAAATGATAACTTTCCCTTTGGAAGTTCTATTACACAACTGTATCTATGATTACTGGAGTTTATTTAGATCAGTGAGGTCCAAGGTAAACTCACATTATTTATTTTGGTAACACTGAAATTCAATGGAAAATGGTTTCAGCGATGTAACTGGAAATTTTTACTCATTGGCCATAAAAATCCTCTTGTTCTTTAAATAAGAAATGTAAAAAAATGTCAAAATGGAGGACTGTTAAATAGGCTCTCACTATCTAAAACTGTGCTTTTGAAGTATCATAAAGAACACACCTCCTACAACTTATGACACTATAATACTTTTAATTACAAGAAATCTTCGTAGGGAGTGACTTCTTTCAAATATATTTTTCTGACTTTTCCATTTTTAATATCTATAAACCTAGATTACAATATAGCCAAAAATAATGGATTTCTGAAGAAAACTCAAGGAAAAAGTATAAACTATTTAGAAGGAAACCTCAAAATCCAAAATATAGGTAATCAGGAGAAACAGCCATTCCAGCAACTGGGAAAAACAGTGCCTCGATTTCATATTTAAAAAGAGATACCTTATTAAAGACCTTACTCAGGTATTACTTCTAATTAACATGACCTAGTAAATGTATTCCTCAAGTAAACAAGACACATTTCAAGAGATATTTCAATACACATTCTGCATCTGCAAAGAGATGTCAGAATGATGAATATCCTGGCTTTTAGAATTTAATTTGGACAGCACAAAGCCTGAATCATTCCCTGTACGCTCATCTGTATGCCAGGAGACCTGTATCTTCCAGGTAAAAGGCATATGATTAAATAAAACAGGGAAACATTAATGGCTTTGATCTTGAATATATTTCTGCACTAAAAATAGTAGTCACGTTGGCTACTCATTTTCTGCACACCAGCTTTAAACAATTGTTTACATCTGAATTATGGATTCACTGCCCGAGACTGGACAAAAGTTGCTTAGACCAAGACGGACACTGACAAAGGAACCCACATGCAGGCTTCGGTGCTTAATTTTTACCTGAAAGTGTCATCACAATTCAACTTCAGTCTGTAAAATGGGGTTACTGAATCTGTTGTGACCTGCTCGGGGAGTAGTAAACATTTCGCACCGAGTGCTGTGACACAGGTTTGACCCGTCAATATCTACATTTTCCAGGGGCTGACCACATTTGGGTCTCATGTCTCTATTTGAAGTGCTTTCCTAAAAACTTTCCTTTAGAAGATAATCTTCGAAAGCAGAACCCCAACCAATGGCACACTATCCTGGTTAAAAAAAATAAAAGAGGCAAAGTGAACCCCCAGGAAGTGAAAAGTGACCAGTGGCTCTTGGGAAGAGAAGGGAATCCTCTAAATGCTACAGCTCTTAAAAAATCTCCTTTGCAATTCTCCCTGCTTGTACGATGACTTGGTCATGCTGGCCCATTCTTTCAGAGAAGGGTAAGGAAAATTATCCAATTCGGAGGTGACCCACTTTCTCCTGTTTCTTCAGAGCTGCACAAGTCATGGCCTCTCACAAGTACTGGGCTGCTGAGAGTGCCCAAAGTTTGTCCTCCACATGGTCAACCTGGGGCCAGATCACTGATGAGGAGGGGTTTGGCTCCACAGCCTGCCTGGTCCTGGTAGCAGTACCTCCTGCCTTCTTGGCCACTTCAGCACTGCTGTCCCGTGCGGCACTGCCCGCGCCCACTTCTGTGTAGCTGAGACTCCACGCCAGTCTTCCTCCAACAAAAAGCAATCTGCCTTACGTATATAGGTACTACCTCTCTTAGGGACTACGGAGCCAGACAACTCTTCTACACCACTATCAAATGAGGCAGTTGCAAATGAGACAGGGCTAAAAGGGTAACCCACCAGAGCAGATAGCAGTCAGGGCCCCACACTCCCATGACCCCATCCATGGAAAGCAGGTGGAGAGGCTATGTCATTCCACATCCTCAAATTCTATTTCCTATAGGAACACCTTCTTCTAAATTCTCCTCATTTAACTTTTCCTTTAAAGCTAATAGGTATTGAATTTTCTGGTCAGTATTTTCTGAATGGTATTTCTACTGGTACAGAATAAAACTTCTGACATAGGTTTAAAAGTGCCCAAGATAAATGAAGTATATTCTAACCTTAAAAGAAAAAAAACAAAGAACAACAATGACGACGACAACAACAAAAGAAAACAAGCCGCACCAACCAGAATTTCTTTCAGTCCAATCGAATAAGATATATAGTACATCCAGGTAGTCTGAGGATTAGATCATATGAATGTGATGTGTGGAGTTAGGAAATTGTGAATATCACGTTAGAAATGGTTTCTGAAAAAAAGGTTGGGAACAAATTCTCACAAAAACTGAATGTAATGTAAGAATTGAGGAGACTGAATGCTCTGCACACACAAGAGCTGTGGCAGTTTTTGCTTCAAGAACAGATCTGCCAGTCACCAGGGAAATGAGACAAAGGCCACGTGGATTTGCTTTCTTAAAAAACGGTGAGGAAAATGTGTTCCTTGTAATTACCAGCTCACCCAGCTTCAAAGTATTCTGGTGACCCTTCTCTCTTTTGGTGTTGAGTACTCTTCTGGATTCTCGCAATCCCATGACTAACTTTTGCTGTTCCCTTTTAAACTTTCATGGGTAAATTTCCTTTCTTATTATAACCCACGGACAATCTAATTTATTTCAAAATCTTGTCAGGACTTCATCCTTTTCTCTGTTTTCGGCTAGATGATACAAGAAGATGCTGTTTCATTATTTTCCGTGTTCCCCCTTCAGTCTACTCTTAGAGCATTCACAATGCTTTATGTCACTTTCTAATTTAGTAAGATTATTACCTCCCCTAGGTAGCACTTTATACTTACTGAAGTGTTTTCACTTGCATTACCTAAACTTGGTGTTAAAAAAAAAAAAATTATGTGGGTGGCATTTCAGTTTCTTTTTCCCTGTATGAAGTCAGCATAAGAAGGAACTCAGGAGCAAAGGTATCCAAGAGAGACATAAGATCCACTTACAACTGCTGAAAATACTGGGAGGGATGCTGGGAACTCCTTGTATGTGAGACTGTGATCTGAGTCCATCTAAATTATATTTTAAAGAACAAGTTGACCCTGGTAAACTGGAGGACTTGAAGAAATCCAGGGTCACATCCGGATTACATAGCTTTCGAAAAAAGAACTAGCTAATGAAAAAATAATACAGATGACCCTTGAGCAATGCAGAGGTTAAAGGCGCTCACCCCCTGTTCTAGTAAAAAATCCACATCTGGGGACGCCTGGCTGGCTCAATCAGTAGTGCCCGTGGCTCTTGATGTCAAGGTCGTGAGTTTAAGCCCCATTTTAGGTGCGGAGCCTACTTGATTAAAAATTGTTTAAAAAAAAAAATCCACGTATAACTTCTGGTTCCTCCAAAATTTAACTACTGATAGCCTATTGGAAGCCTTACTGATAAACATAAATGGTTGATTAATGTATTTTGTATGTGATATGTATTCTACACTCTACAGTTAGAATAAAGTAAGCTAAAGAAAAGAAAACGTTACTAAGAAAATCATAAGGAAGAGAAAATACATTTACCGTATGTACTGTTATTTATTAAAAAAAAAAGGCCATATATAAGGGGACCCACACATTTCAAACCGTGTGGTTCAAGGGTCAACCGTAAACGTTTGTTTCCAAGGTCTTCTTGGTAAGTACTTCTCCTCAATAAGACAAAATTAACAGTTATGACTTCCAGGCTCATGTGCCAACCTCCCACAAGGTAAGTCTCCTTAAGATTTCTTGAATGAGGGGCGGCTGGGTGGCTCAGTCGTTAAGCGTCTGCCTTCGGCTCAGGTCATCATCCCAGGGTCCTGGGATCGAGCCCCGCATCGGGCTCCCTGATCCACAGGAGGCCTGCTTCTCCCTCCCCCACTCCCCCTGCTTGTGTTCCTTCTCTCACTGTGTCTCTCTCTGTCAAATAAATAAATAAAATCTTAAAAAAAAAAAAAGATTTCTTGAATGATGGCACCTACATCAACAGCTACATTTGTTGCTTCAACCAACTTTTTCTTTCTAGAAACTCCTGGTGATATGCTACTTTATCTGGGGATAAAGGAGAGGGTCTGTCAGTTTTATTCTAGAAATTTATTTAATGTATGATAAAGCAAAAATTGTTCATTTATTGCAAATTGGTTTCTACTTTGTGTGGAAAGTACAGGGGCGCCTAGGTGGCGCAGTCAGTTAAGCGTCCAACTCTTGGCATCCGCTCAGGTCATGATCTTAGGGTCGTGAGATAGAGTCCAGTGTCGATGTCAGGCTCCAAGCTTGGCATGGAGTCTGCTTGAGATTCTTTCTCTCCCTCTCCCTCTTCCCCAACCCCGTTCATTCTCTCTCTCTCTCTCTCAAATAAATAAATAAATCTTAAAAAAAGTACAATATATCTGTTTATTGGTCCTAGTTGAAGAATACAGATGTTATTCATTATGTAGATGTTTATCATTTATAAGTAAAATCTAAGCCAATACTTGTGATTTCAATATTCCTTTCTGTGCATGTCCAATTTACTTTCTCTCCAAAGATGATATTATTATTTAGCACATATTTCTTATTCACCTGTGAATGTGTGTGTGTGTGTGTGTGTGTGTGTGTGTGTGTATGAATGTATTTGTGTATATGTATTTCCTGTCTCATCCAACATGGTTAGAGGGGTTTAGAGAAACACTTCAAGCACATTAATTTTTCCTACTGAATATATTTATGATGACATCAGAGAGATGAACTCACAACCCTGAGATCAATACCTGAGCTGAGATCAAGAGTCCAATGCTTAACCGACTGAGCCACCCAGACGCCCCTTGACTGAATTCTTAAATTGCATGTTCCTTGAAGTTTAAACTTTAAACAAAAATAATATTAAGATTAAATTGCAGATAAGCCCTACAAAATAATGTATGGACTTAGAGAGAAAGGGGGAGGAATAAAGTGTTTTCCTAGAGTGAATTAGGTGGATGATGAAAACTATCTTAAATATTACTGCTACTATTCCTAATTCTACCACCACTACTCATAGTACCGGCAGTGATCATTTATATGTGCCAGGCATTTATTATATGCATTATCACACATA
Source organism: Zalophus californianus (assembly GCF_009762305.2). Lineage (NCBI taxonomy): Eukaryota > Metazoa > Chordata > Mammalia > Carnivora > Otariidae > Zalophus > Zalophus californianus. The sequence goes on along the minus strand of NC_045599.1, from coordinate 69,671,463 downwards.
AACATCCCAACAATGTCACCAGCCTCATTGTATATATGGAAAAATGACATCTAAATAACAGAAGGTCAAACTGCTAGCAGCATAAACAGGCTCATTTTTCCTCACTGCTACCCCTAGAATTCTAAAATTATTTCCACAATTCCAGTAAAGACATATTAGAGTTAGTGGTAAACATGCCAGTGTCCTACTTGAGGACAGGAACTGTAATATTTTCTTTATATTCCTCCTTAAGAAATGTTTATTGCATAATTAGACCCTTAAGAAATGTTTATTGATGTAACTGATTTTTAGCACTTTTAAAAAATCACTCAAAAAAAAAAGTAGGCACAGAAAATCCTGCATTTCATGTGCGCCTAGTTCAATAATAACCCAAGTAACGTATGAATATCTATCACATACTAGGTACAGTGTTGGATGTGGAAGAGCATATAAAGATGCCTGGGGATGGTGCTTCCCATCCAGAAGATTACATTTGTAAGTGCACAGCACTTCGGAATCTAGTCTTCTACTCAAAGTATTGTTCTTTTCTCAGCATCGGCTGCAGCACGAACCAGGAGCTTGTTAAAAATGCAGAATCTCACACCCCCATGACAGAGCTCCTGAAACTGCATTTTTAACAAGATCCCCAGGTGTTTCATATGCACATTGAAAGTTTGAGAAACACTCCTCTAGTGCATTTGTGGGACATAAAGTAGCTTAATGTAATTAACAAATTAATCTTTACAACTCTTTGGCATTGAAGCAAAGGGGACTGTGGAATCCCCAGGAGAATCAGACCCAGAAAGTTCATAGCACATGGTGCTCACAGTAGCCTGAAGAACCAGACAGAAAGAAAAGTGGCAGGAAGCTAAAGAAAGAAAGAAAGAACCTGGGATTAGCAACCTAAACTTTCTGATCATAGGGCAGGAGAGAGCTAGCAAATCATATGAGAATGGACACAACAGGTCTGCAGGCAGGTAGAGTGAAAGGAGAAGGGCAGTGCTGGGGCTGTGGTGGGAGTGGATGGGAGGTAAATATTCAGTCCTGCTGCATCTGAAAAACCCACGAAGGAAGAAGTTTCTGTGAGTGTGAGTGCAACAGATACGCTCCTCGACCGCCCACGCTACTCAAGTTTTCCGGAAAAGGTGATCCCATGTGCCATGTACCTCTATCCCCACACCCTGGCCACAGATGACTACCTTTGAGATAGATACCTGACCCAAAGACAGCCATTCTTCTGGCTTGCCCCTGACGAATAACTTGGTGCTTCTGCTGTAAAAGTGGAGCTGAGCCAATCAACTTTCTGCTCTGAAGAATCGGAAGTGGATAGTTGCCAGTTACCGGTGGGCACTAGAGCCGACATACATTCAAGGCAAACATCCATACTGTAGTAAATACATAATGAATATACAGAAGAAATAGGTAGACAAAGGGAGGAGAGAAGGAAGGGTTGGAGGAGCAGTCAGATACTCTCAACCTGAAGCAAGAGACTCTGTGGTCCCTGAAAGATGAAGAGCATGGTCTTGGTTTTCAAGGTATTCTAGTTCCAGATTTCTCTGAGGTCCAACTATACCTCATTATCGGCTTTTGAAATTCTATGAGAATGCCTGAGACTGTCTATAACTCCACTCTCTTTACTTTAAGTAGCTTTAGTGGGTTTTTACATGCCACTGTAATGGCCACAATTAAAACACACCTAGTGAGTGAGGGATAGAGAAAGAGGGGGTGAGTGCACACTATTGTTTAAAGCAATGTGGCTCTTTTTTTTTTTTTAAAGGCTTTATTTATTTATTTGACAGAGAGAGAGAGAGAGAGACTGAGAGACACAAGCAGGGCTCCGGAGCAGTAGACAGAGGGAGAGGGAGAAGCAGGCTCCCTGCTGAGCAGACAGACCGATGTGGGGCTTGATCTGGGACCTGAGCCGAAGGCTGATGCTTAAGTGACTGAGCCACCAGGCGCCCCAAAGCACGGTTGCTCCTGTAGATATAGGTAGGAGATCACTGCCATGTCTACCAGTTTTAGAGCTTATGCTACACCATGCTTAGAGTTGCTTTCTAACTTGATATATTGACTACCTCCTTTGAAGAAGCCAAAGGACCAAAGAATAAGAATCAGTCTCACCTTTCCCTACTTAAAACGTATCTCTCTGCTTATATTACCTGAAAAGATTGAGCAAAGAACAACATGGACATCTCACAGCAATACTGTTTCGTATACTTCAAAAAGAGCAGATATTTAAACTCATCAAGTATTAAACTAAAATTTCCAGTCAGATATATACACCCAAAAATAGCCTTTTATTATATACAATTAGCTCTTGCTGAATGAGACAGTTGCCCACATCCCTAGCTCATTAAAAAGGTAAAATATATTTACACATAAATTCCACAGATGAATAGTGGACTCCAAGTTATCAACAAAGGTTAGAGATGATTGGTGAAAAACATTCTGAAAAATCATGATTCTGCAAATGACCCTGTCTTTTTTCTTTTTCCAAGAAACTCAAGTCCGAGCAGTCTGTTCCCTGAACAACTTGGTGATACTGTTTGAAATCTGCCTACTGGCCAGTGCTTCCTAACTTTGCTCCAGGTATTTTCCAGTGAATCAAGCCCTTTCAGAATTTAATCAGAATGGGGTCAGGCTGACTTGTTATTGTTTGCATGTACTAATGCTCTGTTCTCATAAAATTGTTTGGTACTGGAAAATGTCATTGTCCTAGTGCATTCGAAGGTGTCCTGCCCTTACCTATTACTCACCAAGCCTCTGAATGGATGGCTAAAAACGTTTTTTTTCTGACTAATCACATCCTTCTAATCACATCTGACTATCACAAGATAGTAAAATTGTAAGTTTTTCTACATTTATTAAAAAATAGATCTATAGAGGTGAACATGGGGATACAAGATTAATGTCCAAAAATTTTTTGTGTTTTTGTGCCCCCCAACCTCCATTTTACTTCATGCTTGCTCCGTGGACAGAGAGCCTTAGAGTATAAGCTTTAGCAGGAAAGCAGTTTCAGGTGAAGCTGGTCTCTCATCACAGGCAGGAAGCAGTACTTTCCATCTTAGGTTAATATTGCAAATGCAGTTTTTAGTTTTCTGCACTTTAAATCTGAGATTTCAATAAACTCAACACAGTAATAGCTTAGAAGAGATTAGGGGGTCGTGTGTCATGTTATCATAAGTATTACTTTCTTTTCCTGATGAAGACTTTGTTGGCCTTCATGTGCTCCTTCCCCAAATACTCTTACAAAACACCTGTATATGTTTCATTAGAGCCCATGAAAAATATGAGAAAGGTAGAAATGTAGGCCTATGTTGGCAAGAGTGTAGCTACTCTAGCAACTCTAGCGATGATACATATATTTTAAGGGTTAACAAATTCTGACAACAATGGTGATGGTTTCTCCAAAAGGCAAAAATCACTTGGTAGAAGGCTAGCCCAACTTTTATTTTATTTTTTAAAAAGATTTTATTTATTTATTTTAGAGAAGGAGAGAGAGTGGGGTGCCTGGATGGCTCAGTCATTAAGTGTCTGCCTTTGGCTCGCGTCATGGTCCCAGGGTCCTGGGATCGAGCCAGTGGGGAGTCTGCTTCTCCCTCTCCCTCTCCCGCTCCCCCTGCTGTGTTCCTGCTCTTGCTATCTTGTTTGCATAACTAATAATAAATAAATAAATTATATAAATAAATAATAAATAAATAAAATCTTTAAAAAAAAAAGAAAGGAGAGAGAGTGTGTGTGGGTCTGAGAGTATGAGTGTGGTGTTGGGGGGGGGGCGCACAGAAGAAGAGAGAGAAGCAGACTCCCCGCTGAGTGCAGACCCTGATTTCATGACCCGAGCGCAAATCAGGAGTTGGATGCCCAACCGACTGAGCCACCCAGGTGCCCCAATAATCCGACTTTTAGTCAATCACATTTTACTGATCCGGAGCCACATTTCATTGTCCCGGAAATGAGGTCCGCAGATTCCTCCAACTTTATGTGAAAGTTGCAAATTCTCCAAGAGAAAACTTCTAGAGCATTCCCTGCAGACATGAGTGCTAAATCCTACCTATACCTTGTATTAATTATAGTCACATCAACATTTACAGCACACTGCAATAAGAGATGTTCCTAAATGCAGACATCAAATCATTAAGACACTGTTAAGTGAATTCAGTCATACTGTTGAAAATATACTATACACTTCCTTGTGCTATCAGTAAAATTTTAATCTTAAAATCCTGAAAATAGCAGGGGTAACTTTTAACTATTGAGAAAACAGGGAAACGTGACTAGTTGAGGTGATATGCCAAGCATTTTAAGGTCATTATCTCAGGTTGTACATAACATAGTTATGTCTTATCTCCAACACTCAGCTCTCTTGCTGACCCCATTTCAATTCTGATATCCTGAATTTTTTACTGAACAAATATTTATGGATGTCGATCTTCAAAGTAATGGGTTATCACATCAAAGATGTGTTTTAGAAATCTAACCCATAATATGTTCATACCAGGTGGTTGCTAGAGCTAATCTATGACATTAGTATTTGTTGAGTGTTTTTGTATGTCCTGCAATGTGACAGTTATAGCTGGAAATATAAGAAGTATAAAAGGCATAACTCATTTCCCAAAGGCTCTTGGAGCAAGAAAAAGAAAATGTAACAATAAGAAATTATTATAAAATCCCATAATGCACTACCAACATGTGAGGGATACCTAATAAATGTTTAAAAGGGTAAGAAATACGGGCCACAATACCTGGGGAAAATGAGATAGAGTTCAGGGACTAATTTCAGAAGAGGAAAGTAAAACTGGACGTAAAGGATATGGAGGCCAAAATTCCATGTACTCTATATGGGAAATCCCCGGTTTTGACAGGGAAATGACACATTTCACTTTCCTTGAATCTTTGATATCTGAAGGATTAGATTACACAGCTGTAAAAGAACATTGAAAAGTCCCAAGTTGGAAAGCTCTGAACTTGACACCAGATGGATATAAAGTGATCTCCTTTATGAATTATGTAAAGAAGTTTTTTCTCAAAAGACAATAAATGATGTTGCTATTGAAGGTCTAAGTGTGGGAGGAAGAAGAGAGTAGGTAGAAACCTCTTATTGGATTACGGTAATACTGCCTACAAAAAAAAGAGTGTACTTTTGGGGGGGCTCTGGAAAGCCCAAAAAGAAGGCTCTGGAATTAGACTATGTGAGTCAATCCTAGGTACACCTTTTATTGACTGTGACTTGGGTCAATATTGAGCTGTTTCTTACTTCAGTTTCCTAACAAGTAAAATGGAGAGAACTACAGCAACTTCTTCATAGGAAGAACTCACTCAATGAGTTACTACGTGTAAATACCTTGGATCAAACCCTGGCATGCTGTAAGGTGCACAATAAAATATATTTCTCATTATTATTATTATTATCATCATTTATTACTAAGCCCCAAATCCTTAGATGTATATACACACACACACGACTTAACCTGCACTTGAAGAAAAAGAAGATTTCAAATAGTAGAGAGGTAAGTGTAACATCTATCACCTTTATGTGTTGGGGAAAAGTGCTGAACACTACGAGTTCAATGTTAGGAACATCTTTTACTGGGATAGTCAGGGAAGACTTCATGAAAGAGGTGGGATTTGATCAGTTATTTCCCTTTCTAATTCCTTACCAATCAGCAGATATTTGGTGATTCAGTTATGCAAACAAGAAGAGCTGCCTGTGTCCACCATGGCCTCCACCATGTCCTCCTCTGCAAGAGGAGAAGGAGGAAAACTTTCCCTTTGCAGCTTTCCCCCATGACTCGTGTGTGTTCCTGCAAGACCAGTTGTTGAAACTTGGTTCTAACTTGAAAAGTCAAGGTAATGAGGGGTCATTCAAAAAGAGGCAGGTAATAGAGAGGGCCATCGCACATAATGTGACGGCACCACCACAGGCTGACAAGTGGGCCTGGCCCAGAAGTGCCTGCAGAAGCAGAGATAGCTGATGATTCAGGGATTGGAACTCCTGCCTTCTTCCCTGCTGTATTCCTGTCGCTCCAAGCCTTCAAGGAGAAGGCAAAGGATGTGGGAAGGGAAAAGCCAATTAGCTGATGGTTTTCTAGAGGAGAGAGAATTTCTAGCCTCTTGGAAGCCTGCACTCTGGATAAGGTGGCTGCTGGAGGATTCTCAATGTTAACTGTTAGAAAGCATGAATTGTGAATGTCCCCATCAACCTGGATGGCTCACCAGATGGATAAAACTACCCTTCCTCCTTTCATTTAAGAAAGTGTGTCTTCACAGAATCTTAGAACTAGAAGGGATAGTAAAGGCCACCTGTACTCCCTCCAGCTTTATGGGTGAAGAAACCAAGGTGCAAGAACTTCTGAGGCTTGCCCAGCACTTGACTGAACTCCTAAGTCAATGCCTTATTATTATTTTTTAAGATTTATTTATTTGAGAGAGAGTGTGTGCGTGTGAGAGAGTGTGAGCACTGTGAGAGGGGCAGAGGGAGAGAATCTCAAGCATACCCCCCAGTGAGCACGGGCCTACATGCCTGCACCCGATTTCACGACCAGTGAGTTCATGACCTGAGCTGAAACCAAGAGTCAGATATTTAACCAACTGAGTCACCCAGGAACCCACTAAGTCAGTGCTTTAAGTGAGGCATAAGTGGGACTCTAGAGAAAAACAGCCTAAAATGTTTGCAAGGGTCACATTCTGCTAAAAATCTAAAAATCCCTTTCTTAGGAAGTGTCTTCAGTGTTTTATTTTACTTTGCATATGAAGTCCCAGGAGCTAGGGGATTACTGAATAAATCATAGAATAAAATGATAAGCATGCATATTTCTGAATATAAACTCAATAGTCATGAGCCAGGTAACTTGGACAATACTTACTGCTCCCATGAAAGTTTTTTTTTTCTTCCATGAAAGTTTTTAATGACACCACATATTAAAATTTTTGCAAAATATAAAAATTCATACAAAAGAATAAATCCCACTTAGTTGGAGATATAACAAAGATATGAGGGAAGGGCAATGAATCCAAAATCGTAATCTGTCATTCATAAGCCCCTCTCCCACTGAGGTCCTTCCATCCCCTATAAAACAAACAAAAAACAAAAAACAAAACAAAACAAAAAACCAAAACAAAATGAAACAAACAAAACAAAACAAAAACCTGGCTTCAGTTGAACTAGTATTTTATCATAAGGAATTTATTTTTGACAACAGGATGTTCCTGTTATTTTCATGTCTTGCAATTTCAACAACAGGCTTTCAGGGCAGTGAAATGAAATGGGAACAGCAGAGTGATATTAATTTCTGAGCATAATCATGAATGTGTGAGAAAAATCCAAATAGCCTAAAACCTGCCTTAAAAAATGTAAGACTATCTCCTTCATGAGCTTTCTGAATTTCTTTTAACTAAAAAAAAGTCATGATCTAAAATGCATTAAAGATTTCTGGCTGAGGTTCTTAACTTTTTAATGGTAGCAAAACTTCTTAATTGTAGAGCTGGGCCATAAAAACTTCCTTTTGATGGTTTGTTTATTTTTTTCCTCTCTTTAAATAAAAGTTCCATGTGCCATGAAATGGAAACAATTTTTTTAAAGATTTTATTTATTTATTTAACAGAGAGCACAAGCAGGGGGAGTGCAGGCAGAGGGAGAGGGAGAAGCAGGCTCCCCGCTGAGCAGGGAGTCCAATGCGGGCTCGATCCCAGGATTCTGGGATCATGACCTGAGCTGAAGGCAGACACTTAAATGACTGAGTCACCCAGGCATCCCTGGAAATAATTTTTAAAATACGCTTATAACTCAAGAGTGTGATATATATACCATCTGGGGTGGTATCATGTACTTTTAAATGATAAAATCTTATCGAATATCAAGTCTGTTCTTCATAACTCATTTGGTAGCCTATTACTCAGGTGTGTGGAAGGGAGTTAGGAGATATCACCTCTTCTAAATCACTCACCTGAAGATTCTGCTGCCTGCTATCACCAAAAACAGAGACTAACCTAACTGGGGTTGATTATGAGTGAAAATGTATCAAAACCTACTACTATCTGGGACATTCTAAATTGGAACAGGAAGAATAGGGTAATTTCACAAAACAGAGTGAGAGAGCCAAGTGCTTATCCATGTGGACTCTGAACAGATAGGTCTGGCTTTGAACCTTGGCACTGCTATTTAATAGCTGTGTGACTATGGGTGAGTGAAATTATCTCTGAGCCTCAGAATCTTCACTTGCAAAATATGAATAAAATCTATTTTTTAAATAAATGTGCTGTGAGAATTAATGAGATTAATTTGATTAAGGTGCTTAAGCACAGGACCTAGCAGGTGGTAAGAACTCAATAAAGGCTGGCCCTTATTATTTACTTTAGCATAAAGATTGACAACATTGTCCATTATAAGACATAGTAACCATGTCAGGCCAAAGAATGGCCTCATTCTTTGCTGGAACAGTTATGCTGACTCATGTATAGAAATTATAAGTGGCATTTAACTGTATTTATATAATCCATTTCATACGATACCCAAATATTTGGTTAATGCCACTGATTTTTTTGCAAAAGCAAGTTTATCCAAAAAATCATCAACACCTCTAACATAGCGTCTGACACCATTTCTCAGAAGAGCAGGTACTTCCTTTTTTTTTTTAAGATTTTATTTATTTATTTGACAGAAAGAGAGGTAGTGAGAGCAGGAACACAAGCAGGGGGAGTGGGAGAGGGAGAAGCAGGCTTCCCGTGGAGCAGGGAGCCCAATGCGGGGCTCGATCCCAAGACCCTGGGATCATGACCTGAGCTGAAGGCAGACGCTTAACGACTGAGCCACCCAGATGCCCTAGGAGGTACTTCCTTGAACACCCGCAGCAATGACTAAAACGTGAGAGCTCTGGGTCGATGTTCAGTCATTCAAAAGCAAGAAGGACGTACAATCTTTAAAATATATGTTTAAATCTCCATTTGGTTCTGCCAAGATAACCCAAAATTGTGCATGCAAAATCCTAGGTTTAAAATCACAGAAAGGTGAGGTGGGATTAAATCTTTATGTTGGGATGGAGATTACTGAACTACTCAGGGAATCTCTACAGTTGCTGTTTTGAAGGGCAAGGGAGCACACACCATCACAGTGGCCTCCCCTACTTAGACTAAGCTGTTATTTTCACAGCGATGTTACTATACTTGGAAGATATTTTGTCAGTTGAGGCAGCTTTGTTAAAGGTTCCTTTCATGTAATTTCAATATCTGAGTAACAGCAAAGATCATCCTCATGATGTTTCTTCCCCCTACATTCCCTCTCAGCAAAGATGTACCAGACCTTTCTTATGCTTCTTTATTATTTCTATAAAATACTCAAGTTTAGCTAATGTTCCTAAAAGGGTTTTATTTTTTAAAGATTTATTTATTGGGGCGCCTGGGTGGCTCAGTTGGTTAAGTGTCTGCCTTTGGCTCAGGTCATGATCCTGGAGTCCCAGAATCGAGCCCCACATTGGGCTCTGCCCCTCACCCTGCTCGTGCTCTCTCAAATAAATAAATAAAATCTTTTAATTACTTATTTTAGAGAGAGAGAGAGAGAGAGGGAGAGAGCGCACACTCGAGGGGAGGGGCAGAGAGAGAATCTTCAGGCAGACTCCCTGCTGAGTGCGGAGCCTGCCGCGAGGCTCCATCTCACAACCCTGAGATCATGACCCGAGCCAAAACCAAGAGTTGGACACTTAACTGACTGAGCCACCCAGGTGCCCCAATAAAAGGGTTTTAAGTAGCTTATACAATATACTCTATATAAGCTAAAACAAAAATGAGAGAAATGAGGCAAATAAAAAATAAACTAAGATTAAATCAGGAATGGGATATCAAAGTGCCATTTACTATAAATGGGCTCTACATTTATTTCAGTGTGCTCTCTAGTAGGTGTTTCAGAGGCGCATGTACATGCATGCACACACATGTGCACACACACCATAGTTCAAGAGAACACAACTGTTTCCAATATGGAGGAACATGGTTACTATGTCTTCTAATGGACAATGTTGTCCATCTTAATCATGGAAAATCCAGTATTGACTTTTACATGACTGCTATTCATTCATTCATTCATTCATTCATTCATTCATTCATTCTTTAAGCAACAGTTATATGCATTACTATTTGCTAAGCTCTCTGCATATAGTGATGACTAATACATGCCTCCTGACCTGGAGAAGATCAGAATCTAGCATGGAGGAGAGGTTCATGCCAAATCTTAACGCAGTGTGTTAAGTATGATAGCACAGCCACCTGGAGCATGGCAGGAGCTCAAAGGAAGGAGTGAGTTACTGTGTACAGGGGAGCTGGATGGTGAAATCATATTTGCCAAGAAAGAAACGAGAATTGAGAAGGACATTTGTTACTTAAATGACCTGAGAAAAAAATCATTTAGACAGTCTTGGGAAAGCCATGCTCTCTTTTTCAGACAATGGCAAAGAAAAGGCAATGCTCAAAGATTTCTCAGCTTTACTTCCTGTTGGTTCAGGAATCATCTGGGCTCTTAAAAAAGGGAAGCATGGCTTGAGATTTTCAGGAAGATAACATAATTATGATTAATCTTTGTTCCTCTGGGGCTATAAAACTTTCAAGGCTAAGGATTTGTGTACATGCCCTGATTTTGGGGGGCAGGGACCTGAATTAAGAACCGCATAAAATTAAAACACAGGCTTGACTGGTCCAAAGATACACGGACTACGTATCTTACTAATTTTAGAAAAAAAGGCCTGTAGTGAGAGGGAGACACATCACTTCACAAACCCTCTAATACAGTCTGTGTAAAAGGATAATTATGGAGGAAAGCTCAAGAGAGCTGCCATGTAGGAATTTCAAAAGTGCCTCAAACAATCCAGAAATCACAGCTGCATCAGGAAGGAAGCGGTTAATGAACCAAATGCTCTCTTCTCAGGACCCTCCAACCCAGGGAAAATGTCAAGGTATGACCCGGATGATCAAAGCTGAGTGGAGGGGCTTGGGAAGCGGAGTAGAGGTAGAATTCAGTGCCCCTCGCAAATTTCCACTCTCCTTTAGTGGCCTGAAGCTAATCAAAACTTAACAGCTGAAGAGGGTATTCATACTGGATAAAAGCAAACTGATGAACACTGAAGCAGCAATATTTCTGAAGAGAAAAGAGGGCTCTTGATATTGATACTGCTTTTCTTTCTTTCTCTTAAATGTAAATTTGTCCTTTACTGATAAATAAAAATTTTCCTAAACTATAACTGGAATCTGACACAGACATCTTTAACTAGACATAAGTTATTTAAAACGCCAAGTCTAAAGCTAGACTCTCCTGAGAGCCCACTAGCAGGACGGCTGTCAGCACGGAGATACCTTGCAAAGAAACACAGCAGAGCTGAGCTTCTCCTGTATTTCAACGCTATCAAGAAAACAAGAGTACAAAACACTACAATCTATCACATAAATGCCACACTATGCAATTTTGTAAAGTTAGATCCTCAGAGGCATCTTTTTCAGGAGAAAATTTCAAGAAAATAGAGAGCCTATCAGGCTATCCCACATGCTAAAATCAGATGTCTTATTCTTTGTAATTCCCTTTCTTTAATCCTCATTAAAAACTCACTGCAAGGACCCTGATGTTAACATTTGCCTTTGCTTCAAGTTCCAAGTGGAACACTATCTCTGGTCTTTCTTGAGATTTATTTAAAAAAAGAAAAGGAATGCCAGAAAGTTCATTTTATAGTTTAAGTGTAGTTATTATTACCAAATAAATAGCACCAAGATACTGATCAAATAAAGTCACTGGCAATTCTCAGTCAATGGTTAGGCAAAATGATTAGGATATTCTTCCATCTTTTATATGAAAGGTTTTATAAGCCAAACATAAGGCCAACTGCCAATGAAATCATGATGAAGTTACTCATCGTCAAAAAAAAAAACCGCTCATTATGAAAACAAGGATGCTGAATATAATTTACAAAAGTCAAATATATTTAAAACATGCATTTAATCAGTATCTCCCAGGTCACGAATTGAAGTTCATACATTTAAAAGTCAGGTTTGGCATTTCTGGGTGCCATATGGGCCCCTTTAGGGTTTTTGAATTCCATATCCCATACTAGTGTTATGCTAGGTACTTTTACGCACAATCTTTAGTTTAATTCTCATGACAGATCCATAAGACAAGCACTGTTATCTCCATTCTTTCATTTATTGAATGTTTACTGAGTGAGCCCTTATTAGATCTGTGACTGTTCTAGGCTCCAGGGTTAGAGCAAGGACTAATCACCACAACAAAAAGTCCTTGCCCTCCTGGAGATTACACTCTAGAGGATACTGCTGCTTCTCCTTTTTTTTTTTTTTAAGATTTTATTTATTTATTTGGACAGATTGAGAGAGAGAGAGAATCTCAGGCAGGCTTCATGCTTAATGTGGAACCAGACACGGCGCGATCTCACAACCCTGAGATTGCGACCTGAACTGAAACCAAGAGTCAGACAGACATGCTTAACCAACTGAGCCACCCAGGTGCCCTGATACTGCTTCTTCTTAATTCTTTTAAATCCAACGTTGTCCTGAGTTAAGTTATCAGAAAGAAATTTAAAAGTAAAAACCTTCCCTTAGACCACAGCTGGAATCTGACATAGATACCTGAGAGACAGAAAAATATGAAAAAAAACACACAATAAATACCCTACATCTGATGGTGATAAAGCCATGACAGAAGATGAAATAGGATAAGGTCACTACAAAGTGAACTTCATTGGGGTGCCTGGGTGGCTCAGTAGATTGAGCCACCTGCCTTCAGCTCAGGTCATGATCCCAGGGTCCTGGGATTGAGTCTTGCATTGGGGTCCTTGCTCATTGGGGAGCCTGCTTCTCCCTCTGCCTCTCCCCCTGCTCGTGTGCTCTCTCTCATTCTTTCTCTCAAATAAACAAAATCTTTTAAAAAAGTGACTTTTATTGCTAATTGCTAATAATATTGCTAATATTATGTGAGAGGGTCAGAGAGAGAGTCTCCCAATAAGAAGCAAAACTGAGATATGAGAGTTTTCTATGACCAAATCAGTGAACTAGATCACAGATGTCTCCATCCAAAGAAAAGGAATAGATAGTAATATTCCAGGGGTATTATCAGCATGCTATTGTCCCCAACAAATTAATGCTAGTCTTGAAATGGTAGGATATCAGTGACTGTTTCACTTCATTGGGAAAAAGTCCTATCACCTTATTACTAAAACATAAAAATCCTCATTGTCACCATATGTACCCAAATAAGTAAGTTTATTTTTCTAATTCTTTATTAGCAGGATCTGGAGGAGGACATTGAGAATTTTATTTTTGATCAAAAGACTCCTAGCTAAATATGAGTAGAAATATACTGTGTTTTTTTTAAGAGTTAAATACTGTACTTGCTAACTTACTAAAACCCTTGCCTCGTGTTCATTGAAAAACTTGAATGCACAGGTATAGGGATCCAGTTGGAGAGGGTGATAATTACATTTATAAGGTATTAATAAACTAGTAAAATATGTTTCAGCCATTGGATGATCCTGGATTCAAACGGTTTGCTCTGGCCTTTCAGCCATGTTAATTTGCTCATACTTATCTTTGCTCAGGCCAGCCTGAAATTCACCCTTGGAATGTTCTCCCCTCCTTCCAAACTACCTAGTAAAATGCTTTTCATCCTTTAATGCCTGGCTCAAACATCACCCTCTCCTCAAGTTTTCTTTGATCATATCTACTCACAATGATCTTTCCTTCACTTGAATTTCCATATTACTAATGATTTACTGATCTGTACCGATCTCTTATTGTTTTTGTATCTTATTGTTCCAAATAGACGATAAGCTTTTCAAAAAACAGAGCTATGGTTTGCTTTCTGTAGCCCACTCAATGCTGAACATAATGGCACATGATAAAGGTTCGAGAAACAAAAATATTCATTCTTCTATGTTTATGGCCCTGCCAGTCTGTACTTAAATAAGATTTCAAAAAGCAAAGTCAATTTATTTTTTATTTGAAAATACTGAAATAACAATATCAAAGCAAGCGCAATTCTGGTGTGGGTTAGGAGGTCTTTGATTTTTCTGACATCTACATTTTTACTTAACCTGCTTAGATTAAAGAGCCTTTGGCTGTTTTACCCCAAGATGCGTTCCAAAGCAAAGCAGCCTTAACAACAATTCTTTGTTGACTAGTTCAAAATTGAAAATGAGAAAGTACTTTCAATAGTAACACTGAAAAAAATGTATAGTAAGTGATTATTACTTTAAAAACTCTTTCTTTACCAGGGATAGAAAGCATTGCTATCTTTGTGTGTGAGGAGATGTGTTAAATCTTTAAGTTTGTACCATTTTCTTTTTGTTTCAAATGTATGTTAAACTTCATATATCATGAAAACAAAACTGGCTTTGAGAAGTCAAACTGAAAGATCAGGCTTATGCTGTAAATTATTACAGGCACTCTTCAGTGTTGGGTTTGAGCACACATAATTGTTATTTACTAAGTCCTAGGCACTCTTCTGGGGTAGCTAGAATGAGTGGAATAACTCATTTAACCCTCACAATAATTTTAAGAGGGAATTACTAGTATTATGATCCCCATTTTACAAATAGGGGAATCGAAGCACAAAGAGGTTATATAAGTTGTTCAAGGCTGAACTCAAGGAGGAAGCAGAACAACCAGATTTTGAACCCAAGCAATCAGTCTGGCTCCAGATTCCCTTCTCTAACCACCATACCACACTGTGTCTCTAAACAAGGAAGGTCTTAGGACTGGGCACTGAGCAGTGTCTCTTTACAAAACATGTAGCAAAATGGCTCAGTCGGTAAAGCATGTGACTTGATCTCAGGGTCACAAGTTCAAGCCCCATGTTGAATGTGGAGCCTACTTAAAAAAAAAAAAAAAGCTAGAAAAAAACCACAAAACTTGTGGCAAAAACTTCTAGAGCTCCAAAGAGTACCTCCATCAAGACATCTTTAAAAAAAAGATTTATCAGTTTGAACCTATATATATATTATGTATATTGTATGTATATGTGAATGTATATGTATACTATATATTATGTATATAGTATATATAATATATATAAAATGTATAAATGATGATATATACTATATATATATATATAAATAATATAATACTAATAGGACTATATCTGGCATAGACATTCCTCTGGAAGGAAAATAAACACAGATGGATTTGTGTCCAGGCTTTAGACAGCTCTACTGTATTATAGCCAAGAACATACCATAGGTTTCTTTCTTTGATTACATCTGAAATAATGAAGTAGAGATGGAATTTTGGTGCTTCCTCTCAAAAAAAATTACATGTGCTTTTCCCACATGCTGAACAGGAGACTGCCAATACACACCGGACTGCGGATAAAGCAACCACACAACGCTCTGGCTGTTGCTGAGCACACATTAATAAAAAATGCTTGGTGTTACTACTGGCTCAAACTATAGCTTGTTTGTTCTCTTGGGAAGGAAAAAAAAGCCAGAAATCAGGTTTTGAGGATTTCAATAAAGAGTTGGAGCAAACAGTGAACGCTTTCAGTACTTGAAATCACATGTGACACCATCATGGAGACTGCTTCCTAGGGTACCTCCCATTTATGGGTTTACAAGCACATGTTTGTTAAAGCCCTGACATACATAACTTTAGAACTGCATAAAGGCAACAGGACAGAGATTGTCTGCTAATGTGTAGAATGTTATTTTTTAAAGACTGCCGTATTTTCTAATACTGAAATTTTATACAGATTAAATTATCCTGATTTAGTAAAGATGGCTCTCTGTGATGTGATTGGCTAAAAACCAAAATGTATGATGCTGGAGCACTGAAATATTTATTTTAATATTCAAGGAGGAAGCCATGTCTTGTGAGGTCCAAATGGACAGCTCTGGCCCAAATGTGAATGAAATAAAACAGTTTACTTTGTGGCTGTAAGAAATGTGCCTGTGTGTGTGTGTGTGTGTGTGTGTGTGTGTGTGTGTGTGTGTGTGTGTGTGTGTGTGTACAACTGTCCTGTGATACTTATTATAATTCATTATCATTTATGGTGACTCCCAACAGTATGACTACTGGATTTTTTAACTATTGAAAAAAAACCTAGCAAAGCTCAACTTCTTCATAATGCATTAATTACTCAACTGATTCCAGAGAAGCTTAGGCAGAACTTGGAGAGCATCTCTGAACTGAGTGAACATGTCTTCCTGGGCCAGTGGTGTATGGACTAGAGTAATTAGATCTTAGGTAAATCAGCAGAACCAAACAACGAGCCTCAAGCTTCAAACCTCTGTGAAGCAGTTAAATAACTTCCTGATTTCTTCATCCTGAAAACTATTTCTCGATGGAAAGCTAATTTTAATTATACCACCTAAGTTCTCCTCAAATCAAGATGCTCCCTAGGGTGTTCCTTATATATAAGGAAAGGGAAAACAAACATAATAAGCATGTGTTTAGCTGCACGTCTTAAACGTGTTTTCAGAGCATCAATAAAAAAACTGCAAGTCAGTGAAGTCTCCTGATAGTATTAAGGTATTAAGAGATTATACTAACCAACTAAAATTAAAATTTCTATTAAGTTATGCCTCTGAAAACTTTCCTCTGACTTCAGGAAATTTCTGCATTTTAAGTGATTCGAGTACAGGTTCTGCCCTAAAGAGGTTATTTGAGATTGGGCAAGTCACTCAACTTAGCGGGGCCTTAATCTCATCATCACTTAAATAATGAGATTTCAAAGGAAGGAGAGGTGAAGTAGAAGATAGGCCTTCAGTTTCTTTACTAAAATTCTATCACTCAAATCCATTTTGACATGGATTCAATATTGAATCTATTCATCAAGGTGCAATGACCATGTGTTTTTTATTCAGTATAACCCATGATGTTAATAAACTCCATCCTTCATAATTAGTGCCAAAATACACTCTTAGTTGATGATAATATATGGAGACAATGGACCAGGTGATCCAAAATTGAAGATAATTGTAAATTATATCAGTATGACATTGTCATTAATCTTTTACTTGGATTAATAGCAAATCTCACTTCTATTCACCAAAAACACAGTAGCTAGACACTTGGCAGTCAGGAGTCTGCTATGCGTGATGACAACACCAGCATAACTATAATATTTGTTTGGGAGAATCACAAAACAGATTCCATATGCAGATAATTAAGAATTGAGTGTATATACAAATCAGCATCAACACACATTGACTCAGCAAACACTTTAGAGTCTATTATGCTCTTGCTCCTAAGATGCAAATTTGCATAACATGTGATTCCTGCCCTCATGCAGCCAATACTCCTTGAACTCTTGCTCTGACTCTGAGCAGCACGGGGCCTCCACCAATCTAACAGGCGAGAAGGGACCCTATTTTAAAAGATTCCAGAGAAGACTCCTAATTCATACGAACACTTAATGACTTCCAGTTAAAAATGTCCCTATTTCTCTAATCTAAATGTTTTACGCTTCTGCTGAAACTTCCTTTATTCTGTTTTATCTTGAGTACAGATGCAGAGAGAAAAATGGCCATTTTTAAATGAATTGGAACATATATACAAAAGTATTACATTTTTCTCTTACTATGACAATAATTTCACATCTTTTATCCTCCTTGAAAGGCCTTAGTTTGCATAGACAAAGCACTACATACCGACTTACTGGGTTTTTTTTTTTTTTGGAAACAACAAACTTTATAGGAAACTGAAAAGGACCAGTGAGAATTAATGAAAAATAAAAAGAACATACACAATTGTACCTTCAAGAATTTCCATGGAACATTATGACCCATCAAATAATTAACATTATCCACATTCTCTAACAAAAATGAACTGATCTGAGTAAGGACAGCATAAAAATATTCTAATGCAGTGCTGCCCAACAGAACTTTCTGTGATGATGGAAATGTTCCATTATCTCTGTTGTTGAATACAGAAGCTACTAGCCACATGAATACTCACAATGTGGCTAATGCAACTGACAAACTGAGTTTTTTTATTTATACAGCCACCTTTGGCTAGTGATTACCAACTGAACAGCACAGTTCTAATGCCTCATGGGTCAAAATCAGTGGTTTCTTCAGGGGATTTCTCTAATCCCTGCTGAGGGGTGTAGACAGTTGGGGGTGGAAAGAGAGGAAAGCTCTTAGCAGCTCTATTTAACTACTTAAACAAGTTCTGAAACTCTCCACAGCTTTCAGAGGCAAGGGCTGAGGAAAGGACTCTGGGGGAGACCTGAGTATGCCCTTGAACTCCTGGCTAATGCCAACGGAAGTAAAAGGCATAGGACTTGGCTCACGCAGATGGGAAAAGGCCTATGGTGCCACTCACAGAATCTGAGGCTTGGGCCATCTGTGCATGGAAATCGTTGCTGTAGGGCTGGCGGGGAGGTTGGGGTGCTCATTTCCGGACAGGGTTTCCAGGGCTAGAAGAGGATTTAGAGGTGGAGGGAGGACCTGGGGGCCCTTTCTGGCCACCTGCAGGCTGGACTGGCCCTTTCTTTTTGGGGATTAAGGTCTTGTTCTTGCTCTTGAACACTTTGCTGGGATCCAGCTTGTTCACGAAGCAGTTGGTCTCTTCTGCAAGTAGGTCTGTGTTGTAGGTGATGGGTTTATACATGTTGAACCACTGCTTGGCCTGTGGGCTAATGCCATAGCTGGTGAAGGCGTACTGCCACTGTGGCAGGCCCAGGTGCGTGATGAGCAGGCGATAGTAAGCAGTGAAGGAATCGGTGAGAAAATGCCAGTATAACACTCTGTCCAGGAACCAGATCTCAGCGTCTTGCGCTAATGCTGGTTTCCCTCTTTTGTAGACAAGGCAAACCTTCCCATTCCCATTGCAAGGATCCAGCTCAAATATCACACTGCGAGAATCAAAGTGAGGCTTCTCTGGCTGGTTCTCACTGGCTTCAAGTGCATCATCCTCCAGGTCTGCCAGAGTTGGTGCATTTGGGAGTGAATACATGGAAGACTGGTTGAGTTGAGTCAGTTTTGCGATGCTGTTAATTGCCATGCTGCCCAATGGAATGGTGTGCTCATCCAGCTTCACACTCCATGTCATGTGGAAGCCATTGGTCATCAGGTAAAAATTCTTCACATCCTCAGGTAGCACACAGTTATTTTTTTGTTCCCATGAAGAAATCATATGACGTTCAGCAGGTGGTTTCTCTATGATAGTCACCTCAGTCACACCTGGGGAAGATTCTAGGATGCGGGTGATCCCCAGAGTCGGCTTCTTCAGGTGCGGCTTGCTTCAGCCCGGGGGCGGCGTCTCCTCCTTGGCTCGCGTCCCCGCTCCGCGGGCGGCGGGGGCAGCGGCGGGGGCAGCAGCGGGGACGGACTACTTACTGGTTTTTAAATATCCTTTTCTACCTAGTACTCATCTTTGTAGAACGCTTCTGAATCCTTTTCAATTTGTCTTCAGTCTTTTTTTATTTTTTTTCCTAGTTGAAGAGCCCCAGCTTAGAGACAAGCATCTGATTTAAGGGTGGTAAAATAGTAAAACTGAATCATTCCCCTACTCTGTACATAGTTTTTAATGTATCTTTCTGTTTCTTGCTTTCAAAACTTGGGCACCTACTGATTCACAAGCAACACACTATACAGTCTTTTCATCTTCTATTGTATTACTGCACCATTGCCTCTTCTTTATTCACCTCTGTGTACCTTGTTTTCATCTTTCAGGGCGATTCTGTATCTGCCCTTATTGAAATCATTCTGTGATGATTCAGCACTTTCCCAGTTTCCCTAACTGAAATGGGTATCTGTTGTTTGTTAGTTTCTGTGCCCTGGCATCATCCTTTCCCCATGTTGTGGGATCATATCCCCTTCTTCTTACAGATAACAGATGACATACAGTTCTGGTTAAACTAGCCAAAGCAAACAGGTGACCCTCATTGGGTAGTCATTGCTTCATCCTCAGGCCATACTGATTGGTTAAGAGATGGGAAATGACGCCAACAGTGTCTTCCCAGTTTTCATGGTGGAAAAGCGTATAGCTTTTCCAGAAGGATCACGTAGGCCAAGAGCGGCCAGTGGCCTCTTTTCCTGCCTCATAGAGAAAAACTGTCAATAATGAACGTAACAAAGGAACCCACAGGTGAGTCATGGAGTGAGACAATGCTAATGACATCTTCTGTATGCAGAGCGGCCTGAATCCTACCCTGCTCTGAAGGTTTTTACATACATGAGCTATGTGTTTTCCTAAAATAGTTTGAGTTAGATTTTTGTCAAATGCATTTTTAAATACTCCAAGAAGATGCATTTAGGACTTCCTAAATCCCCCCAAATAACTTGCACATTGTGAACATCAGGCTTAATACATACCTGATATGGTTACATATCTCCTATATATTCAGAATGTCCATGGGCAGTAAGACTATATGAGAAAATGAACACATTGGGAATTCAGGGAGAGTTAATGATGGCATTGTACACTAACTTGAATTGTGCTATCTGGAAGGGATCATACTGGCAGGAAAATTTGAGGTGTAAGTTGTTCTTTTTTTTTAAAGATTTTATTTATTTATTTGACAGAGAGAGACCCAGCAAGAGAGGGAACACAGGCAGGCGGAGTGGGAGAGGGAGAAGCAGGCTTCCCGCCAACAGGGAGCCTGATGCCATGCAGGGCTCGATCCCAGCACCTTGGGATCATGACCTGAGCTGAAGGCAGACGACTGAGCCACCCAGACGCCCCCCCTTTTTTAACCAACTGATAACCCAGGCACCCCCCCCCTCTTTTTTTAACTAACTGATAACATAAGGGTATTCTTTCTTCAATGAATTCAAGCAAAACAGAGTTCTATACTGAGGTTAGGAGTTATATGTGACATCTCAATCCCCTACAGCTAGTCTTTCATCTGTACCAGAGTTCATTCTTAGAGCTTTGGAGAGAATCAGGTTCCTACGTGTATACATCTAAAATGCTTGCTGTCACTGAAATAGAAGTGAATTTATGCAATGAATCCCCAAGAGGCTAGTTAATTCTCTCTAGGCACTCTGCCTGTGCAGTTGCCCATGCCAGAAATCTGAGAATTGTCCATGACTCTTTCTCCCTCTAAATCAAATCAATCACCCAGGACTGACAACTATATTTTATAAGTATTTTTCAATCCATTCATTTCTTTTCATCTACAATGCCACTATCTATACACAGGTCACTAGCACCTCTTGTCTGGCTTATGTAAACAAGCTTTCAACTCCACCGTCTGTATTCATTGATTTCCCTACAACCTCTTCCTCATCAACAATATGGAGGTGGTAGGAGAGGCTTTTACAATGCAAATATAATAAGGGTGTGTTCTCTCTCTTAACCTTGCAGTGACTGCATTGTTATCTGTCCAAAATCCAATCTGGCTTCTGCTTATTTTATTCTGATCTAATAATCCTGGCCTTTGAGTAGTTCCTCCAGTAATCCAGGCTTCCTCCAGTAGGATATTCCTTCTACTTTTAACCCGAGGATTGCTACTACTCTGATGGCCTTGTTTTCAAATGTTATTTCTCAGGGACACTCTTTTGACATCATCAACTAGATCAAGTCCCCCCAATGTACAATTTCATAAATCCATTTTTAATTTCCTCTGGCGGAACTTATCTAAATGGCAAAAACTTTTTTAAAAAAATTCAATTAGCCAACATATAGTATGTCATTAGTTTTTGATGTAAATGGCAAAAACTTTTAAGGCTTATTTGTTTAAAGCCTGTAAGCTTCCCAAAAGCAATCACTACGTATACCTTGTCCCTTTCATATTCCTATTACTGTGAAGAGATCATTGATTATCTATCCATTTATCTAACTTTACTCCCCCTCCCCCAACTAAAATATGACAATATCTTTTCCCTGACCCATGGTAGGACACATGTTGGGACACACTTCTGTTTCTGCATGACTTACAAGCAGAAGCCCTGACAGCCTTTTTTCTGGACTATCTTTTCAAGAATGTAGGGATAGCCTTGGAAAATAGAGTAGTACTTTCCTCTGGAGCAGAGAGCAGACTTATTTGCTGTCTAGTATAATAAAGATGTGTCCTTCCAGGGTAAAGATCAGACAGATTTGCCTGCAGCCCATGGTCAAAACTGGGGGTTTCCTAGGCTTGAGAATCCTCAGGTGTGATGCAAGTCCACTACGTGTACAGCATCCACCTGGGCTGCCTTACACTGCCCCCTGCGTCTTGCGGGGGTAACGGGACCTGACGTGAACATGAGCAGTCTGCTTGCTGTGTCATGAATTGCTTTATCTCTGACCCAGAATTCTCATTTCTGACAGTATTCATGCACTGTGGAAGGCTAATTTGTTAGATAGCAAGGAGGGTAAAATTTCAGATATATCAGAGTTCCTAAGTCCAAGTGGGTCATCTATATCTTGTAATTCTTAACATTAAAAACAGTTAAAAAAAAAACCTTTTTTTGCATCTGATTTCCTACCAGAGACTTTTTACAAAAGATTTATTTATTTACTTGAGAGAGAGAGAGAGAGAAAGAAAGAACAAGCGGGGGGGATGGGCAGAGGGAGAGCGAGAAGCAGGCTCCCCACTGAGCAGAGAGCCCCACATGGGGCTCGATCCCAGGACCCCGAGATCATGACCTGAGTCTAACCTACTGGGCCACGCAGGCACCCCCCTACCAGAGACTCTTAAGCCATGAATTCTTAACCTGGGGTATCAGCATGGGCTTCATGGGAACTATGAGTCCAATATATAAGCACTATTGTTTTAACAGAGTTCTTGAAACAAAAAAACTGCTTTTATCAGATTTTCTAAGGAGCCAGAAAAAAATATTAAAAAAAAAATGTAAGGGTGAATGCCTTACCTCCTTATGAATGTTTTAGATTTATTTGGCATATATTAGAATTAAGTTGAAAGATAGTAATTTCTTCATTGAGTATATTTTAAATGTCAGATATCTGTGACACTTAATTTAAAATCTCTAATCTGTCAGCCTCCTTCTTTATGTCATACTTTTGTTCTTAAGTCCTTGAGATAATATATGTGGTGTGAGTACGTAAATCTTAGCTAGCCAGGTGCAGGCATTGTAACTAAGAGCTTTGCATGTATTAACTCAATTATTATTTGTAACATCTATATGAAGTAGGCATTATTATTAATATTATTATTAAATGTTACAGAGGAGAAAATTGAAGAGCGGAAAGGTTAAGTCACTTGTTCAAGGTCACACAGATAGTAAGTGATGCAAGAAGATGAGAAACTAGACAGGTAGGTGTACGAATTTATCTATGATCTTGACGCCTAAGCTGTACTGGCTTTTCACTTTGATTAAAAATCCAAGATCTTTTGGTTTTCCTTTTGTGTTATATATTGGCCTACATGTACTCCTTGATTTGAGCTCACTAAATTGGGCTAGTTAATAATATAAATACAAAATAGTAACAGTTTACCAACCACATTCTTGAAAATTATGTTCTTAAAATTTTTTGTATTTAAAAAAAGCAGAATTAGTAAAAACATTTCAGAAAATTGGGGTTAAGCAAAAGTTGTAAAATGGATCTGAAACATGTTGGGGAAGAAAAATATATTACTTCAAAATCTAATAAACAGAATTCTTCTTAGGGATACAATATTGTTAGCAAAACTCCTTAAAAAGCCATTGGGAGATAAATGCATGGGCCTCAAGAGAAAGGAAAGGTGAGATCAAGGAAAAGTTGACTTGCTCTTCAAAAAAAAGTGAGAAAATATGGTTCCTTTCCAGGGGCAGCCCAAGAGGGAGGCAGTGAGAGTTGAGGACATAAGAGGGGGTAGAGGACAGAGAACACAGGACAGACTGCATGATGGAAGGGCAGGGCTGGAATAAGAAACAGTCACTGAGGAAGTCTCTCAGTTGCAGATGACAGGAGAATCTTTTAAAAATAAGGATGCCAAGCAAAATGCTTACTATTCTGTTTTGTCTTCTCTTTACACTCACTTGCACTTGTAGAATTTGGCAAGACACAAAAAAGCAAAAAGATTCTGTTTCACGTCTGTGTTGATTACAGACAGAGAAGAAAACTGTAGAAAAACTAGTTGAAGAAATCCAAAACACAAGTGTTCATAGAGAAATGGGTGAAGACACTATACTCCTCACCTTTCCCGTGATAGGGAATCAGGTCAGGCTCTCAAAACCATTATATGGAAGGGTGACCCGCAAAGACAGAGTACTTGATAAACAAAAGTTCTAGAAGGATCCTTTTTCTAAAACCAAACTGATTAATTGATGTTACTAATCTACCATGTCATGTCACCCTTCTTGAATCTCTTTTCAAATGTTTAGAAACCCTTGTTACAACGCTGTCACGACTGAGGCAGATTCTTCCATAAGTTTTCTGTTATTCAGATTTTAACCCGCTCAAAAAGTTTACAGACCAGATCTCACCGGATTGAAATATAATGTGTTTTGTATTTAGACTGACTCTGACTGTTTTTCACAAGCCTCAGAAAAATGTTTGGGTAACCTCCTGGCCTATCTTGGACTTGGTCTTCTAGCTTCTTTTGGAAGATTTAGAGAAAGCAATTACTGTTTGTATGTTCACAGGCATACTAAACCAAATGTTAAAAATAGCTTAAGAATTTCTTAATTTTGGTATTCATATATAAAATAAAGTTATCACAAAACTGCAGTTGGTTAAGAATTTCTACACACTAAACTTTATGACTCTTATATAAAGGAATTGAAATATTTGGTGATCCCAAACAAGAAAAACAGGAATTTTAAATAATCACTGTCTTTGAATAAGGCAGCATCAGAAATATAAAACAATATTACTAAGATTTTGAATATTAGTTTAAAGTAAAAATGTAGAAGGCGTGCCTGGGTGGCTCCATCAGTTAAGCATCTGCTTTTGGCTCAGGTCATGATCTCAGAGTCCTTGGGATGGAGCCCCATGTTGGGCTCTCTGCTCCACAGGGAGCCTACTCTTCCCTCTCCCTCTGCCCCTCCCCACTGCTGCTCATGCACTCTTTCTCTCTCAAATAAATAAAATCTTAAAAAAAATAAAGTAAAAATGTGGAAAATAGACTTCAAGTCAATATGGTTGACCGTACTGACATGTAAGAACATCCGTCCGCTCCAAACAAATAAATTGCTTAAAAAATAAATAAGAGGGGCACCTGGCTGGCTCAGTTGGCAGAGCATGTGACTTTTGATCTCATTGGACACAGAACTCACTTAAAACAAACAAAAACCCCCCACAAGAATAATAAAAATTTAAATATATAGTCTAATTCAACAAATAAAACCACAAATCCTCATGTGTCTAAAATAAAGTCACACATTTGTCAATGTGGGGTACAGTCCTATGGCTTGCAGAGCAAATCAGAACCAGGGAAGCCTAGGTTTAATGCCTGTGTGGAGGTGGCAGGACCCTGAAAGAGTTAATGCAGAATTCTAGAGGCCATGAATGGCTGGTAAGATCATGAAAGAGGAACCAGAAAAGCCTTTGCTGACTGTCATGAGGAGGTGGAAAATAGTTGTTAGCCAAAGACTTGAACTCCAATTCTTGGCCCCATGTAGATGTTGCATTCAAATTTACATGGTTCATATAGACAAGGAACATCGAGCTGAGAAATTAAGATAAAACAAGTCTGGAACCTGTGAATTGTGCATGATCCCATTAAAGGGCACACATATTCCTATATAAAATTACCCTTGTCTAGATGGACTTCCTTTGTTTTCCTTTTTAATATTTTATTTATTTATTTTGACAGAGAGAGAGAGCACAAGCAGGGGGAAGCAGGAGAGGGAGAAGCAGGCTCCCTGCTGAGCAGGGTGCCCAGTATGGGGCCCCATGCCAGGACCCTGGGATCATGACCTGAGCCAAAGGCAGACACTTAACTGATTGAGCCACCCAGGCACCCCTAGCTGGACTTTCAACAACAACAACAAAAATTATAAATCTCACAAGGAAAAAATGTTCTTGTATCATTCCAGAAAATTAACTTTAAAATTTCTGCTAAGTATATATATTTTAGTTTAAAAACCATATAAGCTTGAGGATACAAAATCAATATACAGATATGTATTGCATTTCTATGCACTAATGATGAAGTAGCAGAAAGAGAAATTAAAGAAACAGTCCTAGGAGCACCTGGGTGGCTCAGTTGGTTAAACATTCTCTCTCTCTCTCTCAAAACAAACAAACAATCTTGTTTAGAGTTGCACCAAAAATAATAAAATACCTAGGAATAAACTTAATAAAAGAAGTGAAAGACCTGTCCTCTGAAAACTATAAAATACTGATGACAGAAATTGAAGATGACACAAATAAATGGAGATATTCCATGCTCATGGATTGGGAGAACAAATATTGTTAAAATGTCCATACTACTCAAAGCTATCTACAGACTTAATACAGTCCCTATTAAAATACCAACACAATTTTTTACAAAACTAGAACAAATAATCCTAAAATTTGTATGGAACTACAAAAGACCCCCAATAGCTAAAGCAATCTTGAAGATTTCTTCAAAGCTCAAAGCAATTCCAGATTTCAAGATAAACTACAGAGCTGTAGTAATCAAAACAATATGTACTGGCACAAAAACAGACAAGGGAATAGAATACAGAGCCCAGAAATAAACCCATAATTACATGGTCAATTAATCTACAACAAAGGAGACAAGAATATACAATGGGAAAAAGACAGTCTCTTTAATAAATGGTGTTGGGAAAACTGGACAAGCTACATGCAAAAGAGTGAACCTGAACTACTTTTTTATATCACACACAAAAATAAACTAAAAAAGGATTAAAGACCTAAGTATGATACCTGAAACCATAAAATACCTAGAAGAAAACATAGGCAATAATCTCTTTGACATCAGCCTAGAAACACTTTTCTAGTTATGTCTCCTTTGGCAAGGGAAACAAAAGCAAAATTAAACTAGTGGGACTACACCAAAATAAAAAGCTTTGCATAGCAAAAGAAACTATTAACAAAACAAAAAGATAACCCACCAGATAAGAGAAGATATTTGCAAATCATGCATCCAATAAGGAGTTAATATCCAAAATACATGAAGAATTTATACAACTCAATAACAAAACCCCCAAACAATCCAATTAGAAAAAGGGCAGAAGACATGAATAGACATTTTTCCTAAAGACAACATACATATGGACAACAGATATGAAAAGGTGCTCAATAACTCTAATTAGCAGGGCAATGCAAATCAAAACCAGAGTGAAATATCACCTTACACCTGTTGGAATGGTGGGAATGCAAGCTGGTGGAGCCACTATGGAAAACAGTATGGAGGTTCCTCAAAAAAAATTAAAAATAGAATTAGCATATGATCCAGTAATTCCACTACTGGGTATTTGCCCAAAGAAGATGAAAACACTGATTCAAAAAGATATATGCACCTGATGTTTATTGCAGCATTATTTACAATAGCCAAGTTACATAAGCAACCCAAGTGTCCATCCGCAGATGAATTGGTAAAGAAAGGGTGTGTGTGTGTGTGTGTGTGTTGTGTCACGTACAGTGGAATATTAGCCATAAAAAGGAATGAAATATTGCCATTTACAACAACATGGAAGGATCTAGATGGTATGATGCTAAGTGAAATAAGTCAGTCCGAGAAAAACAAATACATATGATTTCACTCATGTGGAATTTAAAAAACAAAACAAGCAAGGGGTGCCTGGGTGGCTCAGTCAGTTAAGTGTCTGACTCTTGATTTCAGCTCAGGTCATGATCTCAGTCAGGGTCATGAGATCAAGCCCTGTGGCAGCCTCCATACTCAGTGGAGAATCTGCTTAAGATTCTCTTGGTTTCCCTCTCCCTCTGCCCCCCCCTCAAGTAAACAAATATTAAACAAAATAAAACAAGTGAAAACTAAGAAAAAAAGGGATATCCAAAAAAAACAGATTTTTAAATACAGAGAACAAACTAGTGGTTGCCAGAGGGGTGGTGGATGGGGACATGAGTGAAATAGGTGACAGGGATTAAGAGTATACTTATCATGATGAGCACCAAGTAATGTATAGAATTGTTGAATCATATTGTACACCTGAAACTAACCTAACACTGCATGTTACTTATACTTGAATAATAATAAAAAAAAACTACACAAACTTCTAAACAAAAAGTGGGTTGTTTAAACAAACCAAAGAAAGGACAGCAGGGGTGCCTGGGTGGCTCAGTTGGTTAAGCATCTGCCTTTGGCTCAGGTCATGATCCCGGGGTCCTGGGATCGAGCCCTGCATTGGGCTCCCTGCTCAGCAAGAAGCCTGCTTCTCCCTCTGCCTCTCCCCCTGCTTGTACTCTCTCTCTCACTGTCTCTCCTGCTCTCTGTCAAATAAATAAATAAATTCTTAAAAAAAAAAAAAAAGGACAGCAAAAGAAAGCTACCAAAAAACTTGATTTATAGAAAATATATAATGAGTTAGTAGAAATAACTCAAAGCTTACCAACAATTGCAATAAATAAAAATGTATTAACCCCACTAGCTAATAGGGCTGTAGATCTGATTTACACAAATCCAGATATATGCCATAGGAGACTTACCTAAAAATAATGACCCAGAGAGTTTAAAGTAAAGGGTTAGGAAATGCCACAGCAAAACAGAAAACCGGGATAGCAGTACTAATACAAAACCAAGTATAAGGCAAGGCTTATAAGCATTCACAGAGACAAAAATATATATTACTTAGTGATAAAAGAACAGTTTTATCTGGAAGATATAATATTATATTATATACTATTATATCTGGAAGATATAATAATGTGGAACCTATATGTACCTAATAAGATAGTCTCAAAATACATTAATGCAAACCCCGATATAAGATAAAATCAACATGTTCACAATCATATTGTAAGATCTCATTTCTTTCAGAATCTGATAGATCAAGTTGACAAAAACAAAAAATGAGAAAAACAACAAAAGAATAAACCATATAATTAAGAGGTCTGGCCAAATTCTCATTTAATTATAATTAATTGAACAAAATAGATAAGAAAAGATGGTTAATCATTCAACTAAATAAACTAATGTAACACTGTGTGTCAATTATGCTTCAGTTAAAAAAAAAAGGAAGTAGAAGGAAGACAATAATAAAGAGAAAAGCCAACACGGGTGAAACAGAAACAAGCACAACCAGCCCAGATAGATGATGCCAGCATCACCGCTGCCTCTCCAGTGCTACATACGACCTTGGGCCACGTGACCAGTATCTCTTGCTACCATTCCTGAAGTAGCCTCCTAACTTCTCTACCCTGCTTCCATTTACATTTCAAACTGTAACTTGGATCATATCTTTCCTCCCGCAGCCCTCCCAGTGTAAGCAAGCCCAGAGGGATTACACTTACCTATTTCCCTATATTCTCCTTTCCTCTGACTCTCACTCACTCTACTTGGGCCATACTGGCCCCTTTGCAATCCTCAGGCATCTCAGGCATGCTTCTGCTTTAGGACCTTTGCACTGGCTACTTCCTCTGCCAGAAATATTCCTTCCCAGATACCCACGTGGCTAACTTCCTTGCCTCCTTTAAATCTTTGCTCAAATATCGCCTTCTCAATGACACCTCTCCTGTCCTTAAAAACCTCCTTTAAAATTGCAGCTCACATGTCCTCTCAGCACTTCTGACCCTGCTCACTTTGTCCCATTTTTCCCATAGCATTTCTTGTCTTATAGTATCCCATATAATTAATTATATTGCATGTTTTGTTTCTGTTTTTGTCTCTGCCTCACAAACTCCACAAGAGCAGGGATCTAGGATCTATTTATTTTTCACTGTTTTCTCCCCCCACCTCCATCACTTAGAGCAGCGTACGACATACAGCAGTTACTCAATGAAGTTTATTGATCACATGAATGAAGTAATAGTTTAAAAAGCTACTTCTTTGAAAAGATACTGTCATTGGCATAATTGATCATTAAAAAGAAATGAGGCACAAAAACAATGTTAAGGATAAAAAGAGGGATATAACTTTAGATATAAGAAAATAATATGAAACATTTTATATGTAATATGTTTAAATTTATATATAGATTTATATAAAAATCTTGAAATTTAGATGAAATCAATGATTTTCTAGAAAAATAATTCAAAAGTGACTCAACATAAATAGAAAACATGAATAGGCCAAAAACTATTAAAGAAATTAGAGTCAAAACTCACCCCATATCTTTAGGTCAATAAGGGTTTACAGGTGAGTGTTAACCTTTACAAAAAAGATAACTCCATCTTATACAAATTGTATCATAAAATAGAAAGTTCCCAACCTCATTTGTGATGATATCATTATTTGGATACCAAAAGACCAGAAATGTCTGAAAAGAATCATTATAAACCAATCTTGCTTATGCATATGCATGGAAAGAAAATGAAATTAAATATTAGTAATTTGAATTCAAGAGTGGACTAAAACAAAGTATGGTTTATCCAAGTATTTCAAAGATGGCTTTACATAAGGATATCTATCAATAGAATCTCATCATTAATAGCTTAAAGGAGAAATATAGCAATTAAACGAGTATGGTCTTAGCATAGGGATTAGCAAATGGAAAAGAAGAAAAAGCCTACCCACGTGTGAATGGGAATTTTAGTATATGACACATAGATAGGGGAAGAATAAATTACTCAACAGATGGTATTGAAACAATTGGTTATCACTAAAAAAAAAAAAAAGATCTCTTCTTGACACTGAACTCACAAAAATACATTTCAGATGAACAAAATCTAAACAGAAAAAGTAAAACTTCAAATATTTTAGAAGACCAGGTAAGAGATTATGATTTGGGGACAGATTTTTTTTCCTCAGGCAAGGTACAAAAATGTCAGTGTGAGAGGAAAATATTGGTTAATATAACTACAGCAACTTGAATACTTCATTTGATATACAGAATTCAAAAGACAAGACAGACTAGAAGCTTATATCTGCAACACATTTAACTAACAAATTGTCACTATCATGAAAAAAGTTATGTAAAACTCCTAAAATCAATAAGAAAAAGACAATCTATTAGAACAATGGGCAATAATCTGCAAGGACAAGACACCAAGTGTTGGTGGCCACTGGGATATGCTCCTACACAGTCTGGTGGAGTATAAATTGTTGCAACCACTTTCAAGAGCAGTTTGTCAATATCTGCTGTTTAAGATGTACCTACATGAAGTCCAGCAATTTCACTTCCAGTTATATGTTCGAGAGAAATTTCTGTTCACATGCACATGCAAATACCTTCACTGAACTACTGTTTATAACAAGAAGAATTAGGGAAAATCTACATGTCTGTCTATTGATAGCTAATAAATTAGAGAAATAAATTATATTATATTCATACCTGTGCATACAGAAAAACAGTTTAAATAGGTGAGTTAAAGGTATGTGTATCAAGTTGGGATAACCTCTAAAACATGTTGATTAAACAAATTGCAGAAGGAAAGGTACATTTACAGAAATTAATACTCTATGTAGTCTATGAAGGGTATAAAAACATGGGTGGAAAGGATATGCACTAACCTTCATCATATGAAAGAGTAGAAAGGGCAGTTGCACTGTGCCTATGGTATATTTCTTTTAAAATAAGGAAAAAATGTCTAATGTTTTCACTTGTTGGACTTTGGCTCAGTCATGTGTGGTGACATGGTTTAAGTCTGGAACAGGTTGTGCTTAAAGAAGCTGGTCCTTGATGACAGAGAGGTCTTAACACTGGGGCAAGGCAAGACATCACCAGATGATTAGGATCCATCTCATGTGTTAGGTAAGTCTGGGAATGTATACAGAGGCCGTATTATTAGGAGGATAAGCTTAGGGTCAGGATGTGGACTGGGTCAGACGAACAAAGTGAAAAATTAAAGCATACCAAAACCAACTTTAAGGATATCGAAGTCAACTTAAAATCTTTGGGAAATATAGCCACAAGTCAATAAGCAATCAATCAAGAAGGGATGGTGAAGCAGATCTCAGTAAATACATATTCTTGCACAACCAGGGCTGTATGCAGGCCAGGCTTGGCTCTGCTTAGAACTCTAGGTTCTACGGGGTAGATCCTTTATCTAAGTATCTGTAGATAACTAGCTACGTGGTAGAGGAGGAACAGTGGGGTTCATAGTTTCAAGGACTGGGGTAGGAATTCTTTCCCACACCAAGATGCAGACAGCCTCAAAACAGATTCAGACGCACGGATGTGTAATTCTGTTCTTTACTCATAAATCTTTCTACTTCTTTTCACAAGAAACAAAAGCAGAGAAAAGTTGAAATGCAGCCATTTGCTGGCTTAGAGAATTCAAAACAAAACAAACTAAAACAGAACAAAACACTGGACCTGAGTAGCAAGTGGGTCTCTCATGTCTTCCAGCACACAGACTGTTATTTAAGAAATTCTGATTGGTGGGGAGCCTGGGTTGCTCAGTCGGTTAAGCGTCTGACTTTTGGTTTCAGCTCCGGTTATGATCTTGGTTGGGGTCATGAGACCGAGCCCCAGGTCGGGATCTGGGATCTGCGCTAGGCATGGAGCCTGTTTAAGATTCTCTCTCCCTCTCCCTCTGCCCCTCCCCACCCCTCTAAAAAAAAAAAAAAAAACAAAAACAAAAACAAAACCCTGCTTTAGAAAACAAATTCCATTAATGACAAAAGAAAGTCTGCTGCCCTGGTAGAAACCAGCAGGCTCTTTGAAAAGCTCATTGTAAGATTCAGTATTTACCATAGCAACAATATTGTCAATAAATTAGACTTACTATTGTATAATAGAGGAAAAAGCAGTGTTCCTTGTTTATCTTTGGCTGCTGTTTACTTTTAGCTCTGCTGTGGGAAAGAGAACCCAAACAATGCTAAGCTTTTCCTTAATGAGATCCTGATTAGAGGGTCTGCACCAATGCATAAAGCACAGTATACTAGAACAGGAGAGCAAAATTAAAATCTTTGTGCCCCCTCTCCTGCAAGTCACTCCATCTGTCCTCAGCACACAGAGCAGAGCCTTCTCACTTCAACGACCTCCCTCTTTCCACCGAGTGCCAATAACTTTCCTGACCCCCTTTCTCATGGTGGTTCCATATCTTTCCGTATTCTGTGCTGGCCTTGCCTTGCTCCCGAACAAGCAAATACACCCACCGTATCTCAACTTCCCAGAATTACAAATTAACAGAATCACCAAAGGAGGCACTGTAAAGAATGTGAGATTTAATCTATGTTTTAAAACCTAGGTTCTAAGATGAGGCTCAAGAACTTCACTTAATTTATGCCCGCACATTTCTCGAGAGAGTGAGCTCTGAGCTTTTATTAGATTATCAAAGAGGTTAGCAACCATTACTTAGTCCATTAATTATTTTATGGATTGGAAAATGAAGAACTGAGAGATTGTTCCTTTCCTCTAGTTAGCTCATTAATGGCAGAGAGAGGAATGGTTTCTAGTCCATGGACTTTTGGTTCTACCCTTAGACTAGAAGAGCTGAGGTTAACTTGTCTTTATGAAAACATTTATAGATAGATTAGGCATTTTAACTGAGGCCTTCAGTGTTCCCACGTCCGGCCCCCGCCCCCCCCCCCCCATCCCCACCTACCAGGTGTGTCTGGCATGCTCCAAAAATCCACTCCCAGCACAGATGGCTGTGCTGCCTCTGAGGTCAGGAATGTTCACGTTCAAAGTGCTATTAAACCTCCCTAAGAGCTTCATTCCCTCTATTAACTGAAATCCAAGGAGGCACCAATCCAAAGTGTATACTTTATACTAAGAGTGTATACTTATTTCCTTCTACTTCTCAATATCAAGCACAGAGGTTTAATCTTGAATTTTTCCATTTTCCAGGACTTGTGTTGGATTACAGGAAAAGGGAGTTATACCAAGAGAGAAAGCAAAATTATTTAATAATTAAATTACAGAATTTAAAAATAGTAGTTTGGTTAATATTTACAAAGCACCCAAGTAGTCAAATGATCTCTGAATGCTTTATATTTTTAAAGGGCACTGTTTTATGCTCTGCTCCAATAAATTACAATTCATTTCATTTGCTGGTATCATACCTACTCTGCTGTAAAGCATTTGCAAACATTTGATCTTGTTTGTAAGGCACGGAAGTTTCCTGAAGGTTAAGCCGAACTGGCCGTCTGCTCGCTGTGTGACTCATACAAGTTTTATGTAGGTACTCTGTGCCTGCCTCTGCTTTGTCATTTCTGAAATGGGGATGATAACAGTACTGTGTACTTCAGAGCAGCACTCTGTAGTAGGCACGTGATAATTCTTATTATTAGATGGCATTTCTTTAGTTACTATCTCATTAGTACACCGTGCCCAATTCTTCAAGTTCGTCACCTCTGCCTTGTTGAGAATTGAGTTGCTTTTGTGCTGAAGCTAGCCTGCCAAGCTTTTTTATGTCCTATGCCTTATTTTTTAACAGTACATCCAGAGTTCCTGTACCAATCGCAGTGGAACACCACCACTAAACCAGTTTTGTTTCAAGTCCCTGCCTGGGCGATCAGTGGAGATTACTGGAATATTTGCAACGACCCATCATGGAAATGAGAATTTGGGATTTATGTGCTTGCTGACTGGTGGGGGCTCTGGTTTGCAGGCTGCCAATCTGAATGTGTAGCTGAAAGGTGGGGGAAAGAGTGCACGACTGGCTTTCTTCTGCCCATGGCAGTCTGTTAGACATTAGCTAAAACAAACCATCTTACTTGAGAGCCCGCCTTTCCTTGATGTCTCTTTTTTTTTTTAAAGATTTTATTTATTTATTCATGAGAGAGAGGGAGGCAGAGGTAGAGAGAGAAGCAGGCTCCCCGCGGAGCAGGGAGCCCGATGTGGGACTTGATTCCAGGACCCTGGGATCATGGCCTGAGCTGAAGGCAGACATTTAACTGATGGAGCCACCCAGGTGCGCTCCTTGATGTCTCTTGCAACAGAAGAAAGATTGTACATGTTCAAAAGTAATCATATCCGCTGTTGCAAATATATGTCCACAAAGGTTATACACTAAATCAATTATACTACATTTTAAATTCTAACTCAATCCCAAGTTCTTTTAAAGGTATTTATGTACCCCTTTTGATAACTGGTATTAAAATGCTTAATTATTGACTAGGGTAAGACATGGCCTCAAAATCATCCTTGTGCCCCCAGGCAACTCTGTTTTTGTAATATGCTGGCTCCTGATTTTGTCCCTGACTGTGATTTTTAAGCAAGTTAGTTAAAGTCTGCATGGGGGAGGAGGTGAGGAACTGTGCACAGGAGAAGAAGCAAATGGAAAAACAGGACAGCAAGGGAATGCTAGAGAGAAGAGAGGGAGAATGACGCAGAATAAAAGGGATACTATAATTGAATGCGTAGCAGGTCTTCTACTCTGACGGATCAGGAATGGTCTCAAGTTTGCCAGGGCTGGTCAGAAGCGCTTGCTAGAGGCAATCACCTTTCCTAGTCTCATAAGAGCTCAAAAAGCTGCAGTTTATAGTTCAGAAGCAGCAATGGAAACTTTAAAGCCATTTATCTTGGCACAATTCCCAGGGAAGTCGTGAAGACCCACCGGCTATGCACACCATTCTGTGCAATTGACGCTTTTCATTTGGGAGAATTTTGTTGCCAAGGCTACTGCATCAAGTTTTTGAAATTTTAGTGGATGTAAATTGTCTCATCTGTCACTTAGCCTGGCAAGAAATTTAAAGGGCATGGTTTCTGTTGAAAAGACTCAACCTCTTTAGCCCATTATGCAATAAGTAGCAATCTAAACACCACAGAAATGCTCATGCTGTAGTTTGTGTCTTTGAGAAGAAACTGACTTTTTTTTTTTTAACCAACAAGGAAAAGTTTTAGTGGAACCTAGTTCCTCTCATCATGAAATACACACACATTCAGAGGCATTTTCTAGGGATTAAGAATTTTATTTTCTTTTTGTCATTTTGCATAGTTGTTCAGGTTTTTGTAAAAATTTGTGTGTAACTGAGCACTGCTTTTTGTTAAATCTCAGGAGGGAAACAAATCAATGCCTATTTATAAAGGAGGTAAGCAAAATAATGTTCTCAAACTCTAAGTGTTGGCATAGTAAGGACAGTAGTTAATAGGGCATTAGCTTAAGGTTTAATAATCTCACTAAAATAATTCAGGGAATACAGAGATTGCTTCCCTTTCTAAAATAGGATATTATTAACATGAACTTCCTTTCTTCAACTAGACTGAAAATGCTCAAACCTTCAGTTTCATTGCCATTTCTCTGTCTCAAAATCATCACACACTAGACAAGGCTAATAGTACAATGGAAGAAATGGCTAAGATCACCAAGAGACTAAACAGCTAAGAGAAAGCGATACTACAGGCTTAAGTGTCTAGAGAAGAGGAATTCTCTGGCTGCACATTAGAATCAGCTGGGGAGATTTTAGAACCTACTTGTGCCTGGGCCCTCGGTCCTAGGTGCGGAAACTAGTTTAGGATTGGGCCTACGCATCGGTACCGCAGTCCACCCTTATCCCCGTGGCCCGAGACCCCAGTGGGT
The DNA here is from genome assembly GCF_009762305.2 of Zalophus californianus. Lineage (NCBI taxonomy): Eukaryota > Metazoa > Chordata > Mammalia > Carnivora > Otariidae > Zalophus > Zalophus californianus. Next base: position 69,635,094 of record NC_045599.1, on the reverse strand, counting down.
GCCTGAAACCATGGACAGTAGCGAACCCTATGTAGACTCTGTTTGCTCCTACACATACATATCTAGGACAAAGCTAATTTACAAATTTGGGACAGTGAAAGATTAACAACAATAACTAAGAACAAAATAGAACAATTATAACAATATACTGTAATAAAAGTTATGTGAATGTGATCGCTCTCTTTCTCAAAATCTCCTATTGTACTCGACTCATCCTTCTCGTGGTGATGTGAGATGATGAAATGCCTACATCTGACATGGAGTGAGGTCAGTGATGGAGGTATTGTGATCTAGGATTAGGCTACTACTGATCTGATGATATGTCAGAGGGAGGATACTGTGCTTCTGGACCAGGGTGGACCATGGTGGACTGAAACCATAGAAAAGGAAACTGTGCGGTGAGGGGTGGGGGGGTGAGGGGGGTGGGAACTGTACTAGTTTTAAAAAGGTTTCCATTGGTATATGTGCTTGCCTGAGGGGCCAGCAGGGTGAAGTCACCCTCTGCAGAATTATGATTGAATGCCTCTAATTCCGAATCCTTCCTAGGCAGCAGGATAGCAAAGCCCTTGGTTGGCCTCATATAGCAGGTCCCCCACCAGCCTCACTATTGAACAAGGGTCCAGTGTGGAGACCTCTCATCTCAGGAAACAGGACACAGCTGGAAAGGGGGCTGCCACCTTGCCCACAATACAAAGCACATTTGTGGAGAACCTGGTGCTAAATCTTTTGATGACCTGCTTCTGGGTCGGGAATTTGTACCTAAAAGAATAGTTCCCTCACTGCAATCTACTGAAAGTCAGTGTTCAAAAAACAAACAAACAAACAAAAAGTCAGTGCTCAACATATAGAGTTAAACAAAATAAACAAAAAATAAAGTGAATAATAGAAAAATAAAAATAAAAAGCTTTCCAGGAGATTCTAATGTGTAGTCAAGGCTGAGAGCTACTGGCCTATAACATCAAGGTATAAGCTTTAATTTGCAAAGTTCTATTATGGGTAGTTACTAGCTTCTGTATATTATTACATTTAGGTTCCAAAAATAAACAAAAATAATTTTTTAAAGCATTTTAGAAATACTCTTTTTTTTTTAAATCCCATCTTCATCAGTATAAAAAACTTACATTTTGAAAAAAGATGTAGCTCTTAAAATTAGTCTCGCTCAGGGCTGCAGGGGGAATCATTGCTAGGACTCTGGGTCTCCTGCCCACCAAGCCACTCTTGGAGCTTGGGGGGTGGCTCGGGATCTTTTTGGGATTAAGAGGTAGAAATCATGGGTAGGAATATGATTTGTACTTCTAAATCCAATGCCAGAAAGCATTTCCAAGTATCATTCACTTACTATTCTGGCAACTAAACCTGAACCAGTCCAGAAAAATGAACCCTAACTCAGAAAGATAAGGAGAAGAAACATATTTAAACACTGGCTTATTAACTGCAAAACTGTAACAGGTAAGTCAGCTTATAAATAAGGGTTTCTGTTTAAGCATCAGTCCAATCCCCCTCTAAAATCCCTAAGTCTTAAGTTTATCTGCAGGATGTTCAATAGGGAAAAAGAAATCATTTCTATTTTAATTCACACAAAAAGGAAATAAGACCTGAGACAACAGGGAGTTTAAAAATTACAGAAATATCCATAGGATCCTAAATTTCCTTTCAAAAGTCCTAGGATTCCACACCTAAATTTAGTAATTTTTAGCTCTTTTGTCTCCTTTAAATGTAACACCTTAGAATAACAACACAGAAAGCTGCCTGCTCAACCTATAGCTTGTAAACCTGTGGGAACAAGTTCAGTCTTCACATTAAGGGAAACTGAATTACTATATTCACCTACCCCCAAAATTCTCCCTACAAGTAATCAAGCTTATCTGTGATCCCATTCTAGTTACTCAGAAGTGGGGTGGGGTTCCATAAACCCACACAGTGGAAACACTTGAAGGATTTATGAGCCTATAAATGGATGTTAGCCATTTCAAGAAAACACAGGCCAAGCCAAACTCTTAGCTATCTGTATTTAGCCGTGATTATAGGGGTTACACAAATAAAAACCCAAATGTATCCAGGACTTAGAAAATTGTTAGAGGCTTTCCTTTCCCTAAATGTGAAAGTACAGGGGTACTCTCTATTGAGCCTATCCTGAATCAAATCTTTCAGTCAAAATTTCTTTCTGTCCTATTTTCAATGGAAAGAGAGAAAAAGAGAGAGAGAGAGAGAAGAAAGTTCTTAGGAGCCATTGAAATTTTTTGTAGCTCAACTATTCCACTCTCCCAGATGGTAATTTTAGTAGTTCTTTCCACCTGGGCTCCCTGGACATTATATAAGCAGCTGAAAGTACCTAAGCCTAAGTCTAGTTTTATAGAAATATTATGCTTAACTTGGCTGTAAGTTCTACTCATAAAGATCTGTTATTGGAGAGTCTAGACTGCATGATATATACAACAGATAGCATCTGCCTTGGTTGAATCAGGCAGATAAGGCTAGAAGAAAGATGATTATACCATTTTAACTAGTTCAAAATGGAATTGTTCTGAGGGTTGTGATTACTGTATGAACCATGCCATTTTTTTTTTTTTTGGCCAATTTCAAAATATTTTGAATTGCAAGCTGTATCAAATGCTTGCATGATTTTAGAATACTTATCACAATATTCCTACCTTTAGTTGCCATCTTTGCTGACTGAGGAGTACACTAATCATGGTGCTGACCTGCCCCACTCTCATGAGTAGGCAATCATTTGAAAAATAACCTTCACTGGCTTTTCCCTGGATATACGGTGTCTTTGATCACATGAAGCATCTAGATTTGAATTCCCAGTGTTTGAGCTGCCCCAGGTGCAGACGATAACATGCCTTCTACCAAACACTACCCTTCTTTTAAATGTAAATTCAGAAGTGCCTTGGGCTTTTCCAAAATGCCAGGACAAGGGTGACCATGAATCTGTGCCACACAGATGTAATGATCTGGGGGTGCAACCGCACTATATTTACTTGCTGCCATCCTTCGAGGAGAGCCATGTGATTTAATGCTTTCCCCTGTTTTGCATTTCCTTTGTAAAAATGCATATGAAAGCTGATGAGATAGGACTATTTCATATATGAAATGTGGAGGATAAGCAGTCTCTGACCTGGTTATCTTGTGAGCTTAATTAGGTCTCTCTTTCACGGGCACAGAAATTGTTAATCTTAGCTTTGATTTCCCCACCTAATATAAATAAAGCTGAGTTCATTAAACCATCTGATCTGCTTCTAAACACTCCAATTGGATTTTATGTACTTAACTTTGTAAATACAACATGGTGAGGAAACTGAGAGCAAAATAATACCACCAAGAGAAAGACAGAAGGCTTCAGTTAGAATTCAAGTCATATCTTATGTACTGATGAATGAAACTGACAAACTTATGCCATTTTGCATGATAGCCCTTCAAAAATATCAGTTGTGACAGTTGTAATTGACATTCTTAAAACAAGACAAAAATTACATTAGATAAAATATTTTCCTTTTGCAATTCAAAGTCCCAACAACAATTAAAGGACTTCAAATAATTGCCTTTAGGGATCCAAACCATTGATTCCTGTCTCTTTCTGTAGGGAAACATTTGCTTTAAATTTACATTACAACTTTGAAAATATACAAAAAGCACTTAAATGATAAAGCAAATTCTCGTTTACATGCTAGGAAACTGAAGATAAATAAGCTTGAAAAAATTCAAAGTTAAGTATTATGTATTTCAAATTAAGTGACATTTAGTGAAAAGATTTCTTTCATTTGAATTGTGATGCAGGTAGTACAAGAACTAACTGGTCCCCAAAGTCAGTGGGTCTTAAATAATATCTCAGAGATTTAGATGTCTGGGCAATAGGATTCAGTAGGTTTAAGTGTCCTTAAAATATCTCCTACTGGTTCATTCTTCTTCCCTGGTATCTTCTCAGTGTCTCAATTCCTGTCAAGCCCCTATGCCTTCCAACTGAAATGCCTGCACATTCCTCAGCCCTTCAGCCTTCCTGAGTGACATGCACAGTGGCAATCGGTCTTTCACACATGCCTAGCTCTGTCTCGCAGTCTGCAAATGCCAGAATGGGTTCCAGGCAATGGCATGATGGAAAGAACACAGACTCAGTCCAGAGTCAAAGCCCTGACTCTCATTTTCTAATTATGTAACTTGGCAGAGGTCATTAACGGTCTTTAAGCTCTAGCCTTTACCTGAAAACTTGGGATACTGATACCTCATCTATTTGAGAATCAAGTGGGATAACGTATACGAAAGTAGTTACCAAAATGGAAAGTCACATACAAATGGAAGCTATCGAGCAAGTTCTTTTCTCTGTGGCCAGCTGATTAGGTCATGCAGGCCAGTAAATATGTCAGTACTAAGAAAGTCACATAGTTGAGAGGGTTGAGAATGGAACTGGACACATGTTGGATTCCTAGTCCCAATCCTTGGGATCGAGGCCAGCTTACAAAAGCGCACACCCATGGCAGCCTGACAAGAATGATTACTGGAACCTGCCAAGGAATAACATAAACCAGCTAACATTACACAGATAGTAGCATCATATGCAATCCAGGGGGAAGAAATCAGCCATCCTGCCGTAACTGTAAGCCATAAAATAATTATAGTTAGAAACTAGCATATTTTCTCTCAGTTTTTCTTAAACATGACCTATTTTGATCACCACGGCTTAGTTAGCTGGGCCCAATTATTGAAGAGAATTTTAAAGTTCCACCTGCTCAAATGGTAAATTCTGACAGAGAAGAATTAGATTTCTTTCCATACGTATTTAAATAGGCAAATCGGAAGAGTTAAAATGCCAAGAACTAAAAACATTTACCTTTTAAAGGCCATGTGCTCGGATGACAGCATTTTCACCCAACAACCATTTTATTTGGGTGACATCTACCACTGAGAATCCCAGGAGTTTTACAATTAAAAAAATAAAGAAGTTTCCTAATCATCAGATTCCTATGCAGAAAGTGGGAACCTAATGGCATACTTTAATCTCCCTCCAGAGAAAGAGAAATAACCCAACTAGATTAATGGCACACCAATGCTCAAGCCTCCATATCTATTACCATTAGCCACGGGTACAAAAGAGCCATCTTAAAGTTGGTTTCATTTTGCACTAAAGTGTGACATATTTATCAAAGAGTTTAAGGCAAGAAGAGATGATTAAAAGTGTTCTAGCTAAGAATGTTCATCTATTCTTGACCAGATCAAAGTAGACAGCAATCATAAGGGTGGATGTCAAAATATCTCTACTACTTCCATTTCCTAATCCTAGGGCTGCATTCATGTCGATTTTTACATACTACTTACTTATTATGATGAACCTATGTTAATAAAATAGATGCTAGTTGCCTGTCGAGCTTCTATTCCTTCTTCTTCTGGAAGCAGCACTTCAGAATTTCTTTTGAGATCCACGTGATCTGGCCATAGCTGACCTCGCTCTTCACTGCTCTAAGGATGGGCCCATGATCTGGGCAATCAATGCTATCTGCTCCATCCATGCTAATAAGCTCAGGGCTGTCCCATTGACTCCCTGAAGCCAATGAGACTCTCATTTAGGATTTTTTGGGGTACTCTTGAAAAGAGAAAATTGTTTTCATCTGGATTGCTAGGCTGAAAGGATGACAGCCTGAAGCCATGAGCCATCATGTTGCCACCCTGTAGGAAGCACCTTGCAGTGGTGCAATGATTAAAAGACAATTGCTGTGACACCGGCTCCATCCCTAGATAGTGAAAGTCAGTGTGCTGTGATATCTTGAACCCCTGGATCCAGCAGTGCCTTAAGCCACTCATTCACTGACAATTACATTACATTATCTTTAAGGCTCATGCCATGCCAGTTTGCATTGGGGTTCTGCCATTTGTATCGGCATGAATTCTGAGTAATATAATTTTGCTTCATAAAATGTGGGGATTTTTACTGAATTGGTATTAGTGTGCTTTAGGACACAGTTTTTGAAAGGAATCTCAATGTGACTATTTCATAAAAGGATTTAAAACTCACTTCTTAATTTATTTGTGTGAATGTACAGTACATCTTTTCTTTTAGATGATTTAAAGCAAATATAAGAGTGCTTGCTACTTTTTAGAAGGGCAATTCACACCTACAAACCCAAAGCAAATATTAGTTGAGGTCAAGATATTGAGTAACATAAATCTCAGCTTTTCTTTCAACACCTCTCTTGTAGAGACTCTGCGAAAAACTTCATCCTACTATGCTGCTATGTAAATCTCCCATATCCAGTTTACTGATGGCACCTCCCATGGAATCTCTGTCCAGGTCCCGGGACAGCAAAGGGAACTGTTCGAGAAACTGCGCTGGCTACCCCAGCTGTCTGGAGCTCCAATTAGCAAGTATTTAAGGACAGGAAGACCTGGCAGAGTATGAAATTGCATCCCAGGAAGCCCACCTGGGACTTCCTACAGGACATCAGGCTCTTAAAACAGACAAGGTCAGAAGGCAAAGGAGACAGTCCTGCAGAAAAGGCTTTCCTTTCCCTTCAGGACCAGGTTCTTTACTGGGTTTCCATATGTTGCTTTCTTTTTCTTAGTAAATATGGAAAACCCAGGACGTATCTGGTAAAAACTGGGTAGAGCTGACTACGAATATTTGAATAGAATAAATTTGTTTTACACTGTCGCTCAGTGTATGATATATATTTCATACTTCTGAACATGTAATCGTTATAGTTTTATTTCTATTAACAATTTAGTTATATTGACTGATAGGAAGAGATTCTTTTCCTTCTAAGTTCATAGCTTTCACACTTCAATTTGCATTAGAATTCTCCAAGGACTTGTTCAGAGTGCTGACCTTCATGCCTCACCCCAGACCCTGGAGGAGTCAGAATCTCCGTAAGCAGAGCCTAGGAATCAGAATTTTCAGGTGAAGCAAATCGTCTGAGACTGAGAGACATTTTCCTTGGGGTAAAGTAACATCCAAGGGCAAACATTGATTTGTACCTTGTAAATCTAATTGCCAGCAATTCACATCACTGCTGCCATGTCCACAACTTGATGCTTTTATCATAAAATCCTACTTATCAAGAGCCACTGAGTTAAAAGGAATATGTAATATTGCTCTGACTGGTTATTTTTTTTTTTTTTCTGACTGGTTATTTTGTCTGCGATCACCCCCTGTATCTTTGCCACAGGAGGATAAAGTGTTCCTGACTCATTGCTAAAGTGGCAGCACAATATAAACAGCTTCAGCTTTCCTACAGGTGACAAAGCAAAGCTCACAGATCCGCATGGATCCACCAATACATTTTAACTTAAAGAGTTAATATAGTTTTCGTGCTCATTTTCTACTCTAATTTTTACCACAGAATTACGGGAAGAACGTGATGTAATACACTTTCTTCACACTAGAACACATTCTGCCAATTGTGGTCTAAATTTAGTTCACATGGTTTGGTAGCTGGTCAACATCGCATGAGAGAACATCTCTTACGAAAAACATATATAGACAAAATTAAAAGTTTGGCAACAGTATGTAGAAAGAGGCTCCTCCTGAGTCTCTTTTTGAAAGTCAAGCTTATCATAAGTCATGCTGGAAATACGTATTAATTCTTACAGACTGCTGGGTAGCACTGAATGTAATGGGAAAACGGTTTCATAAATGGTTCTCCCATTGGAACTCCTCAAACTATATCCTAGACACCCCTAGGTTTTACAATCATATGACAGTCTCAGGGGTGCCTGGCTGGCTCAGTCAGTAGGGCATGTGACTCTCGATGTCAGGGTCATGAGTTCAAGCCCCACATAGAGTTTACTTAAAAAAAAATCTCTTCTTTAAAAAATAAAAAAAGATAAAAACATATGACAGTCTTGATTAACATCGAAGTCCTCTTCTCTGCTCCTCCCTGTTTATCCTTCCCTTTCCAACTCTGTACCTTCTCTCTCTTTTACTATCACTGGGAATAATGTCACAGGCTATTTTTATTACTATACTTCCAATAACTCCTAAAGTGGTTTGGCACATAAAAGATGTTTAATGAATACTTATTGAATGAATGAACAAACGAATGAATAAATGAATCAAACAGCTTTCTCTGCTTTTGTCACATTATCTTTCATCCCACTGAGCTTTACTCAGTCTATCCACTCAAGCTGGAGTGGGTGAGAGTAATCGCTCATTCTCACCATTGGCCACAGGATATCTAAAGTTCATCCACCTGGCCCTTTGGCATGCTTACGGGATTGATGTCTGCTTCCTCAACTGATGATTCTGGAGAACAGAGAATGGTTTTTATAAAATATTGGTCAGCATCTCCCCTCCCCACAAAGTCCTGAAGTTTTCTCTTCTTTAATCAATAATAAGCTTAAAGAGGGGCACTTGGGTGGCTCAGTCAGTTAAGCGTCTTACTTTTGATTTTGGCTCAGGTAATGATCTCAGGGTCCTGGGATGGAGCTCCCTGTCAGGCTCTCCGCTCAGTGGGGAGTCTGCTTGTCTCCCTCTCTCTCTGCCCCTCCCTCTCCTCAAGCTTTTTCTAATAAATAAATCTTAAAAAAATAATAATAATAGGCAGGGCACCTGGCTGGCTCAGTTGGTTAAGCATCTGCCTCTGGCTCAGGTCATGATCCCAGGATCCTGGGATCAAGCCCTGTGTCAGCCTCCCTGCTTCTCCCTCTCCCTCTGCCCACACGCTCCCTGCTCCCCACCCGACCCCCTTGCCCCACCCAGCTTGTGCTCTCTCTCTCTCACTCTGCTCTCTCTCTCAAACAAATAAATAACATCTTAGAAATAATAATAATGGGCTTAAAGAAATTCAGATAGAAAAAGAGGCCAAAAAAGTGGCCTGGGTCACAAGTCTGGATCCATGTATGGGGGAATTTGTCTCTGCATTTTTGTGTATATGTGTGTGTGAGAAGTGTGCAGGGGTGGTTCCTAGACTGGAACAAAGTGTGCAGGTGGTGGCTATAAGAGGGAGTACCCTCCAGGGTCTGGTAATTTCTTTTTTCTTTTTTTTTTTTTTTAAGATTTTATCTTTAAATAATCTTTACACCCAACATGGGGCTCAAATTTAACAACCCTGAGATCGAGTCGTATGCTCTACCAACTAAGCCGGCCAGGCACCCCCAGGATCTGTAATTTCTGAAGAACTTCCCACCATTCAGTGTCTAGAACCAAACAGACAAGTCTCTGTTGAATGAATAAAAGATCTTCTGTTGTTGTTGTAAAGGCAAAGTATGGGTCGAATCAGTCAATTAAAGGGTGGACTAGAAATTACAAAGAGATGTATATTTGAGCCATCTCAATTTTATTTTTATTTTATTTTTTTAAGATTTTATTTGACAGAGAGAGACAGCGACAGAGGGAACGAACACAAACACAGAGGGAATGAACACAAGCAGGAGTGGGAGAGGGAGAAGCAGGCTTCCCGCAAAGCAGGGAGCCCGATGCAGGGCTCGATCCCAGGACCCTGGGATCATGACCTGAGCTGAAGGCACACGCCCAACGACTGAGCCACCCAGGCGCCCCTTGAGCCATCTCAATTTTAAACATTTATGAATCCACTTTATCACTGATCCTGTCTCAGGCGGGAAAGAACTGCTTCTTGTTTTCCATTATTCCTACAGCATCTGCTCAAGACTTGACACACAGTAGGTGAGTAAAGTAACAGGGAGAGTAAGCTACATAAATGATACAAGAAATTCTGTAGGTGCCATCAGAGTGTTTAAATAAATAGAAAGCTATTCATAGAAAAGTGAGCCTGCCTATAATGAAAATGAAGCAAGGCTTCTAGAAGGTCATGGAATTAAACCCCAAGGTGTACATAAAATTTTAACTGACAGAGAGGTAGGAAAGGAAGACTGAGGGCAATTTATTAAAACAAATGGCATAAGCAAATGGTTAGAGAAAGGAAGGAATAAGTTGTTGCAAGGGGAATAATAGCGAGCATTCCAACCAGACTGGAACAAATGAAATGTCTCACAGTTACAGACCAAGCTGAAAAGGTGTCCAGGGACAATGAAAGTTAGGCTAAGGGAAATCAGATTTTATTTAGGAATAAGTAGGAAACTGGTCACCAGGAGAATAGCAACAGGGGAAGGCAGACCAACCTGGCCCCAGTTAGAGAAAAGCTGGGGAGCCAGCAAGGTATTGCACTTGCTTTTATTTCAGTATTTTAGGTCGTAGATTGAAGTGCCGGTAGTGGGAATGGAAAGAAAAGGTTAAATGTGAGATGTGCTTGAAAGAAAGAACCAAAAAGAAGGGGGCATTTTATTACATGTGAAGAGTGGAGGGTGGGGAATAGAGTCAAGGTAAGTTCAGATAGCTGGGAAAACTCAGAATTGAAGGAGATTATGGCTCATTTCCCAGGGAGGAAAGTGTTTTCATTTGAATGGATAGATCAGTTCACTGCTACTACTATCAACAGAATGAGACTTGAAGCTAATAAAGTAGCTTTATTAAGTGCGAAACCATGTCTATAGCAGCACTTTTTTATTCCTTGCCTTACCAAGTTTTGATAGGAAAAGCCTTTGTGGAAGGAAAACATAAGCCATGTCGTCGAGACAAACTGATAATAATGAGTGCAGTGAGAAATTTAACATTCATCATCCTCTAGTTAGATGGGGAATGCTGGATACATACACAAGTCACTAATATACTAATACATGTAATGAGTTCACAAAAGTAAAAATTCTAACCATAACAGTGTTTTAAAGGAATGAGGAAAAATGTGGAGTGAACTCTCCTAGGATCTGGGCAGCTGTGTTTTTTTGCCACTCATTCCAGTGCTCATGACTAACCAAGGAAACTATGGAAGAAAGGGAAGTGGATACAGAACCACGAAGAGAAGTCTAATCCAAGAAATCAGAAAAGAACCAGAAATGACATGTTGTTTATTACAAAAATGTTCAAGTTTTTCTTCCTTTGAAAATGAAATAAATGGTAACAAAATTTAGAGAAGACTTCAACAGACATGTATCAAGGAGTTAGATATTTGCCAAGTTTTCCCATCTATAAAGCTTTCAGGTGCCACATGTTTTTGGCCTTAAACATTTTTATTATTAAAGTAGTGAAGCAAGTTTGTGATAAACACAATCAGAAGAATCCAAAGCAGAAAGTAAAGGGCTTCTGATACCCCCTCCCCATTCCATTCCCTAGAGAAACACATTGTTAGTGGTTTGATGTATATTATTATGTATTTGTTCTATGTACATTAACATTGGTAATATGAATTGAATTTAATAAAATATGTTGCTATCTCTTTCTAAGAAATCATTGATTTATCAAATATGGAGTAATTTGGGTACTATGCTGAAAATCCAAAGTCAAATAATGCCTGGATTTTCTTTTCAGGGAATTTAGTCTAGTGGGAAAGAGAGAGAAGTATGTCAACTGTTACAATACAGAACTTAGTACTATGAGAATCATTACTTTGTCTAATACTTATTAAATATTTCAGAAGTTTCAGAAAATACTCAGAAATTAAGATTAATATACTTCAGTTGAATAAAAGGTGATTTTTAGGATACAAATATAGACTGATTGATAGAAGATTTTTACGTTTCTAATGCAAGTAGTACAACAGTTAGCCAGGAATTTTCAGATGTCAGACAAAGTCTCTTTATATTAATGGAGTGACCATCACTTAAAGTGTTCATTTTCCAGTGGTTTTAATATCCGAAAATATCTTTGACCAAAACTCTATTTTGTTTTTGACCCATCAAAAATCTATGAGCAGGGGTGCCTGGCTGGATCAGTCGGTAGAGCATGTGACTCTTGATCTCGGGGTCATGAGTTCGAGCCCCACATTGGGCTTAGAGCTCACTAAAACAAAACTATCTGAACAAATGTGAATGCTGATTTTTCTATTTCCAAATACTTTGTGACTCAGAGAAAAACTAAACTTGACTTACAATCTTTAACTATGTCCAGACAGGGCAAACAAGAGTCAATGAAAAGTACATCAAAGGTCATCTGATCTCTGAGAACAAGGCTGGTGTTTTAACACAGTCTTTGTGTTCACTCAAGAATTTCCCCTTCTTTTAGAAGATGGACAGATGTGTGCTCATATTTAGGTGGTTCTTTTGATCTGCCCTAGGAACTGTGTATGAAATTACTGCTTCTCAGAAATGCCAAGTGAGATCATTTTTCAATACACATCCACATTCATTTTGTTCCTCTACTAACGTCTATTTCTTAACCCAGCTATTTTCCAGTAACTCACATGTAAAGACTATTTTGTTTGTGACCCACCACAGACACATTTTTATGAATGAGATGTCAAGATGATGACAGTATTACTAGGGTGACCCTGATCAAGTCAATCCCTTCATTTCTGTAATGCCTTAATGGAACTCAAAATATGAAGCAACTTGCAGTGTTTTAGAAACACATGGAATATATAATTATATATCATTTAGTGCCATAGGCACTATCACACAACTTAATACACTTGGTATATAACTTTCTTTCATGACATGACTGACTTGCCTCTCTTCTGCCAAAACAGAAAAAGAAAACTTACGTGGGATTCTTTTATTAAAATCATATTTAAAAGCTACAAATTTACCAAAAAAAATTTTAATTATTTCCCAATTTTGGACTCTAATTAGCCGTCACAGATAGGTATTTATTGTATGACTAAACAAATATCAGAGGGCTGAACATTTGGAATAAAAAATAAGATTCATTCTGAAATCTACCAGGAATATCTTATTTCACATCAAGGAAAGTTGGCAGTAAGTCATTCTTGGGACATGCCAGAACTATCTGATTCACCTTGTCTCACTGCAGTTCTCTCCAACAGGACCAGCAGGTACAATCCAAGGACCTGTGGCCTGATGGCAACAATGTGCTAGCAAAAACCTTATGAGAGGAAGTACTACTGACAGTTCTGGGTACCATATTTGCTCCCTTCATCATTTCCTTGATGAAGGATCATTTTGCAGAGATTCTAAGAGCAGAAGGTATTCTGCTTCCTTTCACCTCATATCTGTCTGAGAGAAAAAGTTACACTTGGAGGGAACTTAGGAAAAATGGTCAATAGTCTTTGTGGTACCCTGTGATTTGCCCCTATGGGCAACATATTTTGAAGATTCTTTTTTTTTTAATAATTTTTATTGTTATGTTAATCACCATACATTACATCATTAGTTTTTGATGTAGTGTTCCATGATTGTTTGTGCATAACACCCAGTGCTCCACGCAGATGTGCCCTCTTTAATACCCATCACCAGGTTAACCCATCCCCCCACCCCCCTCCCCTCTGAAATCTTAGTTTGTTTTTCAGAGTCCATCGTCTCTCATGGTTCATCTTATTTTGAAGATTCTTATGAAATGAAGTCACCCACAAACTCAATAGATTATCTGAAGATAACATCAGTATCAACTGAGGGAAGTATTTGTGTTCCTACTCTACTACCAAGACAAATTATTTTTTCTAGAATCCTTTGAAAATGATTGTTAGGATTTGTTAATCTTTACTTCTAAGGAGGCACAAACTGTGCTGTGCTGAGCCTGCCTTGTATAAGAGCTCATGAGAATTAACTGTTAAATTTTTAAGAATTTTATGAACCAGTTGTTAAATACAGCCATTATTAGTATATGTGCTGCCGAAGCGAGCACTAAATACAGCCATTATTAAAAATGAAACACTTGTAATTAAGTTAATTCCATTAAAAGCAAAGTTAATACTTAAAACTCACCACTTCCTTATTACTTGAAATTACCTATCCATCTATTGTACCTATGTGGTGGAAATGTCCTATAATGGTGTGCTATGATGCATCTCCTTCCACCTCTATCTTGGCGATGTCCCACTTGTAGCTGGAAACCAGCCATGGCAACTAACCCAAAGCTACAAATCAGTTGTCCCCTGCCCACATAGGCCACTTGTTAAACATTTACCAGAAGAAGACTGGTGCGGTAGGTTCCAGGATTACAAAGAAGAATAAGACTTTGCCTTCATATGAATTATGACCTAATTGGGAGGTAGGTAAATACTTAACTGTAAGACATCTTATCATTGATAACAGGGGTTCAAGGTATTACAGTAAAACAAAGATGTAATTTTGTTTAAGGTGTTCTGAGAAGGTCTCATAAAATAAATCACCTTTGATTAGACCTTAAAAGTTGAGTAAAAATTCATTTAGCAGAGAAGATGGCAAATTGTCTTCCAAAAAAGAAGAGTGAAGTATGAAAGGCCTTGGCATGTTCAAGAAAGGGCTAATAATTGAATATGTCTAGAACAGTGTTCCTTAGACTTTCCCACTTAGAACTATTAATGGCAAAGAATGAACGGATAATTCTGGTGATCTTAAGTTGTAGCTTGAAAAGGGCCCACTGGTAAGAGGAATTTCTTTAGTTTTAATCTACTTCACTTAAAAATTTGTGGAGATTTTCCATTGTCCCTCCTACCTATTTTCACTTGGATAGGGTTCCATCCTCCTCACCTTCTTTTTTTCATCTTAAACTTTCCACTGAGGGGAGGGGGTGGAAAGATCTTTGAGCACATTGAAATATTTAAAGATATGAGGGGAAATCAGTATTATCAAGGAAAATGTTAGTATTTCTCACGTATGCTCTGATCTGAGGATGTCAGGACCCACCAATAAGCTCCCAGCATGGAGAGGAATGAGCAGAGATGCAGGAGAAGGAGGCAGAAGGCCCAAGGGGATAGCAAAGAAAACAGAGAAATTAAGGCAAGAAACTTCTTGGAATGACTCTAAGCACTGAAAGCCACACCATGGGCATAACTTTTCTACTATTCCGTAGGCTCCAAATATATTTAATGATCAGGTATCAGTAGAATATGCTTGGTCTTTCTTATATTGAACTCGAGAAGGATATATCATGAAGCTAATGAGGCTTATGTTTCAGGGCTACTCATTGGCACAGGCCATTCTGAGGCCCAGGGAGAGACCTTAGCATTATATTCTCCTGGTCACGAGTTTCTGCAAAGTTTACAAAACTGAGATATTTGAACTGCAATTAGTTAAGACCACTGTCTTTTCAATCCCACCTTCCATCTCTCATCACTGCCTCTTGTGTTGGGTGGTACTGGAATGACTGCTAATTTGGCATGTGGCTAAGGGGAAGAACAGAGGGGGACAAATTTTGCTGAAGTGTTTGGAATAGAATATATCCCAAGAGTCACATCCATTTATCACAAAGTTATTGGTAGCCAGCACCCATTGTACCACCTCCCTCGGTATCAGTGAAAAGGACGTGTAGGGTCAGAGGTTACATAGAAACGTGAAAATACCTGGCTGAGTCTATTAGCCACAGAAGAACATGGAGGACAAATAAGGTTTAGAATGCATATACTCAGAAACTGGTCTGTGGAAAATGTTTCCAATTATTATTAGACCCCTATTTTCCTTCTGTCAGAAATATATGCAATGCATAAAATTATAAATGCTCCATATCTTTATTTATTTTTTACTAAGACTATATTTTTAGGGAAGTTTTATGTTCGCAGCAAAATTGAGGGGATGGTATAGAGATCTCCCATATACTCCCTGACCCCATACATGCATAGCCTCCTGCATTTTCAACACGTCCCCATCAGAAAGGTACACTTGTTATAATTGATAAACCTACACGGACACATCATAATCATCCAAAGTCTATAGTTTACATTACAGTTCACTCTTGGTGTTGTGCATTCTATACATACATCTCATATACATACACATACATCTGATTTCACTGTCTTAAAAATCCTCTGTGCTCCACCTATTCATCCCTCCCTTCCCCCAATCTCTGGTAACCAGCTATATTTTACTCTGCCTGTAGTTTGCCTAGAACCTAGATCTACCCCTATAAGGTCCTGTTCATGTATTCCCACTCATATTCCAAAGGACATAATATTATGGGTCTAGTACAAAAATAATATTTTAATATATTTACCAGCTAAACTACCTTTATTTAAATAAAGTTAAACTTTAGGAAGATAAGCCATGTCTATCCTGAGGCTTTATGACTCTGGGGTACTGTTATAAGTACCTTAGTTTGAAACTTGGTACTTACTTATTCTGTAAGTACCTTAGATCCAGGGCTGAGCATGCATGAGCTTCTGTGAAGGGCTGGAAAAATAGAGGCTGGGGCCAGAGCAGCAAGGGCATTGCCTGCTGTGTATAGAAGTTTAGATTTTTTTTTTTTTCCGCAGAGAATTCCTGAAGGGTTTTAAGAAGATCTTGTTTTAGAATGAACTTCGGTGATGGTATAGGAGAAGGATTAAAATGAGGAGTAAATAATATGATTACTGACTTTGAGACTATTGCAATAGACTTGGTTCAAGATCACAAGGACTTGAATTAGGCCTATGAAATAGAAAAGGACAGGAGGGAACAGGTTTTAAGTGTTATCAAAAGGATCAATAGCCCTGTGACTAATAGCATGTGGAAAGTGAAAATGCCAAAAATGACTCCAAAATTAATAGTTTGAGTACCTAGCTGATGATACAGTTGGAGAATGCAGCATAAGCAGATTTTTCACAACATAAATAGTAACAGCAAACAAATTATAATTGTTGGCTTAAATTTTTTTGATGCATTTTAAAAATATATTTCAAAATACTGTTAAATTTTTTCTTGTGTGAATATCTTGGGATGTCTTTTTCCCTTAGGAGAAGCCAATTTTTGGGTTATCAGTTAAACTCTAGGTGATATTATATAGCAACAACTAGAATCTTAGAGCAAATTGGTCAACCAAATTTATTTACTGAATATTTATTGAGCACTTACACTAAAACATAGATAAGCTATAAAGTTTAAAATGAATTCTAAAAAGTTATACAAAATGCACTTCTTTAGTAGTGTAGGACTGAATGTAGTATGCTATTTTTAAAAGCAATTTAAAAAAAATCAATATTTCAGATTTATAAAAGAGAATCAAATTATAAAACATTGAGGGGAAAGGAAATTTAGAGGTCATTTAATTAACTTCTAATCAATGTTGATTCTCCCGGTTGACTCTTCTGGTCTCTGTTTTTGCTCTCAGTTCTTCACACATTTGAAGAAAGCTGCGTTCTGTTCTGTGTTCTAGAGACAAGGCCCTACTTCTACCCATGAACCTATGGATAGGTTCCATGAACCATCTATGTGATGTCATGTGACATCCTCCTAACCATCATGGTCATTCTCCTCCTGACATGCCATTGTTTCCCAGCAATTTCTCTTTACCTTTAGAATTCAAAATGAATTAGTAAATCAATCAATACTCTTTAAGTATACTTATTTAAACAAGCATAAAACAACTGAACTATATCCAGTCTACAGTTTACCATTGTGTCATTAAGAAAACTATGGAAAAATATGCCACAGATTACAATGCCTATAGCATTCTCCTGATTATATTGGTATGCCCCTTATAAAGGAAATTGGTCCAACACTACATGTTATCTTTTATTTTTAATTTTTAAAGATTTTATCTATTTGAGAGAGAGAGAGCATGAGCAGGGGAGAAGGGCAGAGAGAGAGAAGCAGACTCCCCACTGAGCAGGGAGCCCAATATGGCGCTCCATCCCAGGACCCTGAGATCACAACCCCAGCTGAAGGCAGATGTCCAACCGACTGAGCCACCCAGGTATCCCTACATGTTTTAATGTATCTTCAAGAGAACATTTATCTTTTAATTTATCACCACTTTTTTTCCCTAAGTGTTCTTAAGGAATCAATTTAATAAGATATTGGGAGTTTTTTTCAGGACCAGGCAGATTGAGAATCCAAATTATGAAACTGGAGACAATATTTGCTTATTTTCCATTTGTTTTCTATTACCAAACTGTCCTTCATTCCACATTCCTCAATGTTTGTTCATCAAATTCTCTCATATTTGAATACTATCATTCATGCAGGAAGACAAATGTAAAGTGATTTAGAACACCTAGGTACTTTCATAATTAGCTCACTTCTCTGAGAGTTCAAGTCTTTTACTGGTAGCCCTTTTCTTCCCCCTCTTGAGATTCTTTCTACCTGACAGAGATAATGAAAGCAAAATCTAATTTAATCATTTTTTTCTTTTCCTAATATTAAATGCCTCCCTATAGAAGTTCTCTCCACTGTTGAGTGTATTTTTAATCCGAACAAAAACTTTCAATGACCTCTCTTTTCCTCCCAGTTGTTGTTTTATCATTTTTAACAAGTCTCACTTCATTTAACTTTCCCTTTTCCTACATTAGCCATTCTTTTTCTCTATGATACATTCATACGTTCTTTCATTATACCTCCCTTGTTCATCTGAGCCCCCCACCAAAACGAGAATACACACACCCATATTTATTCTGATGATTGACTTCCCATTTTTCCCCTCTTTAAAATTATTTTCAATCATTCCATTTCAAGTTCATTCCTTAAAACTTTCATTCTTCTGCTACTTCCAGAGTCTCTGGTCACAAAAAGTTCTCCAATTTTATCTGTTTCAAAACTGATTTTCCTAAATTTTAGTGCCCACACATATCTAATTATGTTCAGGATTTCCCTCCCTGTTTATCAAGCGCTCCATTTGGCAAGGGTTGTTTTCTGCTGGATCTTATCATTTCTATTCCTAGAATTAAAAAGAATTATGTAAAGCTGTTTGCCTTACTGCTTCCTCTACCTTCTGAAGAACTGTCAGATATTCAAATAAAATCTATCACTTACTCTGTTTCCAGCAGAATAGGATTCCCGGTATGTGTGTGTGGGAGTAGCCCTGGATCTACAGAGAAATCAGACACAGTGGGTTGACCTCTGGCTGTGCTACCTATAATTGTTCTGGATTTGCCCCTCTTTGCACCTGAACCTTCCAGTGAAGAAATGTTACCTAGTGGTTTACATGGGATTCATTCAGCTATAAAGGGCTAGGAGCTTTATCAACTAGGAAGCTGGGCAGCTCGCAGGAATTTCTTGGTGAGACAGCCAGAGTTCCTTTCCTTCTGCCAGCACGGCCCCCTCCAACTGATACTAATGATCTTTATCCGTTATTTCCAAGGCTGCAGTTCACCAAATCCACAGGAGCAGTAGGAGTAAAGGGGACTGTGTGAGGCCAGGGCACTCTAGGAGGTATGGTTCTTGGGAAAGACCCATTACAGAGGCAAAGAGACAGGAAAAACCTGGCAGCAATGTCTTTCGGGGGCTCACATTTTTTATGTATTAAGAAGTGTCAGACAACTAGGTTATGTGGGTAGATGAAAACAGCCCTTCCATCCTATAGACCTACAGCAGATGCATGTTATTAATTATTGTTAACTGCCCTATGTACATAGACCAATGTACATTACTATGTACATGAACCTTAAATCAACCTTGATATTTAAAGAAATTACAACTAAGAACAAAGGTGAGCCAAACCAAAAATCAAGTATCGCGTATCGAACAACACAAGGCTCCATGGAGATCTCATTCTAGAATGAGTAAATGATTTAAAAAAATAATCAACACGGGATACATGAAAAGAAAAGTTGAAACCCCCAAATTTCAGAAAAAAAATGATTTGAAAATGATTACGGGGACCAGAAAAAAATTTAGAAAATGGCTTAGGACTCTAAATATAATACAAAAAGACAAAGTCTAAGGAAAGAAGTAAATTAAGGTAAGGCCCAGATGAAAGTAATCGGAGGGAGGTATCAAGGGGGCAAAAGGGACAGGGAAGTACGCAGTAACAATAAAAAGCAATCAATCGGATGCAATGATGAACAGCCTGACAATGCAGAAACCCAACTGACTGGCTTGGGCAGACAAACCCAAGCAGCTGTGGCAGGACACATGGGAAAAAGCCAAAGACTTGAAAAATGATCCAAAAAAGAAAGAAAAAAGGTGTGATTATTATAATAATAGAAGATAAAGTATAGTGGTAAGTGCTCAAAATACTTTCGTAGCTCTGATTTTAGAACAATGGGAAAATAGCAAATAAAATGTTTAAGACTAGAAAACTCAATTGGGCAGAATACAACATGTTGTGGACTTAAGGGGCCAGCAAGTACCAGACAAATTTAAAGAAAATATAGCTACATCTGTATGTTCCAACCAACCTTTTACATTACAGAAATAAAATTTTAAAGATCTATAAGCATCCAAGAAGGTGAAGAATAAATTTACCTAAATGGAAAAATAATTTCAAGCTACTCTCTGAATACAAACTGCCAGACCATAACAATATAATATTCCCTGAACTCTGATGTGAAAAATAACATCAAGCACAAATAATAAGTTATTTAAGGGCATAAGGAATAAAATAAATACTTCTTACAACTGAATTAGCACAATGTAGGAAATGTTTGAGAGACAAAAACACAAAGAGGAAAGAAATTAGGGAGAATATAATGTACATGCGAAAGATACAAAGATTCAGTAAGTTAATTGGTGTTCAGGAAACAAAGAACTGCCCCAAATGGAAAGGAATAAAGAGGCCTTTAAAGATGTAAATTAAAGAAAAATTTTCTGAAACTAAGGCCAAAAAAAAAATCTTTGTATTGAAAGAACACAAGACTTTTCTAAGTATACAAATAATATATAAGAAAAATGTAGGAAAAGATGGATAGATTTTACTACAATTAAAAAATGTAAATCACAAATTGTGGCAAATATTTAATCAACTACTACAAAGGAAGATATCTTTAATAGAAACAAAGTTCTCATAAATCAATAATAAAAACAGAAAAACAAAGAATACAGACTACTTATTTATTAAAAAGATTCTACTTCTTTATTTGAAAGAGAGAGAGCGACCACAAGCAGGGGGAAGGGAGAGGGAGAGGGAGAAGCAGACTCCCTGATGAGCAAGGAGCTCAACCCGGGGCTCAATCCCAGGACCCTGAGATCATGACTTGAGACGAAGGCAGACGCTTAACTGACTGAGCCACCCAGGTGCCCCAGAATACAAACAATTTAAAAGAGAGGTACAAACAGCCAATAAACATACAAAAGTGTATTCCAACTCCCTGGTTTCATTAAAGAAATAGCAACAAAAATAATATTTCATTGCATATGTTGGCTATATGTCAACTTGGCTGGGCCATGGGATACCCAGATATTCAGTCAAACATTATTCTGGACGTGTCTGTGAAGGTGCTTTTGAATGAAGCTAACACATCAGTAGATAACCTGAGTAGAGCAGACTGCTCTCCTTAATGTGGGTGGGCCTCATCCAATCAGTTGAAGGCCTGAATAGAACCAAAAGACCTGATGCTCCCCTGAATAAAAGGAAATTCTTCCTACCTGATGGTCTTTGAACTGGACACTGGCTTTATTCCTGCCTGAGACACCAATTGAAACAGTGGCTGTTCCTGGGTATCAAGCCTGCTGGCCTTTGACTGGAACTACACTTACCTGTTCTCTTATCCAGTCTGCTGACTTTCCTTGTAGACTGTGGTAATTGCTGGCCTCCACTGTCTCATAAACCAACTCCTTATCATAAATTTCTATCTATCTATTTGTCTATCTATCCATCTATCTCTCATCTATCTATACCTATTGGTTCTATTTCTCTGAAAAACCCTAATATATCATGTTTACCTATCAAAATCATAAAGCTCACAATCAAGACTATCACTGGTGTTGGGAGACTGGTACTCTCAAGAAATATCATTAAGACTGTATTTTCAACCTTTCCGGATGATGGTTTTGTAATTTCAATGTTTCTAAAAACTTCTTTAGTAATTTCATTTCAAGGAATCTGTGATGTAGAAATGTGATATAACACATTTGATGCAGATTTTTAAATATTAAAAATGGTGACAGGGAAGAACTTAAATGTTCAATGCTGGGGAACGGTAAACACATTATGATAAATTTTATCATGAGAAAGATACTGTGATGCCAGTAAAAAAATGGTGAGGTACACTTAATGCTATGGGAAATTCTAATGATATAACTAAGTGAAATGGGGAGATAAAACTGTGTAATCCTAATTTTGTATTATAAAAGCAAGAAATATATAAATCAGGACATTAAACAGAAACTATCAACAATTAGAAGAGCTAATATTGGAAAGATGGACATATATCTGATTTTTATTTTTTGTTAAAACTTATATTTCTAAGTTTTCCATATTTCTAAAACATTGATTAATTTTATAATAAGAAAAGAAAATTACATTAAGAAAAAGAAATAGCAGGCAGAATATCCTTCCTCTGAGAAGTTATGAAGTAAAAAATACAACCCAAAAATCAACTGTCAGAAAATACTTTTAAGCCAGGCACAGCTTTCTTAAGTTGTACTAAGGATCTGTTTGACACACTGTTTATGTTTGTGGGCATTTCCTTTTTCATTAGAATTATCTTCAACAGAACTTCCTCTATAAATAACTAATTTGTTTCCTGAACTAATACAAACTTGACCGTTTGTGGTTGTATAAGCTTTTTCAGTTTTTCAAACGAGAATTTTTGGAGATATTGCAAAATACCCTATATAAAGAACATCTGAAAATGAAGCTGACCAACTTTTGCATTTGATCCCTAAAATTTTTAAAGTAAATAAGCAAGATAAAATGCAATTTCACAAGCATCTCTATCAGTATTATTCCACCTCCTACAGTTTTACAATTACTTCTTTACTAATGCTTTATTTGGCTTGATATTTCAAATATATATACATATATATATATTAATGTATAGGTGAACCTATACATTAAAAATACCAGTGCTAAGTTCTTAACATTCTGCATTAAAAAGTAATCATTAGTCTTCCTGATTCTGCCTCTAGTTAATAAATTAAGATGAATACAGACTGAGGTTCTCATGGCAACACATTTTTACCATTTTGACCCTGTGTAAATCACTTTAAATGTTCTCAACACATTAACTGTACTATTATTATACTTGGAAAATTTAATTAGCACACAAAATACTTAAAATAATTCCCTGAAATGATCTGATATCACACAAAAACCCATCTCATACATTAAAATGTAAAATTTCCTTGAAAATGGATAGGAGAATGATGTGTTAATAGAGAAATAAAAATTCAAGGGAGACAAAAGTAATAGCCCTAATATAGCCAGCCTCACCTTTAAAAAAAGAAAAAGAGAAACAAACACTCTTCAAATTATTAGAAAACATGAACAAACAATCAGAAAAATTAATGCAGAGAGATGAACAAGCAACTGACAAAAGAAAAATGCTAAATAAAGCTATGCGAAGATAATATAAATGAGACCATGTACTTAGTATAATGTCTAGTACAGAATAAATGAAGCTATTAAAACATACTAATTATTACAGAAATGAAAATTTAAAAAATATTTTTTATAAAATCTCACATTGGCAAACACTGAAAAAAAACTTATGATGCCTGGAATTGGCAAGAATGTGGGGGAACAGGTTATTACACTTTGGTAATATATTGTAAAGTAAAAAATTATAAATGTATCCTTTAAATGAGCCATTCCTTTGCTCAAAATTCATCCTATGGAAAATATTAACACAAATAAAACAAACATACCTTTACAGGGATATTCATTACAAGATTGTTATTAAAAAAAACAAAAAAACTAGACATAGCCCAGAAGTCTGCCAATAGAGGGTTGGTGAAATAAACATAATAGAACATTACAGGACAGAATGTGATTATATAGATTAATATAGAAAACTGTCTCATAAATAAAAAGTAAATTGCAAAATAGTACATATAGTATTCTGCTTTTGTTGTGAATGTGTGTGCATATGTGTATGAGTGTATGCATATGCAGGGAAAAAAGGCAAAAAAAAATATACCAAATTATCTCTGGGTTGAAGTTATAGGTGAACCTATACATTAAAATACCATTGTTATTATAGTAAGTATTAAGACTTGGAAAGATCTATTACTGATACAAATGAAGTCATCATAAAAAAATATTTATATGACACAGCTCTCTGAGAATAATTTTAGAATAAACCTGGTTGTTTCTGGATATAGAAGCTTATCTTTTAACAAAAATGAGACTAAAGTTCTACCATTTTTCACAACTTGTAGCCTCAACAAAAATGACTCCTTGGAACTAAATGGATACTTAATCATTTACTTCAGATTATATTCACATTTAGATAAACTATAAAAATACCTGCCATGGAATGAATGTTCTGTCTGCCATAAAATTCACATCTAAAACCCTAACTCTCAATGTGATGTATTTGGAGGTGGAGCCTTTGAGAAGGAATTATTGTAGATTAGGTCAGGAGGGTGGGGCCTCATGATACGATCAATGCTCTGATAAAAATAGGAAACATAGGATCCCTCTTTCTGTGCATGCCCCCAGGAAGGCCATGAAAGGACATGATCAGTGAGAGGGCTCTCACTAAGAACCTGACCATGCTGGCTCTCAGATCTGGACCCCCAGCTTCCAGAACTACGAAAAATAAATGTTTGTTGTTAAAGTCACCCAGTGTATGGTATTCCGTTACATCAGTCAAAACTAAATGAGAGAGTATCATAAAAGATGGAAAGCTTTAGAGGTATTTTTTTCCCCTCATTTATCACAAAAACAAAAAACTTCAAAGTTAGGCCTGATAAAAAGCTTCTGAGTTTCAAAAATATTAAAAAGTGTACTATTTGCAATCTTAATGTAAAAAAAAAAAGGATAGAAATAATTTAAATAGGGCGCCTGGGTGGCTCAGTTGGTTAAGCGACTGCCTTTGGCTCAGGTCATGATCCCAGAGTCCTGGGATCGAGTCCCACATCAGGCTCCCAGCTCAGTGGGGAGCCTGCTTCTCCCTCTAACTCTCTCCCCTCTCATGCTGTTTCTCTCTCGCTCACTCTCTAATAAATAAATAAAATCTTTAAAAAAAAAGAAATAATTTAAATAATAAAAATCAGAATACCTGGAGGTAATAAAATGATAAGCAATTCTTTAAGAATTTATAGGGTCAATAATATTTAGGCAGGCTTATCTGATAGGTTACATGTAATTACTTACTTTGTATGAGCCACACATTCCCAGAGTGGTAAATGAGGCTTTCATGAACTGACCCTTCCGGTGTGCCAGGCACTGCCCACGCACATTGCTGTTTTACACATGCATCATCTCAGTCCACACCACAGTTCTAGGACACAGGTTTTATTATTCCTACTCCACAGACGGGGAACTTTAAACTCTCAGAGGGTAACTTGTGCAGGGTCACAGAAAAAGAATATGGCAAAGCCAATATTTGACTCCTTGTCTGTCTACTTCCAAAGCTTCTGTTCTTTCCACTGCACTCCAATAGAAGAAAATCTTACAGCCACATCTCCAGACATATTGAGTATAGAGAGTTTGTTAAACTATACCTTTTTTAGGTCCCTGCATTTTAGTACCTGGCTGTTCTAGGTCAAGCATATCTACTTAATAGCTGAATGCTTGTGTACTAGAATCAAGACTCAAAAGCTGATTCTTAGTAAGAGCAGCAAGCGTCAAGGCAGTTTAACACGTTCTAGTTTCATATCCTGGTCTCTAGTTTCTTGTAGCCTTGAAAAATAACAGCTCACATGCCCAGCACAATCTGGTAGCCACTAGGGAAGAAACTTGAGTGGGAAGAAGAAGGCAGCTGTAGTTCTCTCAAAGCTTCATTTCTAATGAAAGCCCCAACTTGTAAGGACCTCGGTATTTGACCTGTCTCAGAGTCCAGTCAGTGCAGAAATTCTGCTCCTTGGTTAGGTGGTAAGAATTAGGGGGTGAAGGGAGGGGATTGTTTATTAAAAACAATGTAAGGTGAGTGATTTAACTTCAAGGCTGCTTGAGTTAATGGATAACAACAACTGGGGCAAGCAGACAAACCAAAAAACTTTTAAGAAAAGCTGGGGTGGTGCACAGTCAGTTGGGTGCTTGACTCTTGGTTTTGGCTCAGGTCATGATCTCAGTATCATGGGATCGAGCCCTGTGTTGGGCTCCATGCTCAGTCTGGTGTCTGCTTGGGACTCTTTCTCTCTCCAATAAATAAATAAACAAACAAATCTTTAGGGGGGAAAAAAAGAAATAAGAAAGAGAACCTGGGGTATGAGATGCCCACAGCGGTTTTGAGAAGCTCTAATATGCTCCTGAGAATTTAGAAATCCACATGCATACCTAGATCTGTGCTTATGCTCAGGAAAGACCTGAGAAGGCCCTAGGCTATCTTATCACTGGTTGACCTTGAATGTTTACACAAGCGGAAGTGAAGGCTAAGTTGTCAACTGCCTGGTGGAGTGCTGAAGTCATGTTCTAACATGCACACAGAGCCCCTTGGCAAAGAGTGGGAGATTTCTTGGTTGTGGGCATTTAAGGAAATATCTGTCAATCATTAACTAACCACTAAGTTAACAGAACATAGATCAGTGGTCACATATCACAAAGAATATTTATAGAATTTAGTTTTACACATTTATAGAATCAGTTCATAAAACTCAATAAATGAACTACTACTACTGTAATGAGCAAAACAACAAACCCTGAAGAAAAGGGAGAATATAATTTTTAGATTTTCCACATTATAATATTTAGAATATCCAGTTTTATATAAAAATTACAAGACATGCAAAGAAACAAGAAAGTATGGCCCATACACAGGAAAACAAAAGCAAGCAATAGTTATTATCACTAAGGAAAACCAGATGTTAAACTTCCTGGATAAAGACTTTAAATCAGCTATTTAAGATATGTTCAAAATAATAAAGGAAACCATGTCTAAAATGTATAAGAATGATGTTTCACCAAGGAGAATGCCAAAAAAGAGAAAGAAATTGCTAAAAAAAAAAAAACCGACAGAAATTCTAGAGTTAAAAAGTATAATAACTGATATATAAAAATTTCACTACAAGGACTCAACAGCAGTTTTGAGCAGGTAGAAGAAAGAATCAGTAAATAGGAAGATAGGTCAGTTGAGATTATCACGTTTGAGAAACGGAAAGAAAAACAATGAAGAAAAATCAACAGAATCTCAGAGCCCTTGGGACACCAGCAAGCTTATCAACAAATGCATATTAAGGGTCCCCAAAAAGGAGAGAAGAGGCAGAAAGAATATCTGGAGAAATAATGAATGGCCAAAAACTTCTCAAATCTGATGAAAAACACTAATCTACACATCCAAGAACCTCAACCTCTAATTAGGATAAGCCAGAGAGAACCGTAACTAGTCATGTCATAATTAAACTGCTTAAAGACAAAGACAAAGAGAGAATTTTGAAAGCAGCAAGTTAAATCATATGACCCAACAATTCCACTCTTAGGTATATATCCGAGAGAACTGAAAACATGTTGACACACACAAAAAAACTTTTACTTTTATGTTGTGTGACATGTTTGCAAAAAATGCCTAACTTCTCATCATGGGAAAAGATTAAATAAAACCAAATTTGGAGACATTCATAAAATAACTGACCAGTATTCATGAAAAGTAAAAAACAAGGGAAGACATAGGAACTACCAGATTGGAGGAGACAATGAGGCACAATGACATGTGGAATCCTGCATTAGATTTTGGAACAGAAAAAGGACACTGCAGAGAAAACTGAAATCTGAGCAAGGTCTGTCATTTAGTTAATGCTTCTTTATCACAGTTACTCTCCTGGTTTTGATCATTGCATTATGGCTATGTAAATATGTATGTGTGTACCCAGGGTGAAGGGTATATGTGAATGCTGATGATTTCTGCAACTTTTCTGTGTTTAAAATTTAAAAAATAAAATGTAAGAAGAAAAAAAGATTGATATCAATAGAACAAGTTGAGGAGAACTACTAAGACAAAAGATGCAAAAATATGCCATATGAGGACATATTTGAACAACTCAGAAATGTTTACCTTGGGGGAAAAAAAAAGAACTGTGACAAACTGGAGGCTTATCAAGTTGAAAATAGGAGGTTACTTTTTGTTTCTTGTTTGTTTTTTGGTATGAACTCAGCAACTAAACATGGAGCCAGAATCTACAAGATTTCTACTGTATGTGAAAAAGCCCTGGGAGGAAATAAATTATTTCCCACAGATGAGTTCAACCGTAAGTAAATGAACATTTGTCTGCAACGATGTAAAGATTACTCCCGGAGTGCATGGGGACTGGCTTCAATGCTTTATAAAGTTCTCCTTTTGTCCAGGTTCTGCCTTGCCTGAAAAGAGAAGGATCTAGGGACTGGAAGCCATGAGGGATGTAACTCAATGCACCAGACAGAATTTTTCTCAGAGAGATAAAGCAGTAGTCACAAAAGCTAAGATTGTTACTAGGAGAGATAAAGCTAACACAAGATAAGAGAATGAGATAAGATAACTGAAATGAGTTGTTAATCAGTACCCACTAAAAAGTCAAATAAACTGAATATTTGGAATAAGAAGTTCAAGATACTTTTTTTTTTATTTGACAGAGAGAGCACAAGTAGGCAGAGTGGCAGGCAGAGGGAGAGGGAAGAAGTAGGCTTCTCACTGAGCAGAGAGCCCGATGTGGGGCTCAATCCCAGGACCCTGGGATCATGACCCAAGCCAAAGGCAGACGCTTAACGACAGGAGCCACCCAGACACCCCCAGAAGTTCAAGATACTTTGAACAGCATTTGAATCATGATGTTTTTGAGGACTTTATTAAGGCAAGCTAGATATTTTCCAGCCCTTCCCCTTCGATACTGTTATTCTAAGACCCTGAAGGAAAGCATACTTACAATACCTCTTTATTTTGGAGCTCTGAATGAATGGAAAATGCTAGTCTAAAGCTACTATCTCTATGTTCATATATATATATATATATACACATACTGTGTGTGTGTGTGTACAACTATGTACAATAATACACCCCACACCTGCGCAAATCTATGAATAGATCTTGACAATACTCCTCCTCCATAGATTTATGGCAATTTTCTCTAATCCTCAGATAGTATGTAAACAGTCTCCCTATATTTATTAACATTTTTTCATGATTCTCCTTTTAAGTAATTTAATAAAAATAAAGACTCTCACATGATATACTTTCCATAGAGTGCTATCACTTCTACTTAGTTCTAATTTAGAAAACACAGATTTTTCCTCTATATTAACAACATTTCTCCTAATACAGCTAGCAAAATTAGATTGTTTTCAGAGGATTGAGTAATTTATAAAATGGGTAATTGAGTTGAGGATCAGGATAATCAGAAAGGTTATAATTAAGATTTGTTAAAACTATCAGAGTAAAACATGATGCTAAAATACTAAAACTGAAATACTACAATATTTAAAAACTGTAATCACTACTGAAATTAAGTTATTGATTTTTTTCATTATGAGTTAACAAATTCTTAGCTTAAAAAGAAGAGAATTCACTTAGGTCTTTGCCCATAATAGTTTTTCTATAAGTATAAGCTTATACTTATAGAAGTATAAGCTGATTTTTTTAAGTTTGTCTTCATATTAATTAGCAAGAAAGAGAAAAAATCAAGTATTTTATTTTATTTATTTATTTTTTATTAACTTATAATGTACTATTGGTTTCAGAGGAACGGGTCTGTTATTCATCAGTACAGGTCTGTGATTCATCATCCAGTGCTCATTACATCACATGCCCTCCATAATGTTCATCACCCAGTTACTCACCCCCTCCACCCCCCTCCCCTCCAGCAACCAAAAGCAAGTATTTTAGAAGTACAAACCAACCTATCATCATTATTATGTCAGTTTTACTGTTACTGACATTTATTAATGTATCAGGGTTTTGCAGCTGAAAGGAGGGAATATTGAGAGAAGTAAAATCTTCACTGTCCTCTCCTGTGTATGTCATGACTCTGACACTCATTCTCAATCACTCTATCCTTCCATAGCCACAGAGTTATGGGCCCAAATTAATGGCTTTTCATCTCTTTAGGGACAATTCTTGGGGCTACATTCCTTTTGCTTCCACCCTAGCTCTTGACTCAGTTCTATATTCTCTTCCCTTGGCACTTTGCATGATCAGACTAGGGATTTCTCTTTAGCTTGTTTCTTTTTCCTAAAGTAGCAAGAAGCGAATCCAAGAAAAATAGATGATTAATTCCAAAGAGACTCTATAAACTACTCAGTAGAAACTAACCCTGGGTATTCTCAATAGAATTATTTCTGGAAACCAATGGAAATCAATCAAGGCCAGATTTCCTTTACTTTGACTTTATTTTAGTTAAGCACTGTTCAATTAAGATAAAAAGAAAGTTGGAAGAATTTCTAGAATTAATTTCAGAAAGTGATCAAAATTTCATTAAGAACACATTAAAGGTATAAGAAGACTTCTTTTGTTAACTCTGAGTATAGTATGATTCCTCATACAATCATAAGATCATCTGGCTCAGTGAGAAGCAGTAACAAGTCTACACTGGATTTTCTACTTTACAGACAAAAGCAAATTTTAAATTTTATAATTTCTGTAGGACTTTTCTCCAGATCATGTCGTGGGACTTAAATCTAGATTAAAAAATCCATTAGTTAAGGTAAATTAGAATTTGATCTTTCATGTATATATAAGAAAAAAAATGTTTTCTTATGAGGTATGACAGTCCTCATGCAGTATCTAGAGTGTTGAGATATTCAGTATTATTTGGTGACTTCCAAGTATTTTAGATACACTTTGATAATCATATTATCATGTAAAATTATAATATAAATATGTTACTGCATAGAGAAAGCATGAAAGTTATTTCTAATCCCTCACTTTTATATACTTCCTTGGGTTGTTAAGGCTTTCCTTTTTCCAGTTCAGATATTTACATTAAGAGTACATTAAGCTCTGCACCCTTCGAAAATTTAGTAACTTTTACCGTATGTTACCAGTTACTAATCACTGATCTCCAGTCTGAATTTCAATCAATATAGCTGACATAATCATCAAATATTCATAATATTTGTGAATATTTCAAATATTCACAATATAGTTATGATTGGTACAATTACAGGATTTCTGAAAGGTTCTGAGTCTAATGAGGCTATATATGAGGTAGTATTTAATCTGAAACTAGATACTCCACAGAGTTGATATTTAAGCTGATGTTTAGAGGAAGAAAATAGGTATTTTCTAGGCAGACAAAAGGAAAGAAAACCATTTGAGACATAAAAGATATATTCAAAGGTATAGGCACGAGAAAACCATGGGAAATATCAAATGATTCAGTTACAAAGGGTAACTGGGGAGGATGGTGTGAGAGATGTTCAACAGGTTAGTGTCAACTATGGATGACCTAACAATCCAGGATCTTGAAGGTAATGAAAAGCAACTGTTGGATTTTAAGCATCAGAGTGATATGATCATTTCCATGTTTCAGAATTTAGTAGATGGATTGAAAAAAGAAAGAAATTAGAGATAAGAACCAAGTCAGGAAGCAACCCAACAGACCAGATAAAGATGACAAAAATGAACTGAAGAGACAATGATGAAATGAGAGATGAAGATGAAAACAAGAAAGTGAATTAGGAAGACATTTAGGAGTTAGGGTAGAAAATAACTTGTGATTAATAGCATGTGAAGTATAAGAAAAAAGAAGTAGAAAAACAAGTTCACAGTGTGGGTACCTGGGTGGATGGTGTATCTTTCCTAGGAAATGTAGGTCAAAGCACACATTTAGAAGATCAATTTTAAAGAGGTTAATATAAGATAGCTGTGTGTCATTCTGGTAAAGATGTTTATTGGAATTCTGCATATATAAGTCCCTAAACAAACTCAACTTTTCCAAAAACACATTACAATAAAAGTATGAAAATTCAAAGACAAAGAGAATGTTAAAGCAGAGACAGGAAATAAGCTTGTAACTTACAAGGGAAGCCCCCTAATGCTATCAGTGGATTTCTCAGCTTAAACCTTGCAGGCCAGGAAAGAGTGGGATGATATATTCAACGTGCTGAAAGGAAAAAAAATGTGTGGATCAAGAATACCCTATCAGGCAAAATTATTCTTCAGAAATGAAGGAGAACTAAAGATTTCCCCACAAAATAAAAGCCGAAGGACTTCATCACCACTAGACCTGCCTTATGAAAAAAGGTGAGAGGAGTTTCTTCAGGCTGAAATGAAAGGTTGCTAATTGGTTACCTGAAAATATATGAAAATATACAGTATACTGGTAAAGGTAACTATATGGTCAAATTCAGAATTCTCAATACGTATTATCATGGTATATTTATCATATAACTCTAGCATAAAGGCTGAAGAAAAAAAGGACTGAAAATAACTACAACCTCACGAATTTTTAAATGAATACTCAATGTAAAAAGAGGCACGTTGCAAAAGGAGGGGTAAAATGATAGGGTAGACTTTGTGCATGTGATTAAAGTTAAGTTTTAGTTAGCATAAAATAGTCTACATCTAGATTTTTTTTTTTTTTAAGATTTTATTTATTTATTCGACAGAGAGAGATACAGCGAGAGAGGGAACACAAGCTGGGGAGTGGGAGAGGGAGAAGCAGGCTTCCCACGAGCAGGGAACCCGATGTGGGTCTTGATCCCAGGACCCTGGGATCAGGGCCTGAGCCAAAGGCAGACACTTAACGACTGAGCCACCCGGGCACCCTAGATGTTGTTTTATGTAAGCCTCATGGTAACCACAAAACAAAAACCTACAGTAGACACACAAAAGATAAAAAGAAGGGAGTCAAAAATATACCGCTAAGGAAAACCATCAATTAATAAAGAAGACAGCAAGGAAAGTAGAAAGGAATATGAAAACTACAAAAGTCAGAAGACAATAAGATGGAATTAGTAAGTTTTTACATATCAATATATACTCTAAATATAAATGAACTCAGTTCTCCAATTAAAAGGCAGAGTGGCTGAATGGATTAAAAAAAAAGATCTAATTATATGCGGCCTATAAGAGAGTCACTTCAGCTTCAGGGACATACATGGGCTCAAAGTAAAAAAAGTGAAAAAGATATTCCATTAAGTGGAAACCAGAAGTTAGTGGGGGGATGGTTATACTTATATCAGACAAAATAAACTTCAACTCAAAAGGTGTAACAAGTGATAAAGAAAGCCACGATATAATAATGATAAAGGGTCAATTCTCAAGTGGGTATATAACAATCATAAATACATCTGTACCCAGTGTCAGAGCACTCAAATATATTAAGGGAATACTAACAGATTGAAGGGAGAAATAAACAGTAAAATAATAGTAGGGAACTTCAATATTCCATTTTTAACAATGGATTTATCATCCAGTAAGAAAATTGATATGAAAATGTTGGACTTGAACTATAGTTAGATAAATGGACCTACAGATATATACAGAACATTCAATCCAATAGTAGCAGGGTATACATTCTTCTAATGTGCACACAGAACATTCTCCAGAACAGATCATGTATTAGGCTACAAGGCAAGTCTTAACAAATTTAAGAAGATTGAAATCATACCAAATATCTTTCCCAACCACAATGGTATGAAACTAGAAATCAGTAACAGGAAGAAAACTAAAAAATTCACAAACATGTGGAAATTAAGCAATATACTCCTGAATAACTAATGGGTAAAAGAAGAAATCAAAAGGGAAATAAAAAGTATCCTGAAACAACAAAAATGGAGACACAAATACCAAAACATGGGATGCAGAAAAAACAGTTCTAAGAGACATTTATAGCGATAAATGCTTACATTAGAAAAAAGAAAGATGTCAAATTAACAACTTAACAACTTAACAAATTAACAACGCCTCAAGGAACTAGAAAAAAGAACAAACTCAGCCCACAGTTAGCAGAAGAAAGGAAATAATAAAGATCACAGAATGTTGGTGGGAACGCCAAACTGGCACAGCCACTAGAGAAACAGTATGGAGGTTCCTAAAAACTTAAAATAGAACTATCAGATGATCCAGAGATCTTACCTCTTCCTATATATCAAAGGAAATGAAATCGGGATCTTTTATTTTTTAAGATTTACTTAATTATTTGAGAGAGTGAGAGAGTGCACACTCATGCAAGCACACAAGAGCCCTGCTCCGAGGAGTCGGACGCTTAAAGGACTGAGCCACCCAGGCACCACGAGCATGCAACTCTTAATCCTGGGGTCATGAGTTCAAGCCCCATGTTGGGCACAGAGCTTACTTAAAAAAAAAAATACTAAGGAAGAAATAACACCAAACTTGAAAACCTTTCCAGCTAATAGGAGAAGAGAGATCACTTCCTACCTGTTGTCATGAAATTATCATAATCTTGATTCCAAAATTTGACAAAAACATTTTTAAAAAAGCAATTTCTACATATCGATGCATTAGAGATCTATTTAAAGATAATTCTTAACTCAAAAGAAATTGTTTATTACTATGAAGTAACCACTGCACAACAAACGAGCTGCTTTTTCACACCATCACAAATCCTATCATTACTCTGAGAGAAAAGGTATGTTTTTAAATGATCTAGGTATACAAGATTTTACATAAATAATATAGTAATTTGCATCCTTATATTGAGATTAAAGTGATAGTAAAAATACAGATTTAAAAATCTTTTTAAAAACTATAATAAATTTACATAGAGATGATTTAGGAATTCTATGTGAATGGAGGACACAAGTAACCTGTAATACTTACAAAACTCAGTCACTTTTGGTCTAATCCCTCTCATATTAAAACCAGGTAGAGGTTAATGTATTTTGCATTTCACTTATTATAATTGAGCTGATAATAAAGAAAACTTTTTCCAAAAGCCTCAGAAGGCAAATATTTTAATAGTCAATTTGGACATTCTTGTATAATAATTTCCCTCCTTTAAAAATCCCTTTACAAGCACCAAAAGAGTTCCTTTTGTTTTTTTAAGATTTTATTTATTTATTTGAGAGAGAGAATGAGAGAGAGAGAGCAAAGGGTGGGGGGAGCGGGAGAAGGAAAAGGAGAAGCAGAGCCCCCGCCCTAGCAGCCCGATGCAGGGCTCAATCCCAGGACTCCAGGTTCAGGACCCGAGCCGAAGGCAGTTGCCCAACCAACGGAGCCACCCAGGCGCCCAAAAGAGTTCCTTTTAATTAATATCACTTTCATCAGGTCCCCATTTATCAAGGCTGGGTGGGTACACATGCTAAAACTGCTGCCAGATAAGTCTTGTCTTGCAGGAAGCTCTTGAAAGGGATGGGCAGCTGGCCACCAGGGTTTGTCTCATGGTTATTTGGTATTTGACAAAGAATGATGTCAAACTTTCTGAAATTAATCCTGGGCTGCCCAAGATTTAAGTAACAAAATGTCATAATTTTTAAAATAATTTAATAAACAATAATTCCCTTTCTAGAAGATTAGGCTTTTAGAATTTTATATGCACAAAATACATTACAATGCTATAATCAGTATGAGGGAATCTTAATGAATCTCAATAAAAATTTACTATATATGGCATCTCAGTGGGTGTGTGCTATTTACATAGCTAGTTCCTTGGTTGAACGTAGTGTGGGATATGTGTGTGTGATTGCCCATTTGTGGAAATACATTTGCATACATCAATAACATTTATTAAGTAATAATGGACAATTATAAACTGATCAGAAGCAATAATGAAATTGAAATGACTTCTGCTTATATAGAACTTTTACTTTCAAAGATTTTTCACATCAATTAAACTAATTTTTATCTTCACAATAACCTGTGAGATAATTAGGTAATATTGTCATCATAAGATTGTGAATAGGTTATTCTTTCTTATTTAGAAATGTTGCTTTCCCCCTCTAATCCTCATTACACCAAGGGAGATGATTAAACTTTATTATTATAAAGGTTTTTTCTTCCTCTGCATGTGGAATCAATAAAAGGGGTTGAGTAGTCCTTAAAGCTGTAGATACCAGATTCAGGATTAAGACATGTATATATGTGTGTGTATAAAGATCTGTTACATTTTAAGACTATTAGTGTACTTCAGTAAGAACATATAAGAAGGTCTTAGTTGACCCTGTCTCCTTCCCTCCCTTCTGTGTCCTTTTGCAGACACTCTCCATTCCCTCTGGTACAGTCTTTTGGTATTTAAGGATGTTATGGATGACAGGGACTGCCATCCTCTCCTCCCACCCTCCCCCAAAATATCAGACTCCTTAGATAATATGCCACACTCCATATTTTTCACTGATTCTGTTTCTTTATCAAAACTTTTATAGTTCCCTGATTTTACTAGGTATTTTTGTCTTAATCTAATAAACTTAATAATGTTAAGGTACAAATTACTGTGAATTATCTAATACATCAACTCACCTGAGAAAATTGTATCCAACAGAGGAACTAGAAAGGCAACGGTTTCTTACTCAAAGGGATAATTAGAGGAAGTAGAGATTCAGTCAGTCTGGTGGGAAAGCAGAGGTCGGCCTAGTGTTTCTTGTTCGGTCATACTGCTTAGTCAACTGCTTCAACCATCTACTAACAAAGCTATCTGGGTACACGAAGGCTAAGGAGGCAATGAGTTCTGCCTGGATGTACTTACAGGTCACCGTGGATGAGTCCATAGATCTGTGGCATGCTCTGATGATAGATTCCTCTCAAAATAACTATGAGGAGAATTACCACAAAGGCCGGAATTCCCCAACTCAGAAGGAAAAACAGCAGATATCTCCTCTCTGTGTGTTCATCGTTCATCACCAGTACATACCAGAAATTCACAGACTAAGGAAGGAAACAGAACATAAAATGAACAAGTTCTGGTCTAATGGCACAGGACACAAACTCATCTGGCTTGGGCATATAGCGTTACAGACCAACAAAGGGCTTAGCATTTACTTAATAATTGTTTTTGGTTTTTGTTTGTTTTTTAGTTCACATATTCATTCTTTCATACACCCAAGAAATTCAGGATGCCTCAAAAAACTTGAAACACTGAAAAATATTTATTGTGCTTTTTATTTTCCTTAGTTTCCTTTGGTTTATTTTCAGCCATAGTCATCTGTGATTGTTCTGTGCATGTTGAAGAAACATACACTGATATTCAAACCTACTTCCCATGTGAACAGCTTCAGGATGATAATGAAGTGAACAGCCCTTTGTTCCAGACTTTTTGACAACTATTTTTTTTTGAAAGATTTTATTTATTTATTTGACAGAGAGAGACACAGCGAGAGAGGAAACACAAGCAGGGGGAATGGGAGAGGGAGAAGCAGGCTTCCTGCTGAGCAGGGAGCCCTATGTGGGGCTCGATCCCAGGACCCCATGACCTGAACCGAAGGCAGATGCTTAACGACTGAACCACCCAGGCGCCCTTGACAACTTTTTAAAAGTTTTTATTTGTATTTTTTAGAGAGCGAGAGAGAGCACATCAGGGGGAAGGGGCAGAGGGAAAGGGAGAAAGAGAATCTCAAGCCGACTCCCGACTGAGCACGGAGCTCGACGCGGGTTTCAATCTCATTCTGAGATCATGACTTGAGCTGAAATCAAGAGTCGTTCGCTTAACTGGACTGAGCCAGCCGGGCTACCATGACAATTTTTCTTTTCTTTTTTTTTTTAAAGATTTTTTTTTTTCATTTTTATTATTCATGAGAGACAGACAGAGAGAGGCAGAGGGGAGAAGCAGGTTCCCAAGGAGCAGGGAGTCCGATGTGGGACTCGATCCCAGGACCCTGGGATCATGACCTGAGCCGAAGGCAGACACCTAACCATCTGAGCCACCGAGGCGCCCGACAATTTTTCTTAAGGCCTTATCATATGACAGGGGTAGACACTTTTTCAGGCAATGGGTATATAATTGTGAAGATATCCCCATGCCAGTTCCCAGCAGGAGACATATATGAGTAAACAGATAATGACTTCACCAGAGAAAAAAAAATACTGTGAAGGGGTAGGCTTTGTACCTGTGCTCTTTTTTTCATTCATTTACCTGACAATTATTTATTGAGTGCTTACTAAATTTCAGGGACCAGTCCAAGCATGGGGGATATAGAAGTGAAAGAGATAGGGGAGGTATTTGCTTTCCTTTAGTTTCCAAACAAGTGGGAAAGAAATCATTAAGGAAAATATTTATTTTATATTTATAGCATATTTAATATCCATTATTTCTTGTTAAAATAAAAAATATAAAAAGGAGGGGCGCCTGGGTGGCTCAGTCGGTTAAGCGTCTGCCTTCGGCTCAGGTCACGATCCCACGGTCTTGGGATCCAGCCCCGCATTGGGCTCCCCACTCGGAGGGAGTCTGCTTTCCCCTCTCCCTTCGCCCACCACTCTGCCTACTTGTGCCCTCTCTCTCTTTCTCAAATAAATAAATAAAATCTTTAAAAATATATAAAAGGATAGTATATAGAGGGGGATGAGAGGACACATTAGATAAACAGAATTAGAAAACAAAATGTTCTTATTGGCCCCAAATCCTGCACTTAACTCCTACACTAAGCCAAATCTAGAACTTATATATATTGCCTTCTTGTGTTCTTTTTCCATCAGAGCCCTTACATTTAATTATCATTTGGTACAGAAACAACACTGAATGTCATATGTATTTCACACAAAGATACTTCTTCACTAGATAAAACCCCCCTTCTCAGTTTCTTATGGTGGAAAAAGTGTGACTATAGATAAATTACATATATACACATACATACATATATATGTATTCATATATACATCAGAGGGATAATCAGGTAGCAAGCAACAATCCCATAGCTTCAGTTTCCTCATGCATACAATGAGGTTACTATAAAGATTAAATGAGATATCATGTATAAAGTGCTGAGCACTTCTTAGAACTTCACCATTGGGAAAGGTTGCCACCTCCCTTAAATCTCCTAATTGGGAAGTCAGACAGTGTGAAAGACAAAAGATAAATAGTTTAAGACCAAAAGTAAGCTGTGATACAATGGAAGCTCTTTCTATGTGATAAATAAACATGCCTTATGTTCATGGGAAGGCTTTCAGGTGCTGTTTATGGAGGCTTCTAAGTTAAGACTCTATCTGAACCAAATCAGCCTTGAGGGATCAGTATGATTGGGCTAAACCAGGAAAAAATAAAAATGTTTGGTTACTTGGAGATTTTTGTCTCTGAATTTATTTCCTGTCAGCGCTCCATATCTTTATGTACATCTGCATATATCTGTAATTATGAAGCATGTTTTGAGTTGTTGCTTATGTAAATTTGTTCTAACTTCTTTTTCAAATCATTAAATCCAACAGGGTTTTCCCCCTTCTTTCCATAATTAGTACAGGGACATGCACCCAAGTAAGTGGGACGTATCAAGTATCTGACACTGAGGTGATCAAACTGCCTGTTAGAGAATGAAAATTCAGGCAAAGGAAAGATGATGAACCATCTCCAAAATAAAAATGCTAATTATTTATTTTAAATAGATGTTTGTGTGTATCCACATAAGATGGTAACTCAGGAGTGTTGTTGGTGGAAGAATCAGAAAGGAGAGCATGGTAAATGACTTCTAAGTTGATTCATCGTGATAGAGATTGGGATACTTCCAAAATGTCTGCTTTTACGAAAATGGACATTAGTTCCATCAGTTAGAATCCACCCAACCTTTCAGCAATTGTCTAACCTTTACCAGAGGACTCAGATAATACTGAGACAAGTGTAACTGTTAGATTTGTACACGCATAGCTTCTGCTCCAAAGAGCTCAAGGCGCAGTGTTGCTGAACAATTAGGCAAAACAAGTTCCTATAGTCACAAGCTTTTGTTAACTTAAAAAAAAAAAAATCCCTTTTCTTCCCAAAAGAATCCAACCACTGAGGTGTACCCTAAGGACAATATTTCCCATTGTATAGGGTTTTTTTTCTTTTTTTTTTCCTTTCTGCTATAGAATTACTATGTAATTAAATGATGTTTAATTATTTTAGAAATATCATATGGCCCAAACTAAGATTTGTTTTTGACTAGCTAACTTCAAGTTTTACTTGAATTTTAAGATATTTTAATATAGTGTGGTAGGTACTTTTTGGGATATGCCTAGGTCACGAGTTCACCTTCTTAGAACCCTATCTCATCCCACCCCAACATATGCAGAGTGGGTTCATGACCCTGCTCCTCCATCCCATAGCTGATTTGATCTGGGGGAGAAGACGGTCCCAGGCTGGGCTAATCATGAATCACTGAATTCCTTGAAATTCAGTGACAGTCTAAGCTGGTCAGCTGGAGAAAGAGGACATACGCACTTTAGTGGTGGGGGACAGGCAAAAGCACAGTGAGAGGAAGTGTGTTTTTATAGAAGAATAGATAAAAGTTCTGAGGGTTCTTGGGTTCAGTAAGTTATCCTATATGCTTATTATTCCTTTTATGATTTAATGTTTGCTTAATTAGCTCAATTTAGTTTTTCTTTGTTGTTAAAAGAAAAAAGAAATTGAGGTATATATTTGCTATTCAAAAGTCGTGGAATTAAAACCCCCAGTTACTACCATTCTCTAAACAGAGAAAACAGTGGAGCATTGACTACATTCTTTTCCTTGTAATCATGGTTCCTCTTTTGTAATTTAAGAGTATTTAAAGACCATTATGTTTGCGTAATAATTTTATGTTGATAGACACATAGCATATGTGATCTGTGTGCCTTGGTGTCTGGGTGATTATTCAGTGTTGAAACTAATGAATTTTGAAAACTCAATACAAGTTAAAGGGTGTCACTCTCACCCCAAAACATGATTCAAGTGGACTGGGCATGGCTTACTATTCACTGCCCATAAGATGGTTTTCCTGCTAAACACTAGTTAGTGTTTAGCAGGAAACACAGTTCACCAACTGTGAACTGAAATGTTAATAGTTAGGTCTCTATTTACATTTCTATCTCTAAGCTTTAAAAATTTTGTTAGAACCATCTTATGGGCCATCTCAAGACATCATCACTATGTAGTCATGTACATTTTTAGCCAGAATATTATCCCCGGGTTGCGTGGGTGGCTCAGTCAGTTAAGCATCTGACTCTTGATTTCAGCTCAGGTTGTGGCCTCAAGGCTTGTGGGATCCAGCCCTATGGCTGGGCTCTGTGTTGGGCATGGAGTCTGCTTACGGTTCTCTCTGCCCCTCCCCACTCTACCCCTCTCTCCCTCTCTAAAAACAAACAAACAAAAAAACCCAAAAGCCCCCAACCCCCCCAAAAAAGTTATCCCCAGTTTAACCAACTACATTAATCCAACCTCACTATACTTCATACACACAGCATATATATTCCTAGCATTAACGTAATGAAGGCTGAAGGCAAGCCCTAAAAGATTCAAAATATTTTCAGCTTTAGTAACCAAATTAGACACTTCAAAAGAGACAACTATTCAGTTTTGCAGTGTTTTAAAATTTGATGATGTTACCACAGTCACATCTTTAATGTCACTTCTAAACACTGGTCCATTTGAATTATCACCTACTTATTTCTGTCAATGCTCACCAGTGAAGGACGATGTATTTTATTTGCACACTTATCACAATTACCAGCATTTCAAGATTCCGTAAGTGAAAAGAGGCAAGGATCTGTACTCAGAAAACTACAGAACACTCATGAAAGAAATTGAGGAAGACACAAAGAAATGGAAAAATGTTCCATGCTCATGGATTGGAAGAACAAATGTTGTTAAATATCTATGCCACCTAGAGCAATCTATACATTCAATGCAATCCCTATGAAAATACCATCAACTTTTTTCACAGAGCTGGAACAAATAATCCTCAAATTTGTACAGAACCAGAAAAAACCCCAAATAGCCAAAGGAATATTGAAAAAGAAACCAAAAGTTGTCGGCATCACCATGCCAGACTTCAAGCTATATTACAAAACTGTCACCATCAAGACAGTATGGTACTGGCACAAAAACAGACACATGGATCAAGGAAACCAGAACAGAGAACCCAGAAATGGACCCTCAACTCTATGGTCAACTAATCTTCAACAAAATAGGAAAGAATATCCAATGGAAAAAGATAGTCTCTTCAACAAAAGGTGTTGGGAAGATTGGATAGCTACATGCAGAAGAATGAAACTGGACCATTTCCTTACACCATACACAAAAAACAGACTCAAAATGGATGAAAGACCTAAATGTGAGACAGGAATCCATCAAAATCCTAGAGGAGGAATACAAGCAGCAACCTGTTTGATTTTAGCCGCAGCAACTTCTTGGTAGACACATCTTCAAAGGCAAGAGAAACAAGGGCAAAAATGAACTATTGGGACTTCACCAAGATAAAAAGCTTTTGCACAGCAAGAAAACCATCAACAAAACCAAATGACAAACTGACATTTGCAAATGTCTTATCAGATAAAGGGCTAGTATCCAAAAATCTTACAAAGATTCAACTCCCAAAGAACAAAAACTCCCAAAAACTCAACACCCAAAGAACAAATAATCCAATCAAGAAATGGGCAGAAGACATGAACAGACATTTCTCCAAAGAAGACATATAAATGGCCAAAAGACACATGAAAAAGTGCCTCAACATCACTCGGGCATCAGGGAAATCCAAATCAAAACCACAATGAGATACCACCTCACACCAGTCAGAATGGCTAGAATTAACAAGTCAGGAAATGACAGATCTTGTGAGGATGTGGAGAAAGGAGAACCCTCTTACACTGTTGGTGGGAATGCAAGCTGGTGCAGCCACTCTGGAAAACAGTATGGAGGTTCCTCAAAAGTTGAAAATAGAGTTACTCTATGACACAGCAATTGCACTACTGGGTATTTACCCCAAAAATACAAATGCAGTGATCAGAAGGGGCACCTGCACCCCAATGTTTATAGCAGCAATGTCCACAATAGCCAAACTATGGAAAGAGCCCAGATGTTCATCGACAGATGAATAGATAAAGATGTGATACAGGGGCGCCTGGGTGGCTCAGTTGGTTAAGCATCTGCCTTTGGCTCAGGTCATGATCCCAGAGTCTTGGGATTGAGCCCCACATCTGATTCCCTGTTCAGGAGGGAGTCTGCTTCTCCCTCTCCCTCTGCCCCTCCCCACCCCACTGCTCATGCTCTGTCTCTCACTCTCGCTCTCAAATAAATAAATAAAACTTAAAAAAAAAAAGATGTGATGTGTATATATATACATATGGAATATTGCTCAGGTATCAAAAAATGAAATCTTGCTATTTTTGCAATGACATGGATGGAACTAGAGGGTATTATGCTAAGTGAAATAAGTCAATCAGCAAAAGACAATTATATGATCTCACCTCATGTGGAATTTAAGAAACAAAACAG